>NW_027331967.1:702073-1068507 GCF_048418815.1 Hemitrygon akajei
TGCTCCGCCAAACCCGTCCGCTCCACTAGATTCACTGGCAAACCCCGAAATATGCCGACATCCCCATTTATCTGACCAAACAATAACATGTATCATCCTGTCCTGGTGACGTCTGACCTACCAATCCCCTGTAATATTGTCACAGTATGTCCCCAGAAAATCTTTTTCGCAATCTTCACCACTTTCCTCACCACGGCTTCTGCCCATTTATACTTAATAAGGTTACTGGGACACTGATACTTCTTCACTTTCCTAAACGCCTTGTCCCGCTCCCGAATCGCCTCTGCACACTCCTCAGTCCACAGTGATACAGCCTTTCTCCTATTAATTCCGTTTGTAATGGGAATCACTTCCATCGCAGTTTGCTGAATAACGTGACATAACCTTTCATTGTAAAAATACACATCTTCGTCAATATTCTGCAGCGGTTCTAGAACTACTGTGAATATTAAATCTCGTACCCATTCAGACACACAAGTTGAAAAACTGTTCTTTAATCAAACTATTACCATCATTCCGCAAACAAACCCTCAGTGAACTGTTTTAAAATCTCAGCAGCAGACAACTCTTCGTGAGCGAGAACAAAATATACTTTCTCACAACTCAGTAGAAAGTTTTCCACAAGCGTTGTAAACCATATTCAATTTAATACAACTATCTGCTGAATCAAATATTTCTAAGGCAAATCCCACATACGGTTCACTCACATTCACAACTCTACACCCTGCCTCCTTCCTTATAAAACTGTCAGCTCTACCTCTCTATCAAATGACCAATCACGCCAAACGACAATATAATCCAGCACAGAAAAAACTTAACTGTGAAAATAATCTCTTTTCCTGAATACTCAAACCATCGGGGGATTCTGACAAATGAGCAACAGACTTCTCAATCTGTTGAGGATGAAAAATCAGGCTGGGATAGACTAGGATGCAGATAATCCACCCATCAGATCTTCATTTACAGCTTCCAACATAACACCGGTTACACCGAGATACCTTTCTGCAGCTTTCACAATCATTTTATGTTTTTGCCAGTAGGACGAGATGTCTGAACACTACAATTCACCACATCCATTATAAACATCCCAAACTCCATTGTATCCATTGTACAGTATCTTTTCTGAGAGAACTGTGATGCGGACATATATCCACTGACCCTCTAGTCTATTCTCTGACTCGGAACACTTTATTAAGTTTAGCAGTCAGAGTCAGGTTTAACTTTTTGCAAGGTCCCTGCATAAGACACACCCAACTGTACTTTAACCTGTTGAACTGATCCGCCTCTATTTTCCTGAGGCAACATAGTTGATGTTTTCACATTCCCACCTCTCTCCATGACTGAAATTCACATTAACTAATTATCTCATTTGACCGACAGGTTCCTCTGCCAGTAACAGCAGGGGACAGTGAAGGGTCTGAACTACGATAGGTCTGGTGGAAATCTGCCCCAAACTCAGACCCTCCCTGTCTGCTCTATCGCTACGGCGGAGTTCAGCGATGCTGCTGTCGGTGGTCGCCGGCCGCGGCATCTACAGGGACGGGCGTGGCTCTCCGTCCACACCTCCGAGTGTCTGTTCTGGCGACGTTTGTCAGACCTCCCTCAGCCTCCGCCGATGCAGAGAAAATTGCGCCACCAGCCGGCAGCAGGCACTCTGGGAGTTATGAACTACGATCCTCCACACTCCTGGTGAATCTCCTGTGGAGACCTCCTGCACAAAATATACTTTGTATAGAATGCAACAGTTTAAGAAACATACCAGGTCAGGCACAATCTCCTGAGAGGAATACTGTCGAAGGTTTGGATGAAACCCTGCAGTTTCAGCATTGAGAGTGGCCCTTCCAGGCTGCACTGGTGCCCACCAAAATTATCCAATCTGCCTGCGTGTGAGCCATTTCCTCTGGGCATGAGTCAGCTTGAATAGTCACATGGGCACAGGTGCTGAAAGTTTATTTTCCCTGCTGCAGGAGTCTTTAACTAAACCTTTCTTATCGTATACTTAATCACAATGCTTTTTAAATTTGTCTCAGTACAGGACCACAAAGGAGGTAGTGTTTAGTCTCTTATAGAGCAGTAAGGTGGATTATTTACTCAGAGCCTGGTAGGATATACTGCAGATTATTGGGAGAGGCGGGAAATGACATCACTGGTGACTTGACCAAAATATTTGTGTTCTCTGTAACACGAGTAAGATCTCAGAAAAGCGCTGATCGATCTTATTCTGTTATTTAAAACGGGGATGGATAATCCTGGAAAATATAGTCACGTTAGGGGTAGACACGTTTCTGGAGAAGATTCTTAGGGATTCGATGTAGAGATATCAAACTCCTCACACATCAACATACCCATCGTCTCCTCCAGAGTGTGATAGTCTGTTTCCCGACGGCCCCTTCGGCCGGCACCAGGACCATCCCTCCCGTCCATGTACCTGTCCAAGTGTCTCAATGGAACCTCGTTTCTACACTTCCACTGGCGTCTCATTCCACACTCACACTGTCCTCTGAGTAAAGAAGTTCCTTCACGTTTTACACTTAAACCTTTTTCCTTTTACCCGGAACTTATGACCTCTTATTCAGGCCACACTCAGCCTGAGGGGGAAAAGCCTCAGCTTCGGTGCGACAAAACCCTTTGAATCTTTCTCTCCAATTCAGGTCCTCACCTCCTGGAAACATCATTATAAATGTTCGCTCTAATCGTTCAAGGTTCTTGACCCTTCTTATGTGTAGATTGGTGACCCTGGATAGATGCACGGAGCTTAGAAAAATAGAGGGTTATGGGTAAGCCTGAGTAGCTCCATTGAAATGACAGGTTGAGCTCAGCTATGTGGGCCGAAGGACCTGTATTGTACTGTAGGGTCATACTTTCTATGATCCAAACTGCACACAATACTCCAGAATTGTCCTCAGTAACGTCCTTTACAACTTCAACATAACATTGCAATTCGTGTGCTCAGTACTTTGATTCATGAAGGCCAATGTGCCAAAGGCTCTGTTCATGACCCTGCCCTGAACTATGGAACTGTATTCCCGGATGGCTCTGCTCTCCGCAGACCACAATCCCCAACCAGTCACTGTCTGAGTCCTACCCTGTTGTTCCCAGCAAAGCGCAACACCTCACATCGGTCCTCATTACATTCCAGCTGCAAAACCGTCAGCCCATTTATCCAGCTGCTAAACTCATCTCCAAGTTTTGATAATCTGCCTCACTGCCACTCATGCTCTGTATCCAGGTGTCAGCTGCAAACCCAGTTTGCCATATTCCCATTGAAATCCAAAGTTACGTGGAGCTGAGGAGGAAGATGGCGCCTAACGGCGACTCCTTGTTTGCAACTTCGGAAAGAGCTCTAGTTCTATTTTAATATCTCTATTTTTCCCTTTCATATTTCTTTTGAAGACCCCGACCTGGAATTACAAACGGACTTTGGTTCTTTGCGGGAATGGGACCCGTTCTCGGAGTCTGACGACTGGCCGTTATTCGATATACCAAGGACGAGGGCTAAAACACCAGCGCGCTTTCAGTATTCCGGGATTTCGTGGCTCTGGAGGCGGGTGGGAGTCGAGGTCGGTGCCGTTGCAGGAAATCCGTGCGTCGTGGGAGACGGAAGATCGAAAGCAGCGAGCTGGCTGCTGGCCGAGTGCCCGGAGACCCGAGTTCCTCGGGCACAGAGCTCGGAACAAGCAACACAACAGACATTTAACACCTGTTTGTGATGTCCATCCTGTGGTTGTGAAACGGGCACACCCATTTTTCCCTTATTAGAGAGAGTGAGAGCGAGAGAGAGAGAGAGAGAGAGAGAGAGAGAGAGAGAGAGAGAGAGAGAGAGAGAGAGAGAGAGAGAGAGAGAGAGAGAGAGAGAGAGAGAGAGAGAGAGAGAGAGAGAGAGATAGTGAGTGTTACCGGATATGTTGAATTACCGGGTGAACGTGTAGTCTTTGGGGTTCTGCAAGTTTGTGTCCCTATTGACGCTTTGCTGCACGTTTCAGTGCTCGGTGGAAGGCGCCGATGCTTTCTTTAACTGGTGGGTGGGGGGGGGGCAGATGGTTGCTTTGCTACTGTTTATACGTGGGTGGGGTCAACTGGGGGAATTTAGGGTGCTGGCATTTAACTGTCATTCATTCTTTGGGACACTCCTCTGTTTTCGTGGATGGTTGCGAAGAGAAGAATTTCAGGATTTATGTTGTATACATTTCTCTTACATTAACTACACATTTGAAACATTTGATACCATTGAAATACTTCTATATCCTGTCCCTTAGTATGTCTGACAATAAGTTAACCGCTTGTCTTAGGCTCATCCGCCTCTACTTTCCTGGCTTATCGTCAGAGGCTTTCACCATTCGATAGGTTTCAATCGGGTCACCCCTCATTCTTCTGAATCCCAATGAATGCGGACCGAAAGCCATCGAATCTGGAATCATGTTCGTGACCCTCGTTGAACCCTCTCCAGTTTCAGCACATTCTTCTGAAGATAAGTGGTCTGAACCTGTTCACGATACTCCGTTTGAGGCCACCCCGGCACTTTATAAAGCCGCTACATTACATCCTTGCTCTTGCATTGTAGCTCCCTTCAAATAAATGCTAATATCGCCTTTTCTTTCCTCATCACACACTCGAACTCTGAAATAACCTTGAGGGAATCCTGCACAACGAGTCCCAGTTCTCTATGCTTGTCCGTGTTTTGCATTTTCTCTCCACTTAGAAAGTACTCAACCCCTTCATTTCCTCCACAAGTGTGAATGACCATTCACTTCCTGGCACTGCGTTCCATCTGCCACTTCTTTGTCCATTTTCCTCATCTGTCAGTCTTTCTGCAGCCTCGCTCCGTCCTTAAAACTATCTGTCGCTCCACCCATCTCCGTATTGTCTGCAAACGCTGCAAGAACGCCATCAATTAGATCATCCAAATCATTGACATATAACGTGAAAGAATTATCACAACGCAGTCGTCTGTCGAACAACACTTCTCACTGGCAGCCAGCCGGAAAAGGACCCTCTCTTCCCATTCTTCGTCGCCCGCTACTCAGCTACTGCTGGAATTATTTTTGTTGTATTTTATTGATGCTGGCTTCGACTTCTCTTGTCAGCCACGGTTGTCAATCTGTGATATTCTTTGCCAGAGACGTCATTCGGTATATCTAAGGCAGAGATTGATAAATTCTTGTTTAGACAGGGCAGGAAGGGCGACGGTGAGAGGGCAGGAGATGGGGGCTGAAAGGGAAAATGGAACAGGCACGATGAAAACGCGGATTTCATGGGTCAAATTACCCGATTCTGCTCCAGAATCTTATGGACTTGTGAAGGCTGAACAGCTGGAGGCTGTGGTCCATATAGGTACCAATGCCATGGGTAGGAAGAGGGTCAATATTCCTCAAAGTGAGTTCAGGGAGATGTGCGCAAAGTTAAACGGCGGGATTTACAGGGCTGTGTGCTTAGGATTGCTACCCATGCCACAGTACCAGTGAAATCAGAAGTATGAAGAGTATACAGTTTAACGTGTGACGATGGAGTTGGTGCAGACGGCAGAGCTTCAGATTTTTGGATCATTGGGCTGTCTTTTAAAGTGCATCTCCATACACGTGCTGGCACTGTATTCCATCTGCCATTTCTTTCCTCTATTTCCTCAGGTGGCTAAGTCCCATTGCAGCCCCTCTGCTTCCTCACTGCTACCTGCCCCTTCACCGACCTTCATATCGTCCGCAAACCCTGCGACAAAGCTACCTGCCCCTTCACCGACCTTCATATCGTCCGCAAACCCTGCGACACAGCTACCTGCCCCTTCACCGACCTTCATATCGTCCGCAAACCCTGCGACAAAGCTACCTGCCCCTTCACCGACCTTCATATCGTCCGCAAACCCTGCGACAAAGCCATCATCCAATTCACTGACATATAATGTAACAGCGATCGATCCCAACACAGACGTCTGTGGAACAACACCAGGCACGGCAGCCAAACGAGAAAAGGCTCCCTTACTTCAGACACTTTGCATTCTGCTAGTCAGACGATGCTGGAATCTTCTCTGTTTGTTAAGCAGCCTCATGTCCGGCACCTTGTCCCGCTCGGGATCTGAACTAAGTAGCTGAGAGATTGCGGAGGCGTTAATAATGATCTTTCCAGAATCGGTAGGTTCTGGCGAAGTACCAGATGACTGGAAAATTGCAAATGTTACTCCACTGGTTAAGAATGGTGGAAGGCGGCACAAATGAAACTATAGACCCGTTAGCCTGACATCAGTGTTTAGAAACTTGTTGGGAACGATTGTTAGGGACAAGATCATGGAGTGCCTGGAAGCACATGACGAGATAGGCCAAAGGCAGCATGGGTTCCTGAAAGGAAAATCCAGCCTGATAAAGACCTACTACAATTTTGGAGGTAATTACAAGCTCATAGACCAAGAGATGCAGTAGATATGGTGTATTTGGAAATTCCTAGCAAGATTGGAGTCCATGGCAATGCAGTCAGGCCAGACTGGAAAAATCGTCTAATGACGCGTTTTGCGTGGAACTGATGAGTAAAAAAAGCTACGACCTCGTTCATGGGGCTGTATTACAGAGAACCCAACACCCCGACGGATTTAGAGGAACTAATTTGCAGAGAGATCGTAGATCGCAAGAAACATAAGGTTGGTGTTATAGTGGGATATTAGTTCCCTTGTAGTTCAGATGCAAATCTTCCCTTCTGTGCAGGTCCCAAAATGTTCCCTTACACACATCTTTCAGCTGCTGTCTATCACAGAGACTGGGAACAAACTAAAACCTTTCTGGTTGACTTCCAGTAACTCGTGGTTTTCCAGAAGTGACTGTACTGGGACCATTTCTTTTTAACCTCTTTCTCAGTGACTTGGATGACGCACTTGATGGGTTTGTGGCCAGAATCGTCAGACTGTGAGGTCACTGTGCGTGAATGGGAATAGATGGACATATCCAGAGACCAATTATTCGGTGGCATTCCGAAATAGTTCTTTGAGTGACATTTAGCAGGCCATTGAGGAAGCGAGTTAGATTCATTTTTGTTATGAACATGGAAATAACTGCAACTGGAGAGAGTGCGATACTTGATCTACGATTAGAGAATGAGAGAGGGCAGTGGCTAAAGTTTGTGTAAAGAACACTTTGCATCTAGTGACCACAAGGTCATTTGTGTCACGGTAAATACGCATAAAGTTAGGTCTGGTGTGCGGGCGAGAGTCTAAATGGGAGAAAGGTCGATTTTAATGGAATCAGAAGTTATCTGTCAAGTGTGGATTACGACAGGCTGTTTTCTGGCAAATGTGAACTTGGGAAGTAGTTAGCTTCCAAAAGTATAACTTTGGGAGTAAAATTCTTATATATGTTTGACTGAATAAAAGGTAAAGTTGAAAGATTTAAAAGGAGGTTCACAGCAGGTATAAGCAGGCCGGAACAAATGTGGTGCTCATGGAGTATAAAAATGGAAGGGAACATAAGACACTGACGCAACAGCAATTGGCATTTTTACAACAGTTGTTTGAAGCATCCAGACTGCACACCGTGATTTCCATTTAACTAATTATATGAATTCTAAAACAAATTGACTGCACCAGTGACTATTTGGTTTGTCATATTAAAGGGGTGAATATCACTTTAATCGTCTTTCTGTTATTCAGTGACAAAAAGCCAAATTAAACCACTGTGGATTAATGTTGTAAAACGATAAAGCATGAAAACTTCGAAAGTGGGTATGAATACTTTTTTAAAGTGCTGTAAAATACAAAGAATCCTGCGTACAATTAAGAAACATTAGTACCAATGTTGTCCTTGATCCTGGTGCTGTGTGTTCTCACTCCTTTATGTCTGCTGCCCAATGGAAGGTGTGAGAAGACAGAATGACGGGGTGGAAAGGGTCTTTGTTTATGTTAACTGCTTTCCAGGGGCAGCTAGAAATGCAGCTGGAGTCAATGGAGGGGAGGAATGTTTCTGTGACAGACAGTGCTGAGATCACAAAGTCCTTCTCTGACATGACTTCACAAATTGCCACACCTCACTCATCTGGACTGAACACCATTTGCCATTCCTCAGCCTACTCAACAAGCTGATCAAGAATCACTTGTATCAGAATCAGAACCGGGTTTTTTTTTAATCACCTGTATGTGTTGTGAAATTTGGAAACTGTTGCCATCAGGTAAGAGGTACAGAAGCCTGAAGGCAAACACTCAGCGATTCAGGAACGGGCACTTACCCTCTGCAATCCGATTCCTGAATGGGCATTGAAACCTTGGACACTATAATTGTTATTATTATTTTATTTTGTTTTCTCCTTCCATACTCTGTATCGCAGTGAACTGCTGCTGCTAAGCCAACAAATTCCACGACACATGCCAGCGGTAATAAACCTGATTCTGATTTGTTAACTTACCAGCAGCAGTTTCATCCAATACATGAAAACATAGAAAGGGAAAAACAAAACAAGTAAAACAATAACAGTAAGTATATATGTATATTTAAATGATGAAATATGCTGCAAATACAAAAATAATATATATTATAAAAGTGAGGTGGTGTTCATGGATACAATGTCCATTTAGGAATCGGACGGCAGAGGGAAAGAAGCTGTTCCTGAATCACTGATTGTGCACCTTCAGGCTTCTGTATTTCTTTCTTGCCTTTAACAATGAGAAGAGGGCATGTCCTGGGTGATGGAAGTCCTGCATTATTGACGTCGATTTTCTGATGCATCACCACTTGACGATGTCTTGGATACTACGGAGGCTCGGACCCAAGATGGAGCTGACTAATTTTACTAATTCTGGATGCCTCTTTTGGTCCTACGCAGTAACTGCCCCCTTCCCACCAAAGGGTGAATCAGCCTGTTAGAATACTCTTCACTGTACATTGAGAGAGGATTTTGAGCGACTTCCATTACTAGTTCTCAAAGAGAACTCTGGTAGGCCAATCAAATGGTTCACTGCTGCTCAGTGATAAAATACAAAAAAATCCTGTGCACGATTCAGAAACATTAAAGAATAGCAGAAATACTGGAGTCATGATGATCATGATGATGTCTGCTGGATAGAAACGTTTATACAAATGCTGTCCTTCATAATTCAAAGAGATTGAAGGACAAGGTTGCAGGGTGACAAAACGTGGCAGGAGCTCTTGGAAAGAAAAAACAAATCCCGACCGGGAGAAAACTGCACCTGTTCTTTCAGCACTGTTCTCCAGCAGTTTAAGGATTGAGTCCAGTCGGAACATAACTCACAAGTGTTCTTGAAAGTCAAGTATTAACCCCTACCTACTAACAACCAAGCATTGCCATCTTGGTCCCTTTCATGATAGCTTATGAAGAAGCATGTGACTTCCCTCCCAGAGATGACAGGTGTTTGTGCACTCAACTCTTGAAGGCTTGGACCCCATCGTCGGAGATGTTTCCAATCACGGCATCTGGAAGGCTGATCCCAATTCTGATAGCACAGTGAAGGAAGTTTCTATCCAGTGTGCAGATTCTCGGATTGGGCACAGAAAAGGCATGAGCAGGCACAGATAAATTTGATCGTGTGGCGCGCCGTCTCTCATAAGATGACGCAGCATGGCGCGAAGGTCTTCAGGGCTGCGGCTGGTGGGCATTTTGCACAGCACATTGAGAAATCACATCTTTTCAAACTCTGATGAAATATAGCTGTTGTCTTGTCTTCTTTACAGTTACATTGTTATTTTGGGACAAGGATAGATCCTCAGAAATCCTAACTCCCAGGAACTTGAAGCTGCTCACTCTCTCCTATTCTGATTCCTCTATGAGGATTGTTTCGTGTTCCCACGTCTTACCCTTGTATTTGTTAATACCTTCTTCATTCTTTCTATTGGTCTGAAGATAGTGATGGGAATCTATGGTCAAGTTCAGAGATTAGGGATCTATTCTAGGGAAAAGGTGAATTTTAGTGGATTTGACTGGATCTAGCGGAGGGGTAGTGAGAGAATCTCTATGACAGAAAATGAACAGATGGCAAGAGGGAGTTTTTTTATTTGAGTGTGATTGCAGCTGTGCAGAAGAAGCATGTTCCTTTTAGAGTGAAGGATAACCTGGCAAGTTGAGGGAACCTTGGCCAATGAGAGATATAAAGGCTCCGGTCAAGAAATAAACGAAGCATACACTGGGTGCAGGAGGTCAGAATCGGGCAAATCACCTGATGAGAATAACAGTTATTAAGAATACTCTTAAGAGAGAAACCAGGAGGACAAGCCAATGTTATGTGATTGATCAGGTAGGTCAGGAAAATACCAAGAGGTTCTGTAGCTATGTTAGGAGTAACAGTGTGGCTTGCGAGAGAGAGGCCCCATAGAGAACAGCAGGGTCTCCATGTCTTGAAGCATAGGGAATGGGTGGGATCATGAATCAATCAATGATGTCTACTTTCTGTTTACTGAGTACAATATCATGGTTGCTCAATGGATAATGCAAACTCGTGGAGTTGATTTGGAGGACATTCATATTACCAGTGAGCAGTTATGAGCAGCCTACACTGCATTAAGGTGGAGGAATCATCAGGGCCTGACCCAGTGCTTTGTGGAAGGAGAGAGAAAATTGTTGCGGTCCACTGAAGGTTGCCTCAGTGAATGAAGAGTGGCTAATGTTGTTCTATTGTTTAAAGAGCTGTGAAGGACAAGCCTGGGAACTGCAGGTCAGTCAGCCTGACTTCAGTAGTTCGGACGCTACTGGAGGGGATACTGGGGGACAGGAATTACCTGTATTTGGATGGACAGTGTCTGATTAGTAGGAGTCAGCGTGGCTTTGTTTGCAGGAAGTTGTGGTTGATGGATCTACAGAGGTTTTTGCAGATTTACAATATCTTATTAACAGAGGTGAATAAAACTGTTTCTGAGAATGCAGGCTGGGGATTAGTGGTGTCCTCGAGAGGGCAGAGCTGTGAGTCTAGTTGTTCATTATTTTAACAATGTATTTGCATGCAAATGCAAAAGACATCATCAGTAAGTTCGGACATGTTGTAGATAGTGAATAATGTTCGCATAGAGATCCTGATCAGTTAGGGAAGAGGGCCAGAGTGGCAAATGCCTCGCAACACAGATACAGATATGAGAGAAATTTGTGAATTCTGTAGGATCTTCTCTATTTCTGCATAAATATGATCTAAATGTGATCAGATCTTCACCTAAGTCCTACATCTAGATAAAGAGTAGTCAATAGAATTACTAACACCAAAACATTATACTTCTTCATTTATTTATTTAGATGAATGGTCATGAGTCTGTGGGTCTCTAAAACTGGTGACAGTGTAAACAGGATGGTGAAAAAAGCCTCTGGCATGAATCCTCCATTCGGCAGGGCACTGAATACAAGAGCTAGGATGTATCCTCACAACTATACAATATTTTGTTGAGACCGTAGTTGGATTGTTGCCCAGAAACAGAGAGGATGTGATTCAGCTGGAGAGGGTGCAGTAAAGATTCACAAGGAGCGACTGGGACTGAGTTACAAGGAGAGACTGGAAAGCCTCGGTCTGTGTTCCCGGAATTTAGAAAGCTGAGTGTGGAGCGTATAGAAGTGTATAAACTCTGAGGGACATGGCTGATAAAGTGAATGGCTGCAGTCTTTTTCACAACAAAGGCCATCTAAAACTAGATGGAGTTGATCTGCGGTGAGAGGAGAATGATGTAAAGGACATGTGGGGAGAAACTTTTTTGCACATTCCTCTTCCCATCTTTTACATTCTCCCTTAGTCACATGTGAACCATCTACACCTGGAGTGAGGAATCTCTAGCGCTGTCCATCTTCCACTCAGCTATAGAAATGCACAGGACAGAAACGCGGCTATACTGACCACGGTGTGTCTCCCAGAGTTCCATTTAACCTGTGTTTGGTCCATTTCCCTCTCAACCTCTCCTATCCATTCACCTGCCCGAATGTCTGCTAAACATTGTGATTGTGTTTCCTCTGCAGATTCTTCTGGCAGCTCGTACCATACACCCACCACTGTCTGTGTGGAAGAAGTTGCCCGAGTTTCCCTTTTGATCTTTCCCCTTTCAAAACATTCTTCCCTTTCCCAGCTTTGTGAATTTCATCCTATAAATGAGCCACCAGAACTGCCCACAATACATTGTGGTCTTACCAATGCTCTGTACTCTCACAACATGAAGTCCCATCTCCTCTACTCCAAACTCTAACTGATGAATGCCTTCTTCACCACCCTACCTACAGTTCCAGAGCACTGTGTACTTGTAATCCTTGGTCTGTCTGCTCTCTAACACTCTTGAGGATCCGACTAGCTGCCACAGATACACCTGTCGGTGCCCCCTGTTAAATAGTTTTCTGTCACTGAGGCTCACTCAGAACACTGAACAGTGCGGTATAGGAACAGATCCTTCTTCCCACCATGTCTGTGCTGAACACAATGCCACATTAAACGGAATCACTTCTCTCCCTTCAATGTCACTATCATAACTGCTTCCACCACTCCCCATGGCAGCCCATACCGGGCCCCACCACTCTGTAAATAAAACCGATCTACTACTTGCCCTGTTCACCTTCTTTAAATGATCACCCTGTCACTGTAAAGGCAGCCTTCTTGAATTTGACATTTCCACCCTGGGAAAATGACTCTGACTGTTTCGCTTATCTACAACTGCATAGTTTTATAAACTTCGGTCAGGTCCCCCCTCAGCCTCCTTCACTCCAGCGAAAGCAGCCCCAGAGTATCTGATCTTTACCTGTAACACAAGACCCCAGTCCAGGCGACACTTCTGTGAATCTTTTCTTCAACTTTCCAGCTTAATTACTTCTTCCTCATTGTGCTGACCAGAATTGCACAGGTTACTGCAGCTGTGATTTAATTAATATTTTGTACAACTGTAATGATAGATAGATAGATAGATAGATACTTTATTCATCCCCATGGGGAAATGTGATGTTGCAACTCCTCTGTTGCTAAAGGGAAGCATGTTCTCCACCTACTTCACAACCTTGACAATTTGTGTTGTGACTTTTCGGGAACCCAAGATCTCTCTGTTCACTAACACTCACCATGACATTGCGTATGTCCTGGCCTGCTTTAACTTCCCAAAATCCATCGCTGTGCACTTGACTGACACTGTAACAACACGTCCCTGTCTCTCTGCACAAATCACACAGAAATAAATGTCCATCGGCCATTCAATGCACCTGTCTGCTGTTTGTGTGTAACTTGTAAAGACAACATCTGGACCCCTCCGTACTTCACTCATGTGCTGTTTTTCTCCATATAAATAATCGTCTGCATTTTGATTCTTTCCATCATTGAACACGCCATCGCTTTTTACCACATTAAACTCCATTTTCCAAGTATTCTCTCTTATACCCAGCGTCTCTATATCCTGTGGCAGAGACCAAATGTCCCATCACAACATTACCCCCACCACATCCTATGTCATTGACAGACACCTCACACTCTGTCCCCTCCTCCGGGTGACTAATATCGATTGTGAGTAATTGACGGCCCTCAACTTACCCCTGCTCCCTTAGAAAATCCAATACCAACCCAGCCTCCGCCTACTCCACCAAAATTTTAATATTGATAGTATGTAATTGAGGGTGGTTTTTATCCATGGATATTCCAGTGGTTACATCCTCCAATCCTGAAACAAACCTGATAACTGAGTTTCTGTCTTCTATGTAAAAACCAGTCTTCTATTCTTGTGAACTCGTCTTGTGATATCTGGTGTTGTGCACCAGCCTTTCATGTGGCACCTTGTTAGATGCATTCTGAAAACCCAACCACGTCTATAGGATCCTTTCTAGCAGCTAGACAAACTTTTTTCATGTTGATCAAACATGAGTTGCCTTTCACTCACTGAGGTGACAGGGTCTCAAATTGGGTGAAAGTCTGGGAAGTTGATGATGAAACATTTGGACACTGGCCTTCATCAGTCAATGCACCGAGGATAGTTGTCGGGGTGTTATGTTGTAGTTGTATAAGATGTGAGTTTCCATTGAAATATCGTGTTTAGTTTTGGTCACACTGTCACAGGAAAGATGTCATTAAGCTGGAAATAAGGAAGGGGAAGTTTGCAAGGTCATTGTTGGGTCACAAATGACTGAGTTATGAGCAGTTTAGGATTGTGTTTCTTGGAATGTGGGAGAACGAGGGGCAATATTATAGAGGTGTATGAATCAAGGAAGTTCGCAGATAGTGTGGATGCATAGAGACACCACATAGAAAAACAGGGATGTGGAATCCGCAACTACAGGGCACCAGATTGCGAGAGGGCAGAGATTAAACAGGAATCTGTTGCTCTATATCTCTCAGTCAGACGGTGGTCAGTTTCGCACATCATGCCCACTGGGGCACAGACCACTGCCCCGAGTTCTCAGTGCTGTGCCAGTCGTTCAAGCTGTCCCCAGGTGCAGCCAGTCTTCGTGGTGGATACATCCTTTCTCAGAGATGAAGACTTTGGAGCTTCTTTGGCTCCGGGTTTTTGTGGGATTGGTTTGCTGGAGTTAGGATGTTTAACTCTACTCCATTTGCATCCGGGCTTTGGACAGTGCTGGTACACTGAATATGTTCGAACACTGAGGTCCCTCTCCCGGTCAGCCTGCAACCATCTCCCTAAAGAGCTGTAAGATCCAACACGTTTCTCACAATACAACGCATTCATTCACCCTATCTATACCCTTCATAATTTTGTATACCACTGTTTAATCTCCCCTCATTCTCATACGCTCCAAGGAATAAGGTTAAAATGCCTTGAGATTTTTCTTGATTCTGCTCACCAAGGACAGTTTATGTCCCGTTTTGGCTTTTCTAATCACCTGTTTAAGCACTTTCTGCTATCTTTCTGCATACCGTCGTTAAAGTGCTCTGTGTTAATATCCCGCGAAACATCAAACTAGCCCTTTTCCCCCTGTCTCCTACTACCACATTTCAGGCTGCAGCAATACATGTTGAGGGACACACTGGGGCTTGGTGTACCCGACTGTGTCCCTGTAGAATGATGTGTGTAGAGATGTGCACAGTCCAGCTCTCATCAGCCTCATCAGAAAGTACATATCTGTATTGTAATCCATTTGTCACTCTGTGGCCCTCTTCCCCAAATGGTCAGGGTCTCCATGTAATCTATAATAGCCTTCATGAACTGGTGTTTAACTCTCTATGCCAATTTGCATGTCGCTCAGGGGGTAATGCAAACATCCTCTTTCCTCGTTCTACCTATGTTGTTCGTACCCACATGCACCTCCCACTGCAAGTTCCTCTACAGGGCAGATAAGGCGTCCCGAACCCGGGCATAGACAGGCAACACAGTCAGTCTGTGACTCTCCCACCATATCCAGGGTACATCAGTAAGCAGGGGCTACAGCATGCTCAGGTGTAACCTGCAAGCTAGTGGTGGGAGGGAGCGCCTCACGTCTATTCTATTAGGTCTACCTACACAGAAATAATTCCGGACATTGTCCGTGGAGTAGTGGGAAAAGAACCTACAATATGAAAAGAGGTGCAGCTTGGGTTCAATGATGCAGATAATGAAACACACTGGGGAACATAAAAATATCGAGTCTCCGTCACTTACAGCTTTACACAGCTGCTTCTTTTTCTGATCTCGCAAACTGCCAAGAACAGAATAAATAAATATAATTGTTAAAACATCCCGCATGGAGGTAAACATACGTATAACGTAGTTAAACACTCAAAAATATTATGAATAGTGCTGCAAATAAACGTTCAGGTTGATGTTGTTCCGAGCAGGCTGTGCACAACAAAGAGAATTATTGCGCATCACAAATCTGATTAATTACAGTCAGAAATAGATGTTCTTAACCCGTTGTAGTTCAGCACATGCTGAAATACGGGATATACCACATGTTGGTATAAAATTCATATAGGACACATTATTATTAAAGGTTTTGTAATAATTATATTTGTTGCTCTGATAGGAGTAAACATTCCAACGAAGATTTCTCTGCAGATGGGGAAGGATGTGAAACACAGACTTGATGAATCCGCCCAAATTCTCCATTAGTCACATTCAGACTCTTCTCTCTGACCTCCTGGAAAACCTCTTCCTGGATTGGAACTGCAAGACAGCGGACACGAACAGACACATTGCGTGTGAAGAGGGAACGTCAGAACGGTTACGGGCTCTTGTAGTCAATATGCAAAATGGTCTGTACTTTCAAAGCACGTCACTGACCACTCTGATGTCGTCATTGCTTCTCTGGATCTCAGCTCACTGAACTGAGATGATGATATCACTGCAGGCCAAGCTGCCGAAGTCATTAATATTCCACGCTCACCGTTGACCATGATGATAATGTTGCCTCTGGAGCCTTCACACTGACCACAGTGGTATCGTTACTGTGTGTCCTAATCATTCCCAAGACACCCATATTTGAAATTCCTCCTCTCTGCGTAGAATTCAATTTGGAAATTATCGAGTGAGAGTTCCCTGCAGTCAGCTGATCGCGAATATCTAGCTCAAAGGCACCTATAAATCGTGTACATCAGCGATTCTCAATGGGGGCCATATGGCTCCCTTGGGGGCCTTGGCATATTTGAAGGGGGCCACCGACTGAAAACTGTAAGAAGGGGAGCCCCGAGGGTTTATGGGGGCCCTGGTAACTGAACCGATGAAATACCGAAACATCAAACTTCATTGGAGTCAATAGTTTCCCTCCTATTTATAATATCTTTCCAACACACCGTTTGAATTCGGTACAACTGGTACATTCATTGTTTAAGCTCCGCCCACACAGCCTCACTTCAGAGTCAGTCGCGAATCAGACTGCACCGGTCAACATATTCAATCAAGGGTTCTCGCATCCATTATCGCCGCGCTTCATTCTCCGAAGATCTGCGTGTCTTGCTAGGCTTAATTTCTCCCTGTTAACTTTAATGTATATGTGTTTGGATGTATTATACGTTAAGGTAGGTTGTGAAAAGTGTTTATTACTGCATATGACGTCACCGAATAATCCCTAGGTCTGGATGACAGCATTTTTGTCAGTAATGTATCTATATTTCGCGCGCTCATTCCCGATTCATAAGCTTTTAAACAGCCTTCCTAAACCATTTCCCCGTCAATGTTGTCAATTTAGCGAGGAAAAAAAAATCAATTTTGTTTCATTTTTGGTAGTTTTTAGCAAATGTGTATGACAAGAAAAATTGAAATATTGTATTACCATGCATTTATATTATGTCGTTTGTTAAATCTCAGTTGAAATTGTAAATTTTCACGGTAATTTGGTTAATTTGGCTGTAGAATTTAATCAGTCAGTTTCAAAAAGATTTTTAAATCAAGAATAATCTGCTGAATAAATTTACAACACAGTGGGAAAATGCCCAATATTTTTAATTGCCTTTCCTTCAACATATTTGGGTGAGAGCGCATTCTGGAAGTCTCTGGAAACCAACCAGAAAAGGCCCGTTTAATTCACAGACGTTGCCTCCTGCCTGTTAGCCATTCCGCTGTCCGTGTCAGTAACTTTCCCGCAACACCATTGGATTTCATTCACACGCTGCCTCCTGCCTGTTAGCCATTCCGCTGTCCGTGTCAGTATCTTTCCCGTAACGCCATTGGATTTCATCTTGTTACGTAGTCTGATGTGCGGCCCCCCATGAAATGACTTCTGAAAATTCAAGTCAGTGACAACCTCCGCCTCTCCTTTATCCACACAGCTTGTTTCTTCCTCAAAGAATTCGAACAGGTTCATCAGGGAAGATTCCTTTGACAGAATCCATGCTCACTTTGACTTATTTTATCATCCGTCTCCAAGTACCTCGAAAGATCATTCTTAATAAGACTCCCCCACCACCCCCCCCCAGACCAGACAGTGATGCAGCCAGTTGGCATGCTCTCCATGGTACATCTATAGAAGTTGTTTTTTGATGTACAAAATCTCTTCAAACACCTGATGAAGTATAGCTGCTGTATTGCCTTCTTTATAACTGCATCGATATGTTGGACCAGGTTAGATCCTCAGAGATCTTGACACCCACCTCTGATCCCTCTATGAGGATTAAAGTGAGCTAGAATGATTGTAACATCCAATGCATTGGTGCTTTTCGAATGCCTTTTCGTTCTGGAAACGCGTGGTCCTTTACATAAACGGAAGTTTAATAACGACCCATAAATGGACATGCTTAGCAGCTGACTTCTCTGGGTTGTTATGCAGCTGCGGCGTGTAAATGCAAGCCGGTTTGTCTTCCACTGAGGTTTGGTGCTTATACACAATCTAGAACCATGGTAATTCTAAGATCAGAGCCGCTTCTCTTTGGAAGGATGTGCTGAAACTGGAGACGGTTCAAAGGCGGTTACTAAAATGGTCCAGGATTGAATGGCTTATCAAATAAAGAACATTTAATGGTTGTCACTACAGATTTATTCCCGATTGGTTTGATTCTATTGGTGAAAGTGATATTTGTAATGTTGTTTCGCTTAGGAAGCACGCGGCTCTTTATGAAAACTGGTTTAAAATGTCTGGTAAACGAAACTCTCATTTGACCTGTGTTACGTACCCAGTAACTGGGTTTACAGACCAGCAGAAATAGAAGGATCCGTTGGAGTCTGGTGGTACCAAAAAACTAAAGGTGTTTATTAGTAAACTACACAATACAGTATCAAAAATACAAATATACATATAAAACAGGTTAGCAATAATAAACATAGAAGTGTAGGAATAATAATCAACAATAATAAACAAGCTCTATCAATGTCTAGGAGTAAATGAATTGTCATAGAAGAATATAAAGTTCAGTTCAGTCCATGTGTGCTGAGGTAGTTATGGTTGTGTTGCAATCGAGAGAGAGAGAGAGAGAGAGAGAGAGAGAGAGAGAGAGAGAGAGAGAGAGAGAGAGAGAGAGAGAGAGAGAGAGAGAGAGAGAGAGAGAGAGAGAGAGAGAGAGCAAGAGATTGAGCAGCTGCAGCCAGCAAACCTTCTGTTGTATTTTGATTCCGTTGTACCGTTGTGGTCATTCGGTTATGACCCTCCGTTCTCGGCCAGACCGTTCTTCTGTACTGGACTCATCACTCTGGCATGAGTGGACACACACACAAGTCCCCACCGGCCCTGCCGTCACACTGTGAGCTTTGTTGACCGATCTCCTGGTGTTTCTGAGAGTGTCACCCCACATTTGCCTTTTATCCCCATTGACGGGGTATCAGCCATCCGTCAACTCAAAATGACCATGTCCATCAAATCAGGCCACACCTGCTGTCTCCTTAGGAATGTTAAGGAGCAAAGTAACGTCCTTGTAGCGAAAGGTATTACAATCCAGGAAGAAGCCATAATACATAAATCAAATGTGTGTCTCTCTCTTATCTGTAGCAGATGTTCCTGCCTCTGTGCTTCATCTCTCTCTCTCATTAGCAGCATAGCAATAGCAATAGTTCATAGCTCTCAAAAGGTTAACTCTACACCCCATTTCCATCAGGTCTGTTCAGCACTCATAACACCGGTAAATGGACATGTTTAGCAGTCTGACTCCGTGGAGTTCTTATCAGAAATTAAGTTGGTGAGTGAAGCAGTGCTTCTCTGTACAATCAAGCATAGCTAAATAATGTTGTATTCTCGGGCGTAGGAGAAGTGACTGATCGCATCGAAGCTCTTGATTCTACCAAATACACCGCACCGAAAACCAGATGCACAGAAAGTTCCTGACTTCGTTCACCTCCGATGCAGTCTGGCGTCTGAACCTCTGGTTTCTTCCTCCTGAAACCAATAACCAGCTCCTTGGGTAACAGGTTGTTATTGTGGAACCACGCTTCCAGTGCTGTTGATTTATTTTCTTTATCTCCCTGCTATGGCTGCAAGGACGAAGCTGAGGATGAACCCTAGCGCAGGACAGAGGCGCGGAGGCAGAGTTGTGAGGCATTAGCACCGTGGCAAACGGGGAACCGGTATCCAGCAGAGTCTTTACACGGAGACAGTGTTTACGTAGAGTATCCAGGAACTGATGCGGAGCTTAGAACTGGCAGTCCTGAGGAATCAGGAAACGAGGTTTACTCACACGAGAGTCGAACAACGAACTGGCAAAGCAAGGCCGTGACGCCCGAGTTTTACCCTATTTTCGCTAATGTGAACCATGTGTTCTGTAATTAGTAGAACTGAGAATGATCGGAAATCAGACGAGGGGATTAATGCCCAATTAAGGAGGTAATAGCAAGATGGGGAATTGCCAGACGGGTCCATGATAGTACCGAACCCCCCCCCCCCCCCTTCAGCGGGAGCCTCCAGGCGATCCTCCAGGCTTGTCCCGATGGTCCGGATGGAAGTCTTGGATGTGAGTGTAAACTGAAATTTACCAGACCAAATAACTACACCACAAACAAGTCTTTATTTAATCTTTCACCCATTTATTTGTTCGAACTCAGCCGGCGAGAAAGGACTCGGAGCCGATCATCAGGAAGACTGAGTATCTCTCTCTCTCTCTCTCCCCGGCAGCTCGCAACGAGCTTTCTGTCTAACACTCAGAAACATGACAATTTATAGAACTGGCGGAACAAAGAACATTCCGTTCCATGGATATTCCCACCAAATCAGTTACAGCAAAACTTAATTAATTAGATAAGAGTGTACACTAAATCACAGGCTTTACTTACAGACAAATTCTAGCTTCATCAGTAAAACTTCAACAGACAAAGGTGGGAACATAGATCAATGACGTCACATCGTGGGGCATGATGTCGGCAACCTAGGGCTAAGGGTAAAACCTTCAACCAGGTCAGTCCAGTTTCTGGTGTAAGTTTGGGCAGCTGATCATTCACGGTACTATTGGCTGGTTCCACTATGCCGGCTGCTTTCGGAAGGCAGGTGCAGTGGAACTGCTGTTTTATAGCAAGTTCTTTACAGACTTCCGCATTTATTTTGGCTATAAAATGTGGCCCATTGACCGAGTTTATCATTTCTGGAAGTCCACAGCGAGGAATTACTTATTTTAGAAATATTTTCACAACAGTCATAGTGGTATTATTAGTTGTAGGAACAGCGTCAATTCATCTGTTAAATCAATCTACTGTCACTAAGCAATACTGATAACAATGTACTCTAGGAAATTCTATAAAACCAAGCTGTAAACAAGAAAAAAGGCCCGCCAGGCAAGGGGACAGTTCCGGAAACAAAAGGCACTTTCTTTCCAGCATTCATTCTTTTACAAATTAAACATGCTTTAGCTCGCTTTTCAAGACGTCAAGTCACTTTTATTGTCATTTCGACCATAACTGCTAGTACAGTGCATAGTTAAAATGAGCAACGTTTTTCAGGACCATGGTGTTACATCACACAGTACAAAAACTAGACTGAACTATGTAAAAAACAACACAGGGAAAGCTACACTAGACTACAGAGCTACACAGGACTGCATAAAGTGCACAAAAACAGTGCAGGCATTACAATAAATAATAAACAGGACAATAGGGCAAGGTGTCAGTCCAGGCTTCGGGTATTGTGGAGCCTGGTGGCTTGGAGGAAGAAACTGCTACATCGTCAGGTCGTGAGAGCCCGAATGCTTCGGAGCCTTTTCCCAGACGGCAGGAGGGAGAAGAGTTTGTATGAGGGGTCCTTCATAATGTTGTTTCCTTTGCGGATGCAGCGTGTAGTGTAAATATCGGTGAATGCGGGAAGAGAGACCCCGATGATCCTCTCAGCTGATCTCACTATCCGCTGCAGGGTCTTGCGATCCGAGATGGTGCAATTTCCGAACCAGGCAGTGATGCAGCTGCTCAGGATGCTTTCAATACAACCCCTGTAGAATGTGTTGAGGATGGGGGTGGGAAACGGACTTTACTCAGCCTTCGCAGAAAGTAGAGACGTTGCCGGGCTTCTTTGCTATGGAGCCGCTGTTGAGGGATCCGGTGAGATTCTCCGTCAGGTGAACACCAAGAAATTTGTGCTCTTTACGATCTCTACCGAGGAGCCGTCGATGTTCAGCGGAGAGTGGTCGCTCTGTGCCCTCCTGAAGTCAACAAGCATCTCTTTTGTTTTTGTTCACATTAAGAGACAGGTTGTTGGCTCTGCACCAGTCCGTCAGCTGCTGCACCTCCTCTCTGTAAGCTGACTCGTTGTTCTTGCTGATGAGACCCACCACGATGGTGTCATCGGCGAACTTGATGATATGGTTTGAGCTGTGTGTTGCAGCACAGTCGTGGGTCAGCAGAGTGAACAGCAGTGGAATGAGCACGCAACCCTGGGGGACCCTCGTGCTCAGTGTGATGGCGTTGGAGATGCTGTTCCCGATCCGGACTGACTGAGGTCTCCCAGTCAGGAAGTCTAGGATCCAGTTGCAGAGGGAGGTGGTCAGGCCCAGTAGGCTCAGCTTTCCAATCAGTTTCTGAGGGATGATTGTGTTGAATGCTGAACTGATGTCTATGAACAGCATCTGAACGCATGTGTCTTTTCTGTCCAGGTGGGTTAGGGCCAGGTGGAGGGAGGTAGCAATGGCAGCATCTGTTGAGCGGTTGGGACGGCACGCAAACTGCAGGGGGTCCAGTGAGGGAGGCAGCAGGGTCTTGATATGCCTCATGACGAGCCTCTCGAAACACTTCATGATGATGGATGTGAGTGCAACGGGACGGTAGTCATTCAGGCAGGACACTGAAGACTTCTTCGGCACGGGGACGATAGTGGCGGCCTTGAAGCGCGTTGGAACGGTGACGCTGCTCAGGGAGATGTGGAAGATGTCAGTGAGAACATCTGCTAGCTGGTCTGCAGGTGATGTTGTCCTGTAATTGGTGATGTCCTGGATGCCCTTCCACATGCGCCTCGTATCCCCGCTGTCCTGGAAGTGGCTGTGGATTAGCTGGGCGTGTGCACGCTTTGCAGCTGCTTTCTGGAAATCAGGGTGCCAGCAAGATTGTAACAATGTATTAACCATTCAACCATTCCCTCCTTGCCCAGGCATGTACAATTATGTACATAATCTATCAAAATAGGTAAGAACACAGAGGGAACACAGACCTGACCTGCAGAGGTCACCCATAAATTGTTCTGAGGTTCAAGGTGGCAAACCATGTGGGACCATAGTTCGCGCTCTCCTTCAGGGGCGTCCTCCTGAAACGTACGTATCTCCTCCATGTCTGGCATGCCCATCCTTAGATTGTGTCTAATAGGAGCTTGCTGGGTTCCCGAGGGGTCTAAACGTGTGGGATTCGAGGCTGTCTGTCTAGCTGCTGCATCAGCCCTGGCATTACCCTAGATATCTCATCAGATTCCCCAGTATGGGCTGCACATTCCGTAATAGACAAAACTCGAGGTAGCTGTAGAGTGCTGAGTAAGTTGTTTGCAAAGGTAGGTTAAAATGGGGTAGCCAAAACAAGTCAGGAAACCCTCAAAGCTCCGTAGTCCGTGCATAACGGGAGTCTGTGTAAAAGTTCTCATTTAAATCCGTTGCTAGGATACAGGCACGAGTCAGAGTGAGCAGCTCAGCCTTCTGGACGGACACAGCTGTTTCGAAAGAGGCTGACGTCACTGTCCGTCATTATCACATAGCCAGAACATTGTCCCCGTGTTGGATTACCAAAGACCTTCCATCCTCATAAAACGTTGCCTCGGGCTTGAGGGGGTAATGCGGAAGGGGTGGGAGAGTCTATCCTTCGTTCACGGTGATCCAAACAGGGGGTTGAATTTGGTGCGCCCGACTTCATGGACTGAAATCATCCGGAGATGTGGTACAATGTCTTGGGTTCGGTCAATACCAAAAGAGTGTCTTACAAGATGTCCCGTCTTCACCTCTGACTCCTTCCAGCATCGGAGTTGGCCAAGTCTTGCCAGTCTCCCTTGGTGCTAGAGGCCTGTTTCGTCAGGGTGTAGGCAAGAAACCCACGCTCTTTAGCTTGAACCCCGGGCAAACCCTAACGGTGGTATGGGGAAGCACCAATCGTGTCTGTCACCGAGGGAAACCTGGAACTTCGGCCAGTAATGCACTGCCCTCTTTTCCTTTAACCTCTCCAGTCATCTTTTGAGGCTTCCAGGGTGCGTACACAGGAATCACTGAGAGCTGTCCCTCCTCCGCTGCTCATGGATTAGGCAGCATTCGGGTGGACAATTGTCTCCGTGGAGCCATTAACTCTGGGGTTTCAGTGGATTCTCCCCTCCCTGTCTTGGAATAATCCTCGGTATTCCCTTTCTGGATCTGAGGATATAGACTGCCTCCCCTTCCCCGCTGCCGCTGTTTTACCCGAGCAGCCACCGTATCTGAGTACTGGGAGGATTGGGGATCGGGAGTACTGGGTGCACTCGGCCCCTGGTAAGGTGGGGGGAGTACGGTGGGTGCCCACTCCTCATCACGGTCACCATCCTCAAACAGGATCGGTATCCCAGACATGGGTTCGGGATCCCTTGTTTCCCTGTCAGTTCGAACTTTAGACTGACGTTCCTGCCCTTCTCTCCTATCCAGGCCGGCCTTGGTTTGCTGACGTTGTTTTTCCTGCTCTCGCTTTCGACGCCCATTCACCTATTCACACTCCGCCTTTAGCGTCTCGCAACCTTCTGCAGTACGTACCTCTCTCCCTTTGTCACACGCATTATCCCTCCAACTTGCTAATAATGTACTGTTCCACTTTGCATCTGCCTTATCCTTCCATTGCCCTTTCAACAATTTCCACTTCTTCTTCGATATCAAATTTACTGCTTGTTCTCAAGAGGTAATATCGCAGGCTCCCGCTCAGTGGCCACATTTTTCCCCCCAATCTTTTTATTCAGCGCTATGGTCAACATTCACAAATCTTTTTCCTTGTCTGGAAAACTCTCACACGCTTTGTGTAGGGCTGCTCTCTGCCCACTCGTATCACTCGACTCCATGCCCTCTAAGTAATTTACCCGGCACAAAGCCTCCTGCTCAATTAATAATCAGATAAATTTACCCAGCAGGCACCGCCTGCTGAATTGATAAATTTACCCAGCAAGTCTGTCTCCTGCCCAGTTAGTGAAATTAACCCGGTACCGCCTCCTGCTCAATTAATAAAATTTGCCTACTTTCTACAAGTCTTCCGACAGATACTTTCCCGATCCTATCAAGATATGCAAGCAGCCCTCGGCGAGGAACCGTGCCTCCAAAGGAACTACCGGAGAGCGACAAAAGGTGAAATACCCGTTGGGCGCCCGTTCGGTCTCCGCAATCCCCGGAGTGGTCCGGCCGCTTACTCAGTCTGTCTGCTTCGCACTCTCTGTATTGGGATCCTGTTCGTGATGCCCAATGTTAAAATCGAATCTGAATAAAACTCGGGAGACCAGTTTCCTCTCGGCACCACAGTTTATTGGATTCTCTTGCAAGAGTTTGAGACCCAGTTATCAAAGGGAAGGCATGTCAGTGCTGCCAACCATCTGACAAGTGGACTCTCTCAGTCAGGTTACAGCAGTATATTTATACATAGTAAGTCCCATAAGTCACTGTTGCAAGCTGCTATTAGAACTGGTACGCCCACCAAGTCTGTTAGTGCAAAACTTAAGGTCTTAGATAACAGAGTGCACTAACTCAAGGCTTGAATACAGATGAATATACAGTCCAGTCCTTATCAGCTATTCCCTTTGCAAGGTCCTGACTTCATTCCAGACAGATGTTCATTGCTGTCCTTATCGATGAGTGCTTACTCAAACACGGGTACAATATACATTATCAAATTCTCAATGTCCCTCTGACAATTAAAAGGAAACCAGTATAAGCCGTTTACTTTCTTAACTGCTGAAGACAGAGTTTACTTTTGTTCAAAAATTCCTATTTAGTCCCACTTATTCTTTTAGCTAGAGGTTACTTGGGTTCAAAATGATTTTTTATATATCCGCATTTCCTCAGAATGGTTTCTCCTCAGTGTGAGTTTGCTGATGTCTCGAGAGCTGAGATGAACGACTGAATCCTTTCCCACATTCAGAGCAGGTGAACGGCCTCTCCCCAGTGTGAACAAGCTGATGTTCTTTCAGCTGAGCTGAATCGGTGAATCCCTTCCCACATTCTGGGCAGATGAATGGCTTCTCCCCAGTGTGAATTCGCTGGTGTCTCAAGAGCTGAGAAGAACGACTGAATCCTTTCCCACATTCAGAGCAGATGAATGGCCTCTCCCCAGTGTGGACTCGCTGATGTAACTTCAGTTGAGATGACTGAGTGAATCTCTTCCCACATTCAGAGCAGACAAACGGCTTCTCCCCAGTGTGAACTCACTGATGTAACTTCAGTTGAGATGACTGGGTGAATCCTTTCCCACATTCAGAGCATGTGAATGGTTTCTCCTCACTGTGATCTAACTGGTGCGTTAATAGACTAAAACGCCGAGTGAATCCTTTCCCACAGTCTGAGCAGGTGAACGGCCTCTCCACAGTGTGAACAAACTGATGTTCTTTCTGAGCAGATGAATGGTTTCTCCCCAGTGTGAATTTGCTGGTGTCTCAGGAGTTGAGATGAACGAATGAATCCTTTCCCACATTCTGAGCAAGTGAACGGCTTCTCCCCGGTGTGGACTCTCTGATGTAACTTCAGTTGAGCTGACTGGGTGAATTCTTTCCCACATTCAGAGCATGTGAACGGCTTCTCTCCAGTGTGGATTCGCTGATGTACCTTCAGTTGAGCTGACTGGGCGAATCGTTTCCCACATTCAGAGCATGTGAACGGCTTCTCCCCAGTGTGAACTCGCTGGTGGCTGTGTAGGTTGGACGAGTGAGTGAATCCCTTCCCACATTCTGAGCAGATGAATGGTTTCTCCCCAGTGTGAATTTGCTGGTGTCTCAGGAGTTGAGATGAACGAATGAATCCTTTCCCACATTCTGAGCAAGTGAATGGTTTCTCCCCAGTGTGAATTTGCTGGTGTCTCAGGAGTTGAGATGAACGAATGAATCCTTTCCCACATTCTGAGCAAGTGAACGGCTTCTCCCCGGTGTGGACTCTCTGATGTAACTTCAGTTGAGCTGACTGGGTGAATCCTTTCCCACATTCAGAGCATGTGAACGGCTTCTCTCCAGTGTGGATTCGCTGATGCTCCTTCAGTTGAGCTGACTGAGCGAATCCTTTCCCACATTCAGAGCATGTGAACGGCTTCTCCCCAGTGTGAACTCGCTGGTGGCTGTGTAGGTTGGACGAGTGAGTGAATCCCTTCCCACAGTCAGAGCAGGTGAACGGCCTCTCCCCAGTGTGAACTCGCTGATGTACCTTCAGTTCAGATGACCGAACAAATCCTTTCCCACATTCAGAGCAGGTGAACGGCTTCTCCCCAGTATGAACTCGCTGATGTGACTTCAGTTCAGATGACCGAACAAATCCCTTCCCACACTCAGAGCAAGTGAACGGCTTCTCCCCAGTGTGAATTCGCTGGTGTCTGTGCAGGTTGGACGAGTGAGCGAATCCCTTCCCACAGTCTGAGCAGGTGAACGGCCTCCCCCCAGTGTGAACTCGCTGATGTACCTTCAGTACAGATGACCGAGCGAATCCTTTCCCACATTCAGAGCAAGTGAACGGCTTCTCCCCAGTGTGGACTCGCTGATGTGACTTCAGTTGAGATGACTGGGTGAATCCCTTCTCACAGTCCTGAGCTTGTGAATGGCATCTCCCTAGTGTGAACTAACTGATGTTGCAGCAGGTGATTTGACTGAGTGAATGCCTTCCCACAGTCTGAGCAGGTGAACGGCCTCTCCCCAGTGTGAACTCGCTGGTGTCTCTGTAGGTTGACGAGTGAGTGAATCTCTTGCCCACAGTCTGAGCAGGTGAATGGCCTCTCCCCAGTGTGAAACCCGCTGGTGTCTATGTAGAGTGTGGGGACGAGTGAGTGAATCTCTTCCCACAGTCTGAGCAGGTGAACGGCCTCTTCTCAGTGTGAACTCGCTGCTGTTCATTCAGTTGAGATGATTGAGTGAACCCGTTCCCCTATTCGGAGCAGGTGAATGGCTTCTCCCCGGTGTGAACTCATTGGTGTCACTGTGGTCTGTTTTGAGCGTTGTGAATGTCTTCCCACCATCCAAGCAGGTCAATGTCCTCTCACTGGTGAACTTTAGGAGATATCTTCAGCATCGACAATGGAACGAATTGCTTCCCACTTGCAGAATAGGTGGAGCATCTCACTCTGGTTGTGAACTTGCTGATGTATCTTCAGGCTGGATGACTGAGTAGTTCCCCTCCCTCACACAGAGCAGGTGAATGGCCTCTTCCCACGGTGAACTCACTAGCGTGTTTGCGGGGAGGCTGTGAGTGAATCCCTTACCACACTGAGAGAAGGAGAATGATACCTGACTACGATCAATTCTCTGGCAATTCAGAAAGTCAGAAGTTTTGAATCCCTTGTAGTTTTGAAGTTTTGAATGCAGTTGAAGAACTGATCTCCAGTGAACAAATGCTGGTGTGTTCACAGCACCCCGGTTCCAGTGGATTTCACTGAGTTACAACAGAAAACTTGATTTCAGAGACAAAACACATTACCAGATGGTATGAGATAATGCTTCATCTCCATGGATTGACAACAGATGTGTTGGTGATGCAAAGAAAATATTTGGTCACTCCTTAAATATCCGGAGTCAGCAAAACTGATGTGTTGTTGTGTTTGAGATTCCCGTGCACAAGTGTTCTGTCATTTCAAACCTGTAAAAATATTTGCAAAATACATCAATGGGTGAAGGACAGTATTTCAGGAGAGATTATAGTCTGTGGTGAGAACATAAGAAATAGGAGCAGGAGTCACCCATCTGGCCCATCGAGCCTGCTCTGCCATTTAATAAGAACATGGCTGATCTGGCGATGGACATCTCCACCTACCTGCCTTTCCCCCATAACCCTTAATTCCCCTGCTATGCCAAAATCTTTCCTACCTCTATCTTATCTATTCCTTTCATAATTTTACATGCTTCGATATGTTCTCCTTTGAATGAGAGCTCTGGCATCACAATTTTACCAATTTCAACTCATGTTGGGGGTACTCATCTTGAGATATACCCCAGGCTACCGTGGGAAGTGAGGGAGGAAAATGCTGGATGTCTGGTGATGATCTTTGCACCATCAGTAGAGGGGAAACGTACCAGAGGATGAGAAGACATTGTTCTCTTTTCAGGTAAGCCAGATAAGCCAGGAAATTACAGACCAGTGGTTCTTACTTCAGAGGAGGGCACGCTGTTGGAGAAGCTCCTGAGAGGCAGCATTTCTGAGCATTTGGAGAAGCATAATCTGATGCGGGATAGTCAGCGTGGCTCTGTCTAGGGCAGATCATGCCTTATGAACCTGATTGATTTCTTTGAGGATGTAACAAAACACACTGATGAAGGTAGAACATTGGATGTAGTATGAATGGCTTTCAGTGAGACTTTTGATAAGATTCCTCATGCAAGGCTCATTCAGAAAGTAATGAGGCAAGGATCCAAGTAGACCTTGCTTTGTGGATCCAGAATTGGCTTGCCCATAGAAGCCAAAAGGTGGCTGTAGATGGTTCGTATTCTGCATGGAGGACGGTGACCAGTGGTGTTCCACAGGGATGTGTTCTGAGACTCCTTCTCTTTGTGATCTTTATAAATGATCTTAATGAGGAAGTAGAAGGGTGGGTCAGTAAGTTTGCTGATGACACAAAAGCTGAGGGTGTTGTGAGCAGTCTGGACAGTTCTCCAGAGGTTACAGCAGGACATCGATAGAATGCAGAACCGGCAGATGGAGTTCAACCCAGATAAGTGTGCTGTGGTTTATTTCAGTACATCAGATTTGAAGACAGAATGTAATATTATGTTAGGACTCTTGGCAGTGTGGAGGATCAGCTAGATCTTGGGGTCCATGTCAATTTTACACTTAAAGCTGCAGCACTGATTGACATTGTTGTTAAGAAGGCCTTCATCAACCATGGAACTGAGTCCAAGAGTGGTGAGGTAATGTTGCAGCTATATAAGACCTGATTTATACCCCACTTAGAGTATTCTATTACCTCAGGAAGGTTGTGGATACTATAGAAAGAGTGCAGAGGAGATTTACAAGGATGTTGCATGGATTGAAGAACATGCCTTATGAGAATAGGTTGAGTGAACTTTAGAGTGACGGAGGATGAGAGGTGACCTGATAGATGTGTATAAGATGATGAGAGGCATTGATCGTGTGGACAGCCAGAGGCTTTTTCCTGGGGCTGAATTGGCAAACACAAGGGGCATTGTGTTAAGGTGCTTGGAAGTAGGGTCCATGGGGATGTCAGAGGTAGGTTTCTCACACAGAGAGTAGCAGGTGTATGGAATACACAGCCAGCGATGACAGTACAGGCAGATACCATACAGTCTTTTGAGAGACTCAAATAATTTCATGGAGCTTAGAATACACAGAGTGCAATGCAGTTGGGAAATACGAGGCAGTTTCTAGAATAGATTACATGGACGGCACAACACTGTGGGCTGAAGGGCCTGCATTATATTGTAGATTTCTATGTTTCCATATGCACTCATCTTCTAACAAGGCACGGATCAGACATTCTGACTGACCATCAAATTATCTGACTATATCCCTGTCTTTATGAGAATGGGCTGTTTCTGACTTCAATCAACCTGTGACTTGGCTCAATCTGTCTCTGTCCTTTGGTATTATTTCAAGTTCTGGTCATGTTCCACAATACTACAAAGATCACTTGTTACTGCATGTACGATCCTGGAGATTTACTAATTACTTGGATCGCCCCCCCCATCTGCTGATTGACAGTGATGAACCCATCGATGGCAATGCCAATGAATATATAGTGGAGGGCAGTGGTTATTCTCATTGGAGTGCGGTACCTTTGTGATCTGAAAGCCAGAAGTCACTTGTCATCGAGGCAAAGCTGTTTCATATCGTTATTAACCCAGAGAGAACTAAATCTGATGGAAGGTTTTATTTCCATACAGCACTAATTGACATTTTCACTGACTGGAAGGTAAACTTTTCAACCGAGCTTAACTGGGAATTATTTTTTCGTTCGGATTCATAATCCTTGGATTTACATAGTGGAGCTCGGCAATGTTTAGGAGATACATCCGCTCGCACTTCCTTCGACTGTACGGAACAACACCGGCAATACCGCCCATGGCTGCCTCTTTACCCAGAAACCCTCACGAAGAGAAACCTCCCGGTGTTGTTGGGTTGGTCGTGGGCTGGGCTGAGAGTTTGGAAGGTGGTGGTGCATGTGTGAATGTGGTTTGGAACTTGTTGAGGGAAAGAGAGTCGGGAAGGAGAGGGAATTGCTGGGAGGGGATTGCCTGGGTCTGGTAATGGCAGACAAGGTGAGAGGAGGGGCTGAGGGAAAGAGAGTGGAGAAGGAGCGGGATATGGATTTGGGATCAGAGGCAGGTAGCTGTGGAGAAATGGATTATTGTGAAGGGAGAAATAAAGGGAATAAGGAGATAGTGAGGGGATGGATGAAAACCGAGACAAAGGGAATAAAAGAATAAGAAATGACAATGGAGAGAGTTCTGAAAGTGAGGAAGATGAAGAAGTTCAGAGAGGAGGTGTTGTCATAATTAGGTTTAATGAGAAGGTGCAAGGACACATGAAGATAATTAACCCATTTTTGCTAACAAAAACTCTGGCAAATAAGATAGGGGAAATAGTATTTGCAAAAGTCCTTAATGATGGCAATCTATTAGTAAGATGTGCGAATGAGGAACAACTTGAGAAAGCACTCAAGCTAAAAGAGATAGAAAAATGCAAGGTGGAATATACAGGGAAGGTGGGAGCACGAAATGGTGGTTGTAAAGGAGTGATCACGGGTGTACCAATGAGTATAAATATGGAGGAGCTGAAGAGGAATATCAAAGGGGGGGAAAGTAATTAATGTTCTGAGACTGAAAACAATAAAGGAGGGAATGAAAAAGGAAAGTGAAATAGTATTGATTGAATTTGAAGAAGAAAGAATGCCAAGGAAAGTGTTCCTGGGTTTCATGACATACCCAGTAAGGGTATATGTGCCAAAGCCATTGAGGTGCTATAATTGTCAAAGGTTTGGACACATAGCTAAAAACTGTAAAAGGCAGAGGAGATGTGCTAGATGTGGGGATGATCATGAATATGGAAAGTGCGGAACAGGAGTGCAACCAAAATCCAAAATGCTGTAATTGTGGAGGAGTTCATAATGTGGCGTATAGTGGGTGTGAGGTTATGAGACGGGAGAATAAAATTCAAGAAATAAGAGTGAAAAGAAGGATCCGTTATGCAGAAGCTGTAAGAATGTCAAGAGAACAGAATAATGCTTCTAATGATCAGAGAGCAATACGGATGCAAGAGATGCAGCGAAGAGTAAATGACAGGATTTATGTGGAAAATAAAGCTGTAGTAACATTCATTGCAGGAGTCATTATTAGTACGGCAGAGGTAAAGTCAAAAAGTGACAAAATTCAGCTGGTGGTCAAAGCAGCAGTAAACCATTTAGGGTTAGCAGGACTGACATGGGAAGAAGTGAGGGAGAACCTCACTAATCAGACAAGCCAGGAAGTGTCATAGGTTAGTTAGTACTCATTATGGTGATTCTTTTGCAATGGAATGTAAGGAGTTTACTGGCCAATGGCTAGGAATTTAAGGAATTTATTAAAGAAATGGTTGTAAAACCGGATGTAGTGTGTATTCAGGAAAATTGGTTGAAACCAGTTTTAGACTTTGTGGTACATGGGTTTACAATGATAAGGAAAGATAGAAATCTAGGGGGAGGAGGAGGTTGTGCTATGTTAATCACGCAAAGTACACCGTAGAGAGAACTGGAAAAAGGAGTCGATCAGGAGTACATAGTGGTGGAAATATGGGAGAGAGGGGAGGGAGTGGTTATAATTAACTACTACAATCCATGTAAAAGGTTGGATTTGTACAGCTTACTAAGGATACAAGGACAAAATAGACACAAAGTAGTGTGGTGTTCAGATTTCAATGCTCACAGCACAATATGAGGGGATCCGATTACAGATTCAAATGGAACGGTAATTGAAGATTTGATGGAAGAAAGGGATTTGGTATGTATGAGTGATGGTAGAGGAACAAGGATAAACATAACAACAGGAACTGAGTCGGTATTAGAGATTATGTTAGTGTCTAATGTCTTGGCTGGCATCAGTAACTGGGTAGTTTGGACTGCTTCAACAGTAGGCAGTGATCACTACCCAGTTTTATGTTCAGTGGGTGAAAGAGTTGAAATAAGACCAGGTGGGGGAGTCCCAAAGTGGGTGTTTGGAAAAGCAGATTGGGGTAAGTTCCAGAAGTTAAGTGAAGAAGCATTGTCAAAGATTGACATTTCTGGAGATATAGATTAATTAATCAGTCAGGTGACTTCAGCAATTGTTATGGCAGCAGAAGGATCTATACCCAGGAGTAAAAATAGGATGAATAGAAAAATAGTGCCATGGTGGTCAGAGGAATGTTGTCAGGCTGTAAAAACCAGAAATAGAGCAATCAGGCTAGTTAAAAGAACCCATAATATGCAGCATTTGATTCAATATAAGAAGGCACAGGCAGTGGTGAGAAGAACTATACGTCAAGCTAAAAGGGCAAGTTGGAGGAGTTTTTGCAACAAAATAGGAAGAACAACGCCCGTGGGAGAGGTATGGGGAATGATTAAGAGGATGGGGGGAGATAGAAGGGATTGGGAGTATCCAGTAATGATGTCTGAGGAGGAAACAGCAGTCTCCAGCAGGGATAAGGCTGAGATCATGGCCAAGTCATTTGTAAAGATACATAGTTCAGAAAATTTGTCTGAAGAAGGGAGAAGGAGAAGGGAAAGAACAATGAGTCAATACCCAGGTGTGTTAAACAGGAGGGAAGAAACATATGATATAATTGATGATCCATTTACTTTGGCAGAAATGGTGAGAGCAATAAAGAGATCGAGACCAGGGAAAGATCTAATATGCTACTTTATGCTAAAAAATCTAGGAGAAGGAGCGCTCTTGAAGTTACTGCATTTTTACAACAGTGTGGGAGGAGGGAAGATTGCCAAGTGCATGGAAAGAAGCAGTAGTAATTCCAATAAGGAAACCTGGCAAGGATCCGTCAAAACCCACTAGCTACAGGCCAATAGCACTAACATCAAATATATGTAAGGTAATGGAAAGGATGATAACTGAAAGGTTATCATATGATCTTGAGAAGAGAGGAATGCTGGCAAGTTATCAGAGTGGTTTTAGGAAGGGAAGGAATTCCATGGACTCAGTGATAAGGTTAGAGACTGAAATAAGAAAGGCCCAGGCAAATATAGAAGCAGTAGCCTATGAAAATTGAAAAAGCCTATGATATGATGTGGAAGGAAGGATTATTAATTAAACTGCACAAGATGGGGGTTGGGGGGAGAGTTTTTAATTGGATTAAAGATTTTTTGTTTGGTAGACAAATTCAAGTTCGGATTGGATCAGAATTATCAAAACAGTACATAGTGGGAAATGGCACACCTCAGGGTAGTGTGATCAGCCCCTTACTTTTCATCATTATGATCAATGATGTCTTCACAAAGGTACCAGTGGATATAGGTAGGTCACTGTTTGCGGATGATGGGGCCTTGTGGAAAAGAGGCGGGAACACGGAGCATATAATCAGGAAACTACAAGGAGCATTTGATGAAGTGGTAGAGTGGGGTTATGATTGGGGATGTAGATTTTCAGTGGAAAAAACTCAGACTGTATTTTCCACTAGGAAAAGAATTGAAGTAGGGAAGAAGTTAAGGATGCATGGGATTGATTTAGAAAGGGTTGGATCATTTAAATTTCTGGGAGTTATATTTGATTCACGATTAACATGGGCAGACCATATCAGGAAAGTTGAGGAGAAATGTAAAAAAGTAATAAACGTGATGAGATATTTGACTGGTAGGGAATGGGAGCAAGTTGTTCAGCATTAAAGAGAATGTATGTGGCTTTAGTAAGATCTGTGTTGGATTATGGAAGTGTAGCATATGGATCAGCAGCTAGGTCTCTTATAAGGAAACTGGATGTGATTCAGGCTCAGGTTTTGAGAGTGTGCAGTGGGGCTTTTAAAACATCACCAGTCTCAGCCCTGCAGGTAGAAATGGGAACAATGCCTTTGGAATTAAGAAGGATGCAATTGATGACAAACTACTGGGTTAATTTGCAGGGACACGATGATTCCCACCCTGCTAAAGGAGTGTTGCAGGAGTCCTGGGAAAATGGGAGGTTTCAGAGGGAAAACTTTAGTTGGGTAGGGAATGATATTGCTAGATCATGTGGAGTGTTTGATCTAAGGATAAGTCCTTCAGTAGTTTATCTGGTTGTAGCTCCATGGAAGCTGGTATGGCCTGACGTAGACTGGCATTTGTTAGAGGTAAAAAGGAAAGGAAAGTATAAAACTGATTTGGTAAGTGCATTTAACTGTTATGTGATGGAAATGTATAGTGATTATACTCAGGTCTATACAGATGGTGCTAAGGAACCTGAGACAGGAGTGACAAGGTTTGGGGTGGCAATACCAGCAAAAGCAATTGCAATCAGCAGAAGAACATCTGATAAGTTAGCGGTGTGTACAGTGGAGATGATGGCAGTGTTGGTTGTGTTGCGTTGGGTGGAGAAAACTAAACTAGTCAAAGCGTTGATATGCTCAGATTCATCTTCAGTACTAGCAAGTTTAAGGTCTTCTCACTCAAACAGCCGGCAAGATGTACTTCATGAAGTCCTTCAGTCAGTCACAAGAGTTGCAAATCAGGGAGGTCAGGTTAAATTTCTATGGGTTCCAGCTCATGTAGGGGTGAAGGGCAATGAAAGGGTGGATGAGTTGGCAAAGAGGGCAATAAAGAAAGACAATATAGAAATGCACATTAGTATTAGTAAAGCAGAGGTTAAGTGTGTAATCTGGGGAAAAAAATAACCAAATGTGGCAAGAAAGATGGGACAGGGAGGGGAAAGGGAGGCATTTATATCAAATACAAAAAAGTGTTGCAGTTACAAGGGTAGGAAGTAGATACAGAAGAGAGGAAATTGTGTGGACTAGGTTAAGGCTGGGGCACTGTGCACTAAACCAAACACTGAAATTGATAGGGAAACACCAGGCAGGACTGTGTGAGGAATGTCAGGAAGAGGAGTCAGTAGAGCATGTAGTTCTGAGTTGCAGGAAGTATGGGATACAGAGAGAGATGATGAGAATTAATCTAAGGGAACTGGGAGTGCAGGAATTCACATTAAAAGGGTTGCTGGGCATGGGTGAGAGAACACAGGTCAGGGTATTTTTAGCTTTCTTAAGGGGTACAGGGGTTTTTATAGGATATGATGGATACACAGAAATAGGGTACTAGGATGGGGAGGATAAAGTGTAGGTTATGTGTATGTGTCCGATTGGATGAAGGGATTTAGAATGTGAGTCCATCGCATCTCCGGAGCAGAAGGTGACGGTAATCCACCATTAAGCTGGGTGCCAACCGCTGTAAAACAAGAGAGGGAGGGGGAGAGGGGGGAGGGGGAGAGAGAGGGGGGAGGGGGAGAGAGGTGGGGAGGGGGAGAGAGAGGGAGAGGGAGAGGGGGAGATGGAGAGGGAGAGGGAGAGGGGAGAGAGAGGGGGAGGGAGAGGGAGAGAGAAACCTCCCTGGCCGCATTGAAAGGCCCAAGAATGCGCATGCGCCGGTAAGCATGCTCTGGGGCCGGGTACGGATCGTGGGGCTGCGACAGCGGGAGAGGACCAGGACCGCCGTCGGGTGCAGCACCAGTGTTGCTGGAAATCACAGTAATTATCCTTCGGTCGCGTTTCAGACGCCGGTGAATTAGAACCCGCTCTTACCTTTGTCCGGTCGTTTTCGGCCTCCGGGCTACTCAGCGCATGCGCGATACTCGGGATTGGTGGCGACGACTACGCATGCGCAATAATTTATCAGGCGAGAATCTGCAGATACGGAACCCAAAGCAACACAGACAAGATGCTGGAGGAACTCAGGGGGGCAGGCGGCAGGCGGCGACTATGGAGAGGAGTGAACAGTCGGCGTTTCAGACCGACACCCTTCTTCAGGACTGGAAAGGAAGGGAGGGAGTCAGATTGTGGGGCGACATGAGGTGATAGGTGAAAACGGGAAAGGGGGAGGGGGTGAAGAGCGCTGAAGTCGGTGACAGAGATATAGGGCTGGATAATAATAATAATAATAATAATAATAATAATAATAATAATAATAATAATAATAATAATAATAATAATAATAATAAATATTTTATTGATCCCGAGTGGGAAATTCTTTCGTTACAGCAGCAATATTTAAAATCGCACTTAGCAGTGCGAAGACTTTACTAAAAATAGAGAATAATAACATACTCAGTAATACTGTACCAATGTGCAATAACAATGTATGAAACAATATGGCAGAGACTATTGAACTATGATCTGTCGCAGAAAGATGTATTGAATTGACTTTATTTTTTACATCCTTCCCATACATGTGGAGTAAAACTGTTTACGTTATGCCTCCGTCTAAATGTGCAATGTGCAATCGTAGTATTTCATAGTAATTTATAATAAACAGAACAGTCAAGGTAACATAGAAATGCACTCAAATCAGCGTGAGTTAAGCAGTCTGATTCCTGGTGGAAGAAGCTGTCCCGGAGCCTGTTGATCCTGGCTTTTCTGTTGCGGTGGCGTTGCCCCGATGGTAGCAGCTGGAATAGATCATGATTACCGTGACTCAGGTGCCCCATGATCCTGCGGACCCTTTTTACACACCTGTCTCTAAAAATTTCCTGAATAATGGGAAGTTCACAACTACAGATGCGCTGGGCTGTCCGCACCACTCTCTGCAGAATCCTTCGATTAAAGTAGGTAAAGTTCCCATATCAGGCAGTGATGCAGCCAGTCCGGATGCTCTCAGTTGTGCCCCTGTAGAAAGTCCTTAGGATTTGGGGGCCCATACCAAACTTCCTCAACCCTCTGAGGTGAAAGAGGCGCTGTTTTGCCTTTTCCACCGCATAGCTTGTGTGTACAGACCACGTGAGATCCTCGGTGATGAGGATCCTGAGGAACTTAAAGCTGTTTACCTTCTCAACCCCAGATCGATTGATGTCACTAGGGGTTAGCCCGTCTCCACTCCTGTAATCCACAACCAGCTCCCTTGATTTTCCGACATTGAAGGAGAGGTTGTTTTCTCGACACCATTGTGTCAGAGAGATGACTTCTTCCTTGCAGGCCACCTCATTATTGTTTGAGATTGGGCCAATCAATGTGGTGCTGTCGGCAAATTTAATGAAGAGATTGGAGCTGTGGGTGGCCGGTTAGCAGATGGACTGTTGTATGTGGTTATTACATCTGATAGGAAAGAGCTTCTGTAACGGTCCTTGTGACAGCGGTGCTGAGTGAGTCTATTCGAAAGGGTGCTCCGCTGCCTGTGCAGTCGTTCATGGAGAGGATGTGCCCGATTGTCCGTAATGGGTGTCCATTTGTTTAGTGACACCACTCCTCTCCACCACTCACTCCAAAGAGCCCCGGTTGTGGCCAAGGACGGTTCCAACCTTTCTGATGAGTTTATTTTGCATCGATGCTGCTCCCCCAACGTAAAGCGGCAAAGAAAACTGCAGTCGCTACAACAGACTGGTAAAACATCTCCAGCATCCTGCCTGACACATTCAAGGATCTCGGCTTCCTTAGAAGATGGAGACGGCTCATCCCCTTCTTGTAAACAGCCTTACTTCTGTTACTTGTGTTCTCAGCGCCCGGTTCCAGTGGATTTCACTGAGTGACATCGAAAATATTTCAGTCACTTTTCCGGCTGAGATGAGACACTACTTCATCCCCAAGGATCAACAACTGATATATCGGTGTTTCAATGGAAATATCTGGTCACTCCTTAAATATCCGGACAGAGGTGTGTTGTGTTTGAGAATTCCCGGACACAAATTGCTGTTTCTTTCCTGTAGAAAGATTTACAGAAGACATCAATGGATGAAGGACTGAATTTCGGGGACGGCATGGTCGTGTACTTTGGTAGAAGAAATAAAAGGGCAGACTGTTTTGTAACTGGAAAAAATATTTAAAAAACATTAAAAATTAAAGGGCCTTCTGAATCCTCGTGTAGGCTTCCCTGAAGGATAATTTGCAGGTTGAGTCGATGTTGAGGAGGTTCTCTGTGATGTTGGCATTCACTTCGAGAGTTAAAGCAAGGATGCATTGGTGAGGCTTTACAAAGAGGCCTCACTTGGAGCATTGTGAGCGGTTTCCGGCCCCATATCCAAGAAAAGATGTGCTGACCTCGGAAGGGGCTCAAAGGAGCCACAGGAATTTGAACAGGACCCCACTAAGTCTGTTGACGGGACATTAACCGTCTGGACTTTAACAGTCCTCTCTCCAATTCCAGCCTCACTCCTTCCGAACGTTGGACTCTGCACTCCCGTTGCACTGATCCTAACCTCACCATCAAACCCGCAGATAGGGGAGGTGTTGTAGTTATCTGTCGGACTGACCCCTACCTTGCTGAGGCCTATCGCCAACTCTCCGACACCTCCTCTTACTTACCCCTCGAACAGGACCCCAGTAAGGAACACCAGGACATCGTCTCCCACACCATCACCAACCATTTTGACTCTGGGGATCTCCCAGCACCACCACCAACCTCATACAGTAGCTGAGCCTACTGGGCCTGAACACCTCCCTCTGCAACTGGATCCTAGACTTCCTGACTGGGAGACCTCAGTCAGTCCGAATCGGGAGGCAGCATCTCCAACACCATCACACTGAGCACGGGGGCTCCCCAGGGCTGTTTGCTCAGTCCACTGCTGTTCACTCTGCTGACCCACAACTGTGCTGCAACACACAGCTCGAACCACATCATCAAGTTCACCGATGACACGACCGTGGTGGGTCTCATCAGCAAGAACGACGAGTCAGCTTACAGAGAGGAAGTGCAGTGGCTAACGGACAGGTGCAGAGCCAACAACCTGTCTCTGAATGTGAACAAAAGAAAAGAGATGGTTGTTGACTTCAGGAGGGCACGGAGTGACCACTCCCTGCTGAACATCGACGGCTCTTCGGTAGAGATCTTTAAGAGCACCAAATTTCTTTGTGTGCACCTGACGGAGAATCTCACCAGGTCTCTCAACACCAGCTCCATAGCAAAGAAAGCCCAGCAGCGTCTCTACTTTCTGCGGATGCTGAGGTAAGTCCATCTCCCACCCCCCATCCTCATTACATTCTACAGGGGTTGTATTGAGAGCATCCTGAGCAGCTGCATCACTGCCTGGTTCGGAAATTGCACCATCTCGGATCGCAAGACCCTGCAGCGGATAGTGAGGTCAGCTGAGAAGATTATCTGTGTCTCTCTTCCCGCCATTACGGACATTTATACTACACGCTGCATCCGCAAAGCAAATAGCATTATGAAGGACCCTACGCACCCCTCATACAAACTCTTCTCCTTCCTGCTGTCTGGGAAAAGGCTCCGAAGCATTCAGGCACTCACGACCAGACTATGTAACAGTTCCCCCAAGCTATCAGACTCCTCAATAGCCAGAGCCTGGACTGACACCTTGCCCTATTGTCCTGTTTATTATTTATTGTAATGCCTGCACTGTTTCTGTGCACTTTATACAGTCCTGGTTAGGTCTGTAGTCTAGTGTAGTTGTTTCTTTTTTCTCTCTGTGTTGTTTTTTTACATAGTTCAGTCCAGTTTTTGTGACATGACACAGTAACACCATGGTCCTGAAAAACGTTGCTCATTTTTACTATGTACTGTACGCAGCAGTTATGGTTGAAATGACAATAAAAGTGACTTGACTTGACTTGACAATACTTCCCGGACCCCGAAGCTCCTGTTTCTGCCTCCTCCGCAAAATCCTAAACACCCCGTGTCCAGGTAGACCCATTGTTCCAGCTTGTTTCTCCCCAATGAACACATAGCATACCCCGACTCTGTCTTATCCCCAATCCCCCACGGTTCAGTCTCTCCCTACCTACAGCGGCATGCAAAAGTTTGGGCACCCCGCTCAAAAATTGTTACTATGAATAGCTAAGCGAGTAAAAGATGACCTGATTTCCACTTTCCATTCCCATTCTGATATGTCAATCCATGGTCTGCTCCACTGTCATAATCACGCCACACTTACACTGGAGAACCAACGCCTTATATTCCTTTTGGACAGACTGCGACCTGGTGGCATGAACAACGATTTCTCAAAGTTCCGGTGATGTCCCTCATTCACCATTTCCCATTCCCTTTTTCCTCTCTCATGTTATCTCCTTGCCTCCCTCTGGTGCTCCACTCCCGATTTTTCTTCCAATGCCTTCACCAATCAACTTCACACCTCATCCCCCCTCCCGATTTCACCAATCACGCTGTTTCACTCCCCGCTCCTCCGACCTTTTAGATCTACTCTGAGATTTTTTTAAATCTCCAGTCCTGCCGAAGGGGTTCGACCCGAAAGGTCGACTGTTCTTTCTCTCCATAGATGCTGCCTGGCCTGCTGAGTTCCTCCGCCATTTTGTGTGTGTTGCTCACAAAAATGATTCCGGGAATGAAACTCTTGTCACATCAGAGGCGTTTGATGATTCTGGGCCTCCACTCACTGGAATTCCGAAGAATGAGGGGGAGCTCATTGAAAACCTATCAGGTGTTGAAATGTCTCGATGGAATCGATGTGGAGAGGATGTTTCCTGTGGTGACCCAGAGGACAGAGGCTCAGAATAGAGCGACGTCCTTTTAGAGAGGAGATGAGAGGAATTTCTTTACCAAGAGCGTCGCGAACTGTAGGATGTATGGCCTCTGGACTGACCGTAAACGTCAGACTAGGACGTAGCACAATTTCATTCTCTCATTGGTGTTACTCCCTGGTGTCGCTGTGCTGCCCGTGTGCGCGGTTGCACAGTATCTGAAACACTCCCACGCAGATCACAGTCGATGCGGCGCTGATGGAATTTTCTTTCATTGGAAGTGCCGTGCTGTGTTCAGGCCATGCAGAAAGATTCCTGCCCAGATCAGTGGCCATGTTCCACAGCGCCACAAAGAGCCCGTGATATTACATGGCTAATCCGGGAGACTCTCCAATTACTCTGACCCACCCACTCCAGCTGACTGACGGTGGTGAACCCATCGATGTCCAAGCTCTTGTCTCTCTGCTGCAATCACATGGACGGTACAAGAACCTCAGGACTCGCACCACCAGGTTCAGGGACAGCGGCTGCCTTCCCCAGGGACAGATCCCTTCCCCAGTGATCAGGATCGTGAACAACAGAGGATAATTACACTGCCTTGTCCATCCATTGAGATGCTCCCACAACCAATTATCGCACTTTAGCGAATTTATATCTTGTTCTTTCATCTCCCGTTATTTATTGGAATTTAATTATATTTGCATTTGCACAGTTTGTTGTCTTCTGGTTGATATTTCACTGATGCTGTTATAGTCACCATTCTATGGATTTTCTGAGTATTCCGCAGGTAAATGAATCTCGGGGTTGTAGGATGTGCTCTGATAATAACATTTACTCTGCACTTTGAGTTTCAGGGAACCTCCCCTGATTCTGGGAACAAATGGAGACTGACATCTCCGGCTCCCGACAGCGTCATCAGACACACGCAACCATTCAGTGAACAGCGCTGGGAGCAACATGTTCTCATTGGTGGGCGGGACGCTGAGCTCTGGGAGAAACATGTTCTGAATGGCGGGGGAGTGTAGGTGGGCGGGACGCTGGGAAAATAGGTTCTCATTGGCGGAGGAGTGTAGGTGGGCGGGACGTTGAGCTCGGAGCAGGCCGAACATGGAACCGGGAGCGAGTGGATCCGAGGAGAGGCGGCAGATCGCGAGATGCATCTCGAGTAAAGGCTGCAACACCGGCCGGGGGTTTGAATCCTTCCGATAGCAGATGTGAAGAGACTATGAGATGTTGCAGCTACACGGAGGGCGCCCGGCCTTTCCCCGCCGAGGATCGCGGCCTGTTGTCTGGAGCTGTCTCACAGACCCGTCCCTTCCTGCTGGGAGACGGGAGCTGCCCCGCAGCGGCTGCCGATGGATCTCCGGAGCTCTCACCGCTCCCCTGTGCAATCCGAATGGCTGAAGGACAAAGGAGAACAAAGCGCAAAGGTAAACCCGTGCTTTAGAAAATAAGAAACAGGAGTAGGTGTGGCCATTCGGCCCTTTCTACCTGTTCTGTCCTTTCCTGCGAATACGCCCGATCATTGACATCAGCTGCACTTTCCTGCAACGTTCCCATAATCGCTGGGCCCCTAAATTTTTCTTTCAATTCGTAACCCTAGTGGAGAAAATTCCGAAGTTTTCCCACACTGTGGTTGAGAAAAATTCCCCTCATCCTGATGAGCTGGCCTCGGATTTTGAGTCTGTGACCCCTGGTTCCACACCCCAGCCAGGGGAAACATCATTCCTGCCCCGACCCTGTCAGTACCCTGTGAGACTGTGTCTGTCTCAGGCAGACCACCTCTTATTTCTCTCATTTTGAGACAGGCCCAGTCAGTGTAATCTCTCTGAGGACACCAGCACAACCCCGGAATCAATCTGGGAAACCTCTTCGTTCCTTTTATCCCACAGACTGACTCTGAGAGGGGAGCAGACCTGTGTACTCTCTCACCAGGACCCCGGATAACTTCAGAGGAGTTCGTCATTCTTGTATTAGACCCCAGAGGACCATTTTGCCGATCACGTCTGCTCCGTCATTTCATCATGGCTGATCTATTTTACCTCTCTTTCGCAGTCTCCTACCTCACCCCCTCCACACCGTCCCCTATCCCTTCATGCCCTGACCGATCAAGAGTCTTATCCACCTCTGTCTTAAATATACATAATGACTTGGCCTCCGTAGCTGCCTGGGGCAACAATTTCCACAAATTCAGTCCTCTCTGCCACAGAAGTTCCTCCTCATTTCGGTCCCAAAAGGAGAACCCTCTATTCTGAGGCTACGTTCTCTGGTCTTAGACCCGCCCACCAGAGAAAACATCCTCTCCACATCCACTCTGTCAGGGTCTTTCAACATTCAATTAGGTTACCCGTCAGTCTTCTGAATTCCAGTGAAAACTGGCCCAGAGCCATCAGACGATCTTCACATTACAAGCCGTTTAATCCTGGAATCATTTTCATGAGCCATTGTACCCTTTCCAGTTTCAGCACATCTTTCCAGGATAAGGGCCCAACTCTGCTTCAGTACTCCAGGTGAGGCCTCACCAATGCTTTATAAAGACTCAGCATTACATCCTCATCCTCTTCTAATGAATAGTGAGATCACATTTGCTTTCCCCACTCCTGCAAATTCACCCTGCACACGGACTCCCACTTCCCTTTGCATCTCAGTTTCTGCATTTTTCTCCATTTAGAAAATAACCAACCCTTTTATTTCTGAGAACAAAGAGCATGAGCGTACATTTCCCGACAGTGTGTCCCATCTGCCACTTCATTGCTCAGTCTCCGAAGCTGTCTAAGTCCTTCTGTAGTCCCTCAAACCCCGAGTCCAATCCTCTGTATGTGAAATAATGTTTGATGAGTAAATCTGACTTGCTGTGAGAATGACCTATTTTGAGACTTTTGAAAACCGAAGGGAATCTGAACAAATGACAACTTTACATGGACAGATTCGCTGCACCCACTGTAAGCACGAAATGATGGCGACCAGTTCCTGATAAATGGATGGTAGGTCGTTTCTTTATCATTACCTATAATTCACGCATAACACAGCAACACCAACATTCCCAGTTCAATTATATTTTCATCCTTCTGTAAAAATGGTTAAACTATCTCAGTAACTTCCTTAATATATAGTGAACCAACCCATATTCCCAGTGCGATAAAAACCCAGGCACCCAAAACTAAAAACACTCTTCTTGTGAAGTTCCCAACAGTCCTCCAACACACCTTGAACAGATTAATCATCTCTTCCCCCTTAAATTAGTCCAGTATGTTAACATTAAATTCAAACTCCACAATTTCAACCAGTAAAGCCGAAACAGGGGAGAACTTTACTGCACCACAACACAATCTCAAAGCCTGTGCTTGTATCACACCCAAACATAATAAAGTTGAAGATGAAGCTGATCGATAAACCACAACCATAATCAAGAACAGATCCAATTAAACAAACGAGATAGGTCAACAAATATTTTCATGTAACACCCCAGAATACCCACAGAGATAACAAAGAGTATTTAAAGTTTCTTTGCATTTATCAATTATTTTCTGATCCAATGCTTCCATGTCAGCTTATTATCCATCCACATGCCTGGAAATCTTACCACCGACACCTTTTCAGGAGTTTGACCAGATCATTTCCAATCAATTGCAGGTCTGTTCATCCTGTTTGTAAAACACATAACTTGTGTTTTTGCTACTGAAAGCTTAAATCCCATCTATTCACCGACTCTTTGACCTTATGAATTGTGAATTGTTACGGATTCAGCAACAATAAATATATGTGAGGCAGAGTTTTTTATAACAAATAAAACATTTATTAAACACTGTAAAACAAACCCCCCAAAAAGTAAACAAACGACTAACGCAACCGGAAATCAGCTGCTGTGCGGCAGCTTAAACAGTTCTTAAAGGAATAAAGTGAAAACAGTTCTTAAAGCGATGTTGCAAAAACAGTTCTTCCAAGTAGTACTGCAAAAGTTCAAAATGCTTACAGTCCATTAAAGGAGAGACTTTTTAGACAATTTAAATTCTCTTTCACATCTTGTTGTTGCGGTTCCCAGTCAACTATACTTTTCCCAGAGAATTTACGAAGATGAAAATGAAACAGCTTAAAGGCACTGACCTTTCCTTTACAAAAATGTACCCAACCCTTTTTGCTATTATTTGCAGGGGTTAACACAGGCATAGCCAACGAACTCCTTCCAAATGAGGATCAAACAAGGTCGAACCTGTTTCACCATCGAAATCGACTTTCCTCGATCTTTTAGCACCCGAACTCCGATCCTCACTCCCCACTGATTTTTAGCTGGCAGTATTATGAAGAAACTGCCGGCAATGACCTTTTAAACTTTAGGCATTAAATAAAACTCCACCTTTCAATCAAACTGCATCATAATATTGGACCACACAGTGGCATGAAGTCAAAAAGACAAATCCAGCCACAAACTGCCCCTCCTCACAGGGAGGGGTCCTCCTTTTACACCCTGTTAAAAAAACACCTGTCACATGACCTCTACTGGCGGGAAAATGACGTCACTTCACCATCACAAGACCACTACCTTAGGTCCAGCATATCTTCAACACCACTGTCACGTGACAAGTACAAGAAACCCACGGGTATGTAACAGAATACATCCTTTATACAAGGACAGTAAAATCAAAATTGCACCTAGTGATTAACACACTCCAAAACCTATTTCAGAAAAAGTATCATTAATTATAATATGAAGTAATAAATACTGCCACGTGGGATCCAAATCTCTATCTCATAACGACCTGAATATAACTTGTACACCCATACTGACACAAGACGTCCAATTAAAAAAAAACTCAGGAAAATTTCGATAATCACCCCCTCCATCCTCATTTCCACACTGACTTAAAAATTCTTTCCTTCCATAAATACCATCTGCCTTTTTGAATAGTAAAAGTACTGCTGTTACAACATCGATATTTAACTGTGCTTTCCTAATATCATAATCCAAACATAAAAATGGATTCAATGTCATACTTGCCCACCCATACCTTTACAAGACGTCCAAATAAAAACAGTCAGAAAAATTTCCGCCTCAATTGCATTTCCAAAAATTAATCAAAAGTCCATCCTTCAGTATCAAAAAATAATGCTATTACAGCGTCTTTATTTAATTGTGCTTTCCTAATATGAACTTCCAAACCCAAAACTGATATATTTTAATACTATTATGTATGTTCACAAGTAGACTGGGATACAGAGACCCCACCCAACAAAACTTCATTGAAAGCTTCCCACAAAACACCTGTTACACTGAGATACCTTTCTGCAGCTTTCACAATAATTTTAATTTCCTCAGCAGGATGAGATGTCTGAGCAGTACAATTCACCACATTGGTTATAAACATCACAAACTTCATTTTATCCAGCAGTGAAGTATCTTTGGTGAGAGAACTGTGATGACGACATATATCCACTGATGTCACAGTCTGTTCTCTGAGTGGGATCACTTTATCCAGTTTACCTGCTCTGCTTGCTGTACTTGTCCTTGAACAGGCCCTTCTGCTCACTGTGTTGTTCTGAACCAATTGAACTGGTCACTTCATGCCTTACTAAACCAATCCCTTCTGCCTACACAAGGAACACATCCCTCCATTCTTCTTACATTCACGTGGTATCTAATAGCCTCTATCACATCTGCCTCAACCACCACCCCTGACATTCACTCCAGACACCCACCAGCATGTGAATGAAAAACAAAACTTGAAACACAAATCTCCTTTAAACATTCTGAGTCAGGTTTTTAACATCATTGTCTTTTCTAATTGTTTTTGTTTAAAAGCAGCTATGCAGAGAAAAGAAACAAAATTACACTAAATTACAAAATACTTAAATAGTGCAAAAAGGACCAATGAGGATGTGTTCCCCCTTTCTCCTGAAGTGCATGCCCACTGGCATTGGACATTTCCTCCTTAGAGAAAAAATCCCGGCTGTCCACTCTGTCTGTGTCTCTCACATTCCTGTAAACGTCTGTCCCACCTCCCTCAGCCTCTGCCAATCCGGAGAAAATTACCCGAGATTGTCTGGTCTCACTTTATCCAAGCAGCATCCTGTTAAGCGTCTTCCACTCACCATCCCAAACCTCCGCATTATTCCTGTCTTTGAATGTAATTCTCCAGATGTGGGTAAACTAGAGATTTATACAACTGCAACATAACTGCCTGACAATGAAACCACTATCTGGGAGTTATGAACTTGGATTCCAAGGTCCCCCTGTAGATCAACACAGTCCAATATCACCCCATGAATATAACAGCAAAGAGATAATGCTGAGGCTTTATAAGACACTAGCCAGGTCACACTTGGAGTATTGTCAACAGTGTTGGGCCCCATATCTCAAACAGAATGTGTTGTCATTGGAGAGAGTCCAGAGGAGGTTCATGAGGATGATTTTGGGAATGAAGGTGTTAAGATATGAGGAGCACTTGGCAGCTTTGACCCTGTGCTCACTGGAACTCAGAAAAATGCGGGGCATCTCATTGAAACCTACCGAACGTTGAAAGGACTGGATAAGGTGGATGTGGAGAAGGTATTTCCTGTGGTGGGGCACAGCCACAAAGTCGAGGGGCCACCTTTTCAAACAGAGGTAAGCAGCTTATTTTTTTTATTAGCCACGGTGTATTGGATCTGTGGAATGCTCTGCCACAGACTGCGGTGGAGGCCGAGTGTGTGGGTATATTCAAGGCGGAAGTTGATTGTTTCCTGATCAGTCAGGGTATCAAAGGATATGGCGGGAGGTCAGATATTTGGAATTGAGTGTGATCTGGGATCAGCCATGATGGAAAGGTGGCTGACTCAATGGGCTGAATGGCCTAATTCTGTTCCTATGCCTTATGGACTTATGGACACAAGCCCCCTCAATCATGATGAATCTCCTCTGCACTCTTCCAGCACAAAACATCCTTTGTACAGAATGCTAAGCGGAACTGAATGTAACTTTTCAAGAACGTTGTCAAGTCAGGCAGCATCTGTTGAGGGGAATAGAGTCCATGGTTGGGACAGAACCCCTCCCTTACGGCACTAACACAGGCCCTTTGGCCCAACCTTTCCATGCTGTCCTCCTGTCCATTTAACCATATAACCATATAACAATCACAGCACGGAAACAGGCCCTTCCGGCCCTCCTAGTCCGTGCCGAACTCTTAATCTCACCTAGTCCCACCTACCCGCACTCAGCCCATAACCCTCCACTCCACAGTGGAGATTTAAACTAATCCCTCTGCCTGTCTTTGACACAAAACACAGAAATCTACAGCACATTACAGGCTCTTCAGCCCACAATGTTGTACCGACCATGTAACCTACTCTAGAGACTGCCTAGGATTTCCTGATCGTATATCCCTCTATGTTTCTAAGCTCCATGTACCTATCTAAGAGTCGCTTAAAATATCCTATTGTATCCACCTCCAGCATCGCTGCAGGCAGTGCATTCCATGCACCCACCACTCTCTGTGTAAGAAACTTACCCCTGACGTTCCCTCGGTACCGACTTCCAAGCAGTTTAAAACTACGTCCCCTCGTGTTAGTCACTTCAAGCCTGGGAAAATGCCTCTGGTTATCCACATGGTCAAAACCGCTCATCATCTTATACACCTCTATCAGGTCACCTCTCATCCTCCGTCGCTCCAAGAAGGAAAGGCCAAGTTCACTCAATCTGTTCTCATAAGGCATGCTCTCCAATCCAAGAGCAACATCCTTGTAAATCTACTCTACACTCTCTATAGTATCCACATCCTTCCTGCAGTGAGGCCACCAGAACTGAACACAGGACTCCCAAGTGGGGTCCAAATAAGCCCACAGCCCTGCTGTGTTGGGGTACAATTACTTATGTACAGGTTAGGAGAAATATAGCTTCAACATCACATCACAGCTCTTGAACTCAATCCCACGGTTGATGAAAGCCATCACACCAGACGCCTTCCTAACAACACTGCCAACTTCCACAGCAGCTTTGAGTGTCGTATGGACATGGACCCCAAGATCTCTCTGACCCTCCACACTGCCAAGAGTCTTACCATTAATATTATATTCTGTGTTCAAATTTGACCTGCAGAAATGAATCTCTTCATCTGTGTTGAACTCCATCTGCCACTTCCCGGTTCTGCATCCGAGGCGAGGAAATAGATTGCTGAGCCTCTGGCTACGATCATTATGTCCTCATTGTCCACGGGAATGGTACCGGAGGATTGGAGGGAGGAGAATGTTGTCACCTTGTTCAAAAAGAGTAGTAGGGATAGTCCAGATAATTATAGACCATTGAGCCTTACATCTGTGGTGGGAAAGCTGTTGGAAAAGATTCACAAAGATAGGATTTATTGGCATTTGGAGAATCATGGTCTGATCAGTGACAGTCAGCATGGCTTTCTGAAGGGCAGATCGTGTCTAACAAGCCTGCTGGAGTTCTTTTAGGAGGTGACCAGGCATATAGATGAGGGTTGTGCAGTGGATGTGATCTACATGGATTTTAGTAATGCATTTGATAAGGTTCCATACGGTAGGCTTATTCAGAAAGTCAGAAGGCATGGGATCCAGGGATGTTTGACCAGGTGGATTCAGAATTGGCTTGCCTGCAGAAAGCAGAGAGTTGTGGTGGAGGGAGTACATTCGGATTGGATGGTTGTGACTAGTGGTGTCCCACAAGGATCAGTTCTGGGACCCCTACTTTTCGTAATTTTTATTAACGACCTGCATGTGGGGGTAGAAGGATGGGTTGGCAAGTTTGCAGAAGACACAAAGGTTGGTGGTGTTGTGGATAGTTCAGAGGATTGTCAAAGATTGCAGAGAGACATTGATAGGATGCAGGAGTGGGCTGAGAAGTGGCAGATAGAGTTCAACTTGGAGAAGTGTGAGGTGGTACACTTTGGAAGGACAAACTCCAAGGTAGAGTACAAAGTAAATGGCAGAATACTTGGGAGTGTGGAGAAGCAAAGGGATCTGGGAGTGCATGTCCACAGATCCCTGAAAGTTGCCTCACTGGTAAACAGAGTAGTTAAGAAAGCTTATGGGGTGTTAGCTTTCATAAGTCGAGGGATAGAGTTTAAGAGTCGCAGGGTAATGATGCAGCTCTATAAAACTCTGGTTGGGCCACACTTGGAGTACTCTGTCCAGTTCTGGTCACCTCACTATAGGAAGGATGTGGAAGCATTGGAAAGGGTACAGAGGAGATTTAACAGAATGCTGCCTGGTTTAGAGAGTATGGATTATGATCAGAAATTAAGGGAGCTAGGGCTTTACTCTCTGGAGAGAAGGAGGATGAGAGAAGAAATGATAGAGGTATAGTTGATATTAAGGGGTATAGATAGAGTGGACATCCAGCGCCTCTTCCCCAGGGCACCACTGCTCAATACAAGAGGACATGGCTTTAAGGTAAGGAGAGAGAAGATCAACGGAGATATTAGAGGAAGATTTTATACTCAGAGGGTGGTTTGTGTGTGGAATGCACTGCCCGAGTCAGTGGTGGAGGCAGATACACTAGTGAAGTTTAAGAGACTACTAGACAGATATATGGAGGAATTTAAGCTTAGGGAGGCAGAGTTTAAGGGTTGGCACAACATTGTGGGCCGAAGGGCCTGTACTGTGATGTACTGTTCTATGTTCTATCTGTTTCTCGCTGGAATCTCTCTTTTAATTTAATTTTTCATTGAAGGCACGACACAGTACAGAAAACGTAATGCATTACATGTTCCTACATTTTACTTTTATACCTTACCCCTTAACACCACAACGTCATCAGTGGGGCCTTCTGGGAGTTGTAGTCATTAGTCCTCGCTCGCTCCCTGTCAAAGCACACCACAGACGTCACCGAAACAGACCCACCTAGGCGCGAAGGGGAATCACACCCGTCCTTGTGGGCGCCGAGACCGGCGACACCGACAGAAGCGGATCGCTGAACTCCGCCATGGCGATGGAGCGGAAGAGGGGCTGATCATCGGCCGATTTTCTCCAGCCTATCGTAGCTCAGACGTACCACTGACCCCTGCTGGCATTGGCTGCAGTGCCTGTCGCTCAAATGGGAACTCAGAGGGTGATTAGTTTATGTGAACGTCATTCAGCCTTCCTGTCTTTATGAGTTTGGATTTGGATTTATAACGGGACAGGAAGCAAATTGGGAGAAATGTGAGTTTTTATGTGATGGTGCATCAGTCTCCGAGTTACATTATTAACAATAAAAGGGCAAAGGCCGTGGTGAGGAAGGAGGTGATTTACTGGAGGTTATATGGAGATAATATTAGAAGGGATATCAAACTTGGAATTGTTTGGGATATGATTTAGAAAATGGGGGGATTTGTGGGGATCATAATATTCCAGTGTTGATTAATGAGGGCAAAATGATTGTTACTGAAACAGGGAAGGTTGTGTTACTGGCTGGGTCATTTGTTGAGATTCATAAACAGGATAATTTAAGTGAAGAAGTTAAACAATGTACAGATATGTTTTTCAGTAAATACCCTGATGTGCTGGAAGTCAGCTGTAGCAATGATAGTATCACTGATGGAGAGACTTCTTTGTATGAATTTAAGAAGTCTATTAATAATGCAGGTCAGGTGTCCCCAGGAAAGAGTGATATTTGAGTGATATTTGTAATTGTATATATTTCTCTTTTGTGAAAATATCAAATGTTTGAATTGTGCATCTACTTTCCTCATGGAGAATGGAAACAGTAGTGCCTATTCTGAAACCTGGCAGATCCCCATTTGATCCTTCTAGTTAAGGGCCTATATCGTGAATGTCTCATTTATGTAAACTGATGGAGAGTATGGTAATCAAGCGCTTGAGTTATATTTTGGAAAGAGTGGTGATAAAGTGTTTTATTAGAGTGGATTTTTGAAGGGTAAAATGACATTAGATACAGTTTGAGGTTTGGAAGATGATATACGGAAAGCACAATTAAATAAAGATGTTGTAATAGCAGTGTTTCTTGATACTGAAAAGGGAAATGATATGGAAGAAACGACTTTTGATTAAATTAGGAGTGAAGGTGCATTGTATAATTTTTATGAGTTTTTTTTGGATGGACTGTCCAAGTACCGGTCGGCATGTTATGTTTGTGTTTCTATGAGATAGAGTATGGGATCCCACAAGGCAGTATTTGTAGCCCTTCATTACTTAATATTATGATTAACGATACTTTCCCTGAGATGGGAAAATGGGATACCCTGGGTAAATCACAGTATACAGATGGCGTAGCTTTATAGATTAGAGGTATTAATTGAAATTTACAATTAATAGGTCAAACAGTGGACAGATTGATGAGAATTTTAAGCTTTCAGTCGTTAAACACATTACGTGGTTTACAAATAGCATTAATAGACTTGCACTTGATTTTAAATTATATGATTAATATTTTGAGTCAGTGTCAGTGGTAAGATTTCTCAGTATGTGGATGGATAACAAGCTGACGTGGAAACACCTATCAGTAAAATAATTGATACATGTAAAGGAGCTTTAAATCTCCTCAGACATCTATGTGGGTATTCTTGGGTGCAACATGAAAATCTTTGTTGACCAATTATATTTGTTTAATTTGATCTGTTTTTGATTATGTCTGTGTGGCTTATTGATCAGCTTCATCTTCAAATTAAAAATGTTTGTATGTGATACAATTACAGACTTAAAGATTGTGTTCTGGTGCGGTAATGTTGTCTGCTGTTTTGGCTTTACTGATTGCAATGGGACAATTGCCCTCTAAGTAAGAGAGGTTCAAGTTGATGTCAACATACTGGATTAATTTGCGGGGGCAAGGAAATGATCATCCTGTTAAAGGTGTGCTCGAGGATGGTTGGGGACATCACAAGAAGAGTGTTTTTTGTTTTGAGTGGCTGGGTTCTTATCACGCTGGGAATATGGGTGTATTTGATGATACAATATGTCCCACTGTAGCTTTCTCTGTAACCCCACCTTGTTTTTTCCAATGACTTCAGTTGATTTTAGGTTACACAATCGGATTCGGTTCTGCCTGAGAGTCTGTTGGTTCATTAGTATATTAATAAAAGTTATTATCATACAGTAAACATTTTTACAGATGAATCAAAAGATAAGTTAACTGGGGATGTTGGTGTGGCTGTTTTTGTGTGCCTGAATTGCAGGTAATGATAAAGAAATGACTTATAGCCATTTATCAGCATAGGAAGCAGAATTATTTCCCAACAGTTTAGGAAATTGGGTGGAGGAAATTGGTCCTTATAATTTGCTCAGAATACATTTCGGTTTTGATGAGTCTTAAACAGGTCATTCTGGCAGTAGGTTAGATTAACTGTTGGAAACTTGTCAAACGGTATTTCATATATAAAGTTTGATTTATATGTCTGCACATTATGGGCCCTGCACATCACACTTTTGAGGGAAATGATGGGGTTGACTGTTTAGCATCAAAAGCTGTTAAATGTTAAGCTGTGGATATAGACCTTCCACTTAGCAAATTAGAAGCTAAAGGGTTGGTAGTGTTAAGAATTAGAGGCTTATGGCAAGACGTAGGATAATGGACATAAGGACAGACACCTTTACAGAATACATAAACCTATTGGGTTTATAGAATAAGGGCTTAAAACAAGGGAAGGAATGATATTGACATGACATAGAAATGCCTACACTATGCTTAATTATGCCTTGTAACTAATTTGAAAACTTCATTCTGTGTTGTGTACATTTTGTCATTATGAAACTGTCGAAATACATACTATTTCAATGTGAAGCGTATAAGGCTGAAGAAAAATCAAATGCAGTCTTCAGTACAATCTTTGCAAGGGTAGATAGTTTTCAGATAAAAACTATTAAATTATGGAACTGACTTTAAATCAATTCATAGTTTGAGCTGGAAAAGGCATGTAATAATTGTGTTAAACCTAAGGAAATGACAGATAGGGTAGCAAAGGTGAGTGGGATGTTGGATTATTGGGATGTTCTTAAAATCCAACAAAAGGCAACGAAAAAAGCCATCAGAATGGTAAATACGAAATATGAGGGCAAACTGGCCAATAATATAAATCAGGATATGAAAAGTTTAGTTTTCAGTTACATGAAGAGTGAAAGGGAGATGAAAGTTGATACTGGACCACTGGAAAATGATGCTGGTGAAGTAGTAATGGGGGACAAAGAAATGGCAGATGAACTTAATGAACAATCTTCACTGTCTTTTCCAGTCAGCACCGCCCCCACTTGTCCCATTTAACCTGTCTCATTACGGGTGAACATTAGGACCCGAGGGAGCTCAGGACCCGCCGCACGCAACTGCTGCTGAATCCCCGGTGTTTCTGTTCGGTTGACGGATGCGGTGAACGAGTTAAAATTAATCGATCGACAATTCTCATGTCGTGCATATTTCACTCCATAGAACCATAGAACACTACAGCACAGAAAACAGGCCATTTGGCGCTTCTAGTCTGTGCGGAAACTTCATTCCACTCGTCCCATTGACCTGCACCCAGTCCGTAACCCTCCAGACCTCTCCCATCCAGGTATCTATCCAATTTATTCTTAAAACTTCAGAGTGAGCCCGCGTTTACCACGTCAGATGGCAGCTCGTTCCAAACTCCCACCACTCTCTGAGTGAAGATCCTCCTAATGTTCCCCCTAAAGCTTTCCCATTTCACCCTAAAACCATGTCCTCTCATATTTATCGTTCCTAATCTAAATGGAAAGAACTTACTCGCATTTACTGTCTATACCCCCCATAATTTTGTAAACCTCTATCAAATCTCCCCTCATTCTTCGACGCTTCAAGGAATAAAGTCCTAACCTGTTCAATCCTTCCCTGTAACTCAACTCCTGAAGACCTGGCAACATCCTAGTAAATCCCTGCACTCTTTCAATCTCTCCAACCTCTCCATGGATACCTCATGTCTGAACCTTCTGAACTAACCTCCCATGTGGGACCTTGTCAAAGGCCTTACCAAAGTTCATGTAGACAACATCTACAGCCTTACCTTCACCTACTTTGCTGGTAACCTCCTCGAAAACTCTTCAGGATTCATTAAACATGATCTACCTTGCACAAAGTCATACAGACTATCCTTAATCAGCCCTTGGCTGTCCAAATACTTGTAAATCCGATCTCTCTGAACATCTTCCAATAATTTACCTACTACTGATGTCAGGCTCACTGGCCTGTAATTACCTGGTTTACTATTGGAGCCTTTTTTAAACAATGGAATAACAAGAGCTACCCTCCAATCCTCCGGCACTGCACCCGTGGCTGAGGACATTTTAAATATTTCTGTCAGGGCCCCTGCAATTTCTACTCTAGTCTCTCTCAAGGTCCGAGGAAATATCAAGTCAGGCCCGGGGGAATTTATCTACCTTTATTTGTTGTAAGGCAGCAGGCACCTCCTCCCCTTTAATCTCTAATTGTTCCATGATACTACTGCTTGTTTCCCTTCCTTCCATATACACTATACCAGTTTCCTGAGTAAATACTATGTTACGAACCCCGTAACTGGGTCACTTACCAGCAAAGATAGAGAGGTCCGTTGAAGTCTGATGGTACTATTTTTAACAGTATTTATTGATAAAATACACAAAAATAATATCAATGCAAACATACAGATAATATCCGTGGTCAATACTAAATCTAACAGTGCGGGTATAATAATAATCAATAAGAAATAGCTCTATCGTTGTCTCGGGGATAATGTATTGTCCGATGGAAATATAAAAGTCACTTTAGTTCATTCAAGCTGTAGGCTGCAGCCTTTGGTTGGAGTTAAGAGAGAGAGTTAAACTTGCCCATTCCTTTTATGATGTCTATCCTTCGAGAGTCGTTGGGGCTGAATTTTCCTTTGTTGCCAGTTAAAGCCGTTCGTCCGTGGCAAGACCCACCAATTCCGAGGCAAATGGAAAAGGGCACACGTGGGCTTTTCCACCGGCTTTCGCTATTACGCTGTTACAGGAGTTCTAGCGATTCTTCTGGTGCGTCTGAGGGGCTGTTCCCACAGACCCTCTTTTATCCTGACTCACAGGGTCTCAGATTTCAATCAGGGTGGATTGATGCCAGCCCTCCACCAACCCCCCCCCCCCCCCCGGTTCATTGCCTGGGGGCTTCAATGAATCGTACAGTACTCAATACACAATTCCATCTCCAAGGGATAATGGCCGTTATCCGTGGCTTTGTCTCTCGGAGGCCCAGGACACATTCCAAATATTGAGGAATCTGCGTGTCTCGCTCTCATTTCCTGGGTCTCCTGACCCGAATAAATAGCGATCCTGCGATTCTCAATAAGGAGGGGGCCACAGGCGTAACAACTGATGCAAAAAAACTGTTTAAGTCTCCACCATCTCGTGAGGCTGCACACATAGACGACCACTCTGATCTTCTAGGGGACCAATTTTGTCCCTTACAATCCATTTACTCTTAATATACTTGTAGAAACCCTTCAGGTTTACCTTCATATTATCTGCCAAAGCCACCTCATGTCTTTTTTCCTTCCTGATTTCCTTCTTTAGTATTTTCTTACATTTTCTATACTCTTCAAGTAACTCATTTGTTCTTTGTTGCCTATACAGGAAAACAGATTATCTGAACAGTGGCCGATTAGGAAAAGGGGAGGTGCAACGAGACCTGGGTGTCATTGTACTCCAGTCATTGAAGGTGGGCATGCAGGTACAGCAGGCGGTGAAAAGGGCAAATGGTATGTTGGCATTCATCGCAAAAGGATTTGAGTACAGAACCATGGAGGTTCTACTGCAGTTGTACAAAGCCTTGGTGAGACTGCACCTAGAATATTGTGTGCAGTTTTGGTCTCCTAATCTGAGGAAAGACATTCTTGCCATACAGGGAGTACAGAGAAGGTTCACCAGATTGATTCCTGGACTTCCAGGACTTCCATATTAAGAAAGACTGGATTGACTAGGCTTATACTTACTGGAATTCACAGTGGTGAATCTGTGTAATTCTCTGCCACAGGAAACAGTTGAGGCCGGTTCACTTGCTATATTTAGGTGGAAGTTAGATATGGCCCTTGTGGCTAAAAGGATCGGGGTTATGGAGAGAAAGCAGGTACAGGGTTCTGAGTTGGATGAGCAGCCATGATCATACTGAATGGTGGTGCAGGCTCAAAGGGCCGAATGGCCTCCTCCTGCACCTATTTTCTATGTTTCTATACCTGCTATACACTTCTCCCTTTTTCTTAACCAGATCCCCAATATCCATTGAAAACCAAGGTTCCCTATGCCTGTTAACTTTGCCTTTAATCCTGCAAACTCTGCACTCTCAAAATTTCACCTTTGAACTTACTGAACACATCCTTGCCAGTAAATAAAACTTTTCCCAATCCACTCTTCCCAGATCCTTTTTCATTTCCACAAAATTGGCCCTTCTCCAATTTAGAACCTCAACTCGAGGACCAGACCTATCCTTATCCATAATTAACTTGAAACTGATGACATTATCGTCACTGGTCCCAAAATGTTCGCCTACTCATACTTCTGTCACCTGACTGTCTGGTTTCCTAATAGAAGATCAAGTGTTGCATCCTCTCTCGTAGGTACCTCTATATATTGATTTAGAAAACTTTCCTGAAAACATTTCACAAACTCCAAGCCATCTAGCCCTATTACAGTTTGGGAGTCCCAGTCAATATGAGGAAAGTTAAAATCCCCTACTATTACAACTTCCTGTTTCTTGCATCGGTCTGCTATCTTTATACAGGTTTGCTCCTCCAATTCTCTCTGACTATTGGGCGGTCTGTAATACACCCCTATTAGTTTGGTCACACCTTTCCCGTTCCTCAGCTCCACCCAGTTCCTCAACCCTCCGGGCTGTCCTGTCTACGCACTGCTGTGATATTTTCCCTGACTAGTAATGCCACTCCTCCCCCTTTCATCTCTCCCCCTCTATCACATCTGAAACAACGAATATTTCTATAATGTATAAACCTTAGGTGGGAGGTTATCTTTTTGTATTAATGTATTAAAAATAAATTATAAATTTTACCAATGGAGCCTCTTACTAAAGGATTCTTATTCAAAATAGTATCCAACAAATCAGATTCTTGCATATATGGAAATTTAGATAATTATTTTTGTAACAAATGTCTCACCTGAAGATATTGCAGTAAGTGTGTATGAGAGAGAGAATATTTGGTAATTAACTCTTCAAAAGTCATCAATCGATCATTACATAATAAATGAAAATAAAAATAAATAAATCTGCAAAAAAAACAGATCCCCTTAATCACTAAAGATTAAACAACATTGGGAGAAAGAACTGAATATGACCTTTCTTAATGAAGATGCTCAGTTCTTCTTTGATATGTGCCAATCAGTGTTTAATTCAATTTAAAATTGTTCACTGTTACTATTTAACACAGGAGAGACTATCCAAAATATTTCCTAGCATAGACAATTGTTGCGATAGGTGTAAAACTGAAGTAGCCACTTTTTCACGTATGTTGTGGTCATGTTCTTCATCAAAATCTTTTTGGAAATCTTTATTTTCTACAATTTCTAAAGCTCTGAAAATTAATTTACATCCTAATGTACAAACCTTTGATTTCTGTCTATACATGCAGTCCTCGCATGACCTTTATCCTCCTCCACCTCACTATCTGCTCTAACACTCTGGTTCCCCTCCCTCTGCAAATCTTTTTTACTCCCACCCCCGAGCAGCACTGGCAAATCTACCTCCAGTTCAGGGGCAAACCGTCCCGTCGGAACAGGCCCCACATTCTCGGGAACAAAGCCCAATTGTCCAGAAACATGAAGCCCTCCCTCCTGCACCATCTCCTTACCCACGTATTTAGCTGCACTCTCCGCACATTTATATTTACAGGGAATTTACTCCTGACGCCGGTTCCGGGACCCGACCCGTTTACAGACCCGGAGCGGAACCGGAGCAGAATCTCAGCCACTGGTTTCCATACCGAGGCCAGAAGAAAGGATAAAGTTTCCCCGTGAATTTATTCCCAGTGAAGGTGTGGAGATGGGACATGGTCTCCGCGTTGTAAAATGAAACTGTCCCGGACTCGTAACTGAGATAAACTCCCACCCTCCCGGGGATGGGACCGGCAGCGAGACGGGACTCGGGGGAGGGGGGACCGGACACGTCACAATCTCGATATAACACGTCACCACGCCGCCCGATGACCCAGAATCCGGTCTCCGGTCTCAGACTGACCCGACCCTTCCTCTCCACAGACTCTGCGGCGACTCCCAGACACCAGACCCGATTCCCCGTCACCTCCACCTCCCAGTAATGTCTCCCCGATGTGAATCCCTCCGATCCCAGCACACAAGCCCAGTATGTGAATCTCTTCCCGGTGTCAGGGAGATCCCTCCGGGTCTCGGTACATCTCACACTCTTCCGATCCTCAGACACCTCGAGATACGGACTCGCCGTTTCCACATCCAGGGTGACAGAGACTGGGGGGAGAAGCAGAGAATTAGAGAGTCCCCGGTGATCGGGGGGAGACTCGGGCAGCGCGGCCCCGGGGATCGGGGGGAGACTCGGGCAGCGCGGCCCCGGGGATCGGGGGAGACTCGGGCAGCGCGGCCCCGGGAATCGGGGGGAGACTCGGACGGCGCCGCCCCGGGGATCAGGGAGAGACTCGGGCGGCGCGGCCCCGGGGATCGGGGGGAGACTCGGGCAGTGCGGCCCCGGGGATCGGGGGGAGACTCGGGCAGTCCGGCCCCGGGGATCGGGGGGAGACACGGGAAGCGCGGCCCCGGGGATCGGGGGGAGACTCGGGAAGCGCGGCCCCGGGGATCGGGGCGAGACTCGGGAAGCGCGGCCCCGGGGATCGGGGGGAGACTCGGGCAGCCCGGCCCCTGGGATCGGGGGGACACTCGGGCTGCGCGGCCTCGGGGATCGGGGGGAGACTCGGGCAGCCCGGCCCCGGGGATCGGGGGGAGACTCGGGAAGCGCGGCCCCGGGGATCGGGGGGAGACTCGGGAAGCGCGGCCCCGGGGATCGGGGGGAGACTCGGGAAGCGCGGCCCCGGGGATCGGGGGGAGACTCGGGCTGCGCGGCCCCGGGGATCGGGGGGAGACTCGGGCAGCGCGGCCCCGGGGATCGGGGGGAGACTCGGACGGCGCGGCCCCGGGGATCGGGGGGAGTCTCGGGCAGTCCGGCCCCGGGGATCGGGGGGAGACACGGGAAGCGCGGCCCCGGGGATCGGGGGGAGACTCGGGAAGCGCGGCCCCGGGGATCGGGGCGAGACTCGGGAAGCGCGGCCCCGGGGATCGGGGGGAGTCTCGGGCAGTCCGGCCCCGGGGATCGGGGGGAGACACGGGAAGCGCGGCCCCGGGGATCGGGGGGAGACTCGGGAAGCGCGGCCCCGGGGATCGGGGCGAGACTCGGGAAGCGCGGCCCCGGGGATCGGGGGCAGACTCGGGTAGCGCGGCCCCGGGGATCGGGGGAAACTCGGGCGGCGCGGCCCCGGGACCGGGGGGAGACTCGGACAGGGGAAACATCCTCCCTCACTCCTGCCTGTTGACTCCTGAAAGAATTTTGTGTTTCCATGAGATCTCCTCTCATTCTTCGAAACTGGGAACAGAGAACATAGAACCGTACAGCACAGGAACAGGCCCTTCATACAATGTTCACATTCATTTGTGAGTGTGAAGTGGGGCAGTGTGATGGTTTGAGTCAGTAAAGGAGGTGATAATGGGAACCAGTAGGGGAGAGATGAATGGCAGATAGAACCAGGAGAGGGAGGGGTGGAAAGAATGTGGGTGAACTGTGTGTGTAGACGTAATGAGAAGCTGGAGGGGGCAAAGATGGGAGATGAAGATGACTTTGTCCCCTTTCCCAGAACCCCATCCCTCGCAGCCCCTCATTTAGACAGGGGATGAATTTGCAGGAACCCTTAAGCAACACAGGTCCTGATGAAGTGTTTCAGTCTAAACCGTGGACTGTTTATTCTTTTCCATAGAAACTTCCCGGACTGAAGTTCCCCCAACAATTTGTGTGTGTTACTCTGCTTTAAATATACTCAATTATTTGGCCTCCACATCTGCCTGTGGCAGATTCACTATCCTGTGGATAAAGGAATTCCTTCTCATCTCTGTCCTAAATGGACATCCCTATAGTCGGAGGCTGTGCTTACCGTTCTCGACCGACCCACATCCTCCCAACATCAACTCTCTCCAGTCAGGTGTCAGAGAGATCTGGCGAGACCCTTCATCAGGACCTGTGTAGCTTGGATTACCAGCATCTGCAGATTTTCTCATGCTTGATTTTTAAAGCAGAAGTTAATAAGTAAACTTCTTGATCAGTCAGAGTCTCAAAAGTTATGGGGAGGAGGAGGGAGAATAGGGTTGAGAGGGATAATAAAGCAGCCATTCTTCTAAACTCCGATGTGTACAGGCCCAGAACCATCAAACACTCCTCATATGTTAACTCTTTCATTCCCAGAATTATTCTTGTGAATCTTCTGCACCCCCTCCAATGCCAGCACATGTTTTCCAATAGAAGGGACCCAAAACTGCTCACAATACTCCAAGTGTGGTCTGACCAATGCCTTATAAAACCTCAGAATTACATCCTTGCTCTTGTACTCTAATCCTCTCGAAATGAAAGCAAACATTGAGTTTGCCAATCTTACCACTGACACAAACTGCAAGTTAACCTTCATGGAATCCTGCACAAGGACACCCATGTCCCTTTGCACCTCTGATTTTTGAATTTCGCCCTGTTTACAGAATTGTCTATGCCTTTATTCCTTCGACCAAAGTCATACCTGCCTAAGTTTGTACCTGTCAAACTCTACCTGTGCTACAAGATCCTTATTACGTATACTGGTGGATTCAAATAAGACCATAAGACAAAGCAGCAGAAGCCGGCCATTCGGCCCTTCGAATCTGCTCCGCCATTTTATCATGAGCTGATCCATTCTCCCATTTAGTCCCACTCTCCCACCGTCTCACCATGACCTATGATGCCCTGGCTACTCACATACCTATCAATCTCTGTCTTAAATACACCCAATGACCTGGCCTCCACTGCCGCAAGAAATTCACAGATTCACCACACTCTGGCTAAAAAAAAATTCTTTGCATCTCTTTTCTGAATGGGCACCCTTCAATCATTAAGTCATGCTCTCTCGTACTAGACTCCCCCATCAAGGGAAACAACTTGGCCACATCCACTCTGTCTATCCCTTTTAACATTCAAAATGTTTCTGTGAACTTCCCCCTCATTCTTCTAAACTCCACGGAGTACAGTCCAAGAGCGGTCAAATGTTCCTCATATCTTAACCCTCTCATTCCAGGAATCATTCTAGTGAATCTTCTCTGAACCCTCTCCAATGTCAGAACATCCTTTCTTAAATAAGGAGCCCAAAACTGCACACAGTATTCCAAGTGAGGTCTTACCAGTGCCTTATAGAGTCTCAACATCACACCCCTGCTCCTATACTCTATTACTCTGGAAATGAATGCCAACATTGCATTCACCTTCTTCACCACCAACTCAACCTGGAGGTTAACCTTAAGGGTATCCTGCACGAGCACTCCCAAGTTCCGTTGCATCTCAGGACTTTGATTTTCTCTCCATTTAAATAATAGTCTGCCCATTTCTTTCTTCTACCAAAGTGCATGACCATACACTTTTCGACATTGTATTTCATTTGCCACTTCTTTGACCAGTCTCCCAATCTATCCAAGTCTCTCTGCAGAGACTCTCTGTTTCCTCAGCACTACCGTCCCCTCCACCTATCTTTGTATCATCAGCAAACTTAGCCACAAGGCCATCTATTCCATAATCCAAGTTGTTGATATACAACGTAAAAAGATGTGGCCCCAACACGGACCACTGTGGAACACCACTGGTAACAGGCAGACAACCAGAATGGGATCCCTTTATTTCCACTCTGTTTCCTGCCAATCAGCCAACGTTCTATCCACATATGTAACTTTCCCGTAATTCCATGGGCTCTTATCTTGTTTAGCAGCCTCATGTGCGGCACCTTCTGAAAATTCAAATACACAACATCCACTGCATCTCCCTTGTCTCGCCTACTTGTAATCTCCTCAAAAAATTTCAATGGGTTTGTCAGGCAGGATTTTCCTTTAAGGAAACCATGCTGAGTTTGGCCTATCTTGTCATATGCCTCCAGGTACTCGGTAACCTCATCCTTGACAATTGACTCTAGAAACTTCCCAACCATTTCTCAAGCTAACAGGTCTATAATGTACTTTTTGCTTCCTTGCCCCTTTCTTAAATACCAGAGTGGCATTTACAATCTTCCACTCCTCCGTAACCATGTCAGAATCTATTGACTTTTGAAAGATCATTGCTAATGCCTCCGCGATCTCCACAGCTACTTCCTTCAAAACACAAGGGCGCATTCCATCTGGTCCTGGAGATTTATCTACCCTTAGACTATTCAGCTTCCTGAGTACTTTCTCTGTCGTAATTGTGACTGCACACACTTCTCTTCCCTGACACCCTTGAGTGTCCAGTATACTGCTGATATCTTCCTCAGTGAGGACTGATGCAAGTACTCGTTCAGTTCCTCAGCCATCTCCTTATCTCCCATTACAATTTCTCCAGCATCATTTTCTATTGGTCCTATATCCACTCTCACCTGTTTTTTTATTCTTTATATACGACAAAGCTTTTAGTATCTTCTTTGATATTATTTGCTAGCTTCCTTTCATAGTTCATCTTTACCCTCTTAATGGCCTTCTTAGTTTCCTTTTGTAAGCTTTTAAAAACTTCCCAATCCACTGTCTTCCCACTAATTTTTGCTTCCTTGAATGCCCTCTCCTTTGCTTTTACTTTGGCTTTGACTTATCTTGTTAGCCACGGTCGCAACCTTTTTGCATTCGAAAATTTCTTCTTTTTTTGGAATATATCTGTCTCGCACCTTCCTCACTTCTCGCATAAACTCCAGCCACTGCTGCTCTGCCGTCCTCCCGCTAGTGTCCCTTTCCAGTCAAATTTGGCCAGTTCCTCTCTCGTGCCACTGTAATTTCCTTTACTCCACTGCAATACCGACACATCGGATTTCGGCTTCTCTTTCTCAAATTTCACAGTGAACTGAATCATGTTACGATCACTGGCTCCTAACGGTTCCTTCACCTCAATCCCTCTAATCACCTCTGGGTCATTACACAATATCCAATCCAGTACCTCTGATCCCCTAGTGGGCTCAACAACAAGCTGTTCTGAAAAGCCATCTCGTAGACATTCTACAAATTCTCTGTCTTGAGATCCAGTGTTGACCTGATTTTCCCAATCCACTCGCATGTTGAAATCCCCCACAATTATCATAACACTGCCCTTCTGGCAAGCCTTTTCTATTTCCTGTTGTAATTTGTAGTCCACCTCACTGAAGCTGTTAGGAGGCCTGTAGATAACAGCCATCAGGGTCCTTTTCCCCCTGCTATTTCTTAGCTCAACCCAGAAAAATTCTGCACCTTTCATCCTATGTCACCTCTTTCTAATGATTTAATATCATTTCCATGCCACCCACTCTGCCTACCTGCCTATCCTTCCGATACACCGTGTATCCTTGGACGTTCAGCTCTCAGAGACATGCATGCATCCTTTACCCACGTCTCAGTGATGGCCACAAATTTATACCTGCCAATCTGTAGCTGTACGACAAGATCATCCACCTTATTCCTTATGCTGTGTGTATTTAAGTATAACACCTTAAGTCCAGTATTTGATACTTTTTGATTTGATTGCACTGCAACTCAACCCAGTGGCTGCAAATTTGCCCTAACACCTGCCTGTCCTTCCTGACATCTTTACTGCTCACAATGTTAGATTTATTTCTGTTTTTCCCCCTCCTCCACTCTATCATTCTGGTTTACCATCCCCCTGCCAAATTAGTTTAAACCCTCCCTAACAGCTCTATTAAACATTCCCGCTATGATATTGATCCCCTTCGGGTTCAGGTGTAACCCGTCCTTTTTGAACAGGTAATACTTCCCCCTGAAGAGATCCCAATGATCCAAGAATCTGAAGCCCTGCCCCCTGCACCAGTCTCTCAGCCACGCATTCATCTGCCTGATCCTACTATTCTTGCCCTCGCTAGCACATGGCACAGGTAGCAATCCTGAGATTATTACCCTGGAGGTCCTGCTTCTCAGCTTCATTCCTAACTCCCGGAAATCTCTCTTCAGGACCTCCTCCCTTTTACTCTCTATGTCATTGGTACCAACATGTACCAAGACAGCTGGCTGCTCGCCCTCTCCCTTCAGAATATCCTGGACCCGAACCGAGACATCCCGTACCCTGGCACCTGGGAGGCAGCACACCATGCGGGTATCTCTATCAGGCTCACAGAATCTCCTGTCTGTTCCCCTGACTATGGAATCCCCTATGACTACCGCATTCCTCTTCTCCCTCCTTCCCTCCTGCACAACAGCGCCAGGCTCAGTGCCAGAGACCCGGTCACCGTGGCCGTCCCCTGTCAGGTCATCCCCCTCAACAGCATCCGAAACGATATACTTGTTGCTGAGGGGGGCAGCCACAGGGGTGTTCTTCACTATCCGGGCATTTCCCTGCCTCTCCTGACAGTCACCCAGTTTTCTGACCCCTGTAGCCTAGGGATGACAACCTCCCTGTAGCTCCTGTCTATCACCTCTTCATTTTCTCTAATAAGCAGTAGGTCATCAAGCTGCAGCTCCAGATCCCTAACACGGTCTCCGAGGAGCTGAATCTCGGTTCACCTGGTGCAGATGTGGCTATCAGGGAGGCTGGAGGTCTCCCAGGATTCCCACATCTGACACCCTGAACAAAGCACTAACCCTACAGACATGCTACCTAATTCTACAGGAATGAAACAAAGAAAGATAGGTCTACTCACCCACTTACTTCGCCAAGCACACGAACTTTTTAAACCGTTAGCTAATGTGCCCTGCTGTTCCCCCGACCGTCGGGCCGATTTGCCAAGGGGAGAAAAAGAGTCGGTGCCTCGCTCTTGCCTCTTCCCGTAACCGCCTAAGCCCGTTGAGCCAAAGCCCTACACTCTGCTGCCACCCACTCCGCTGCCCGCTGTATAGGGTGGTCATCTTTTTAAACTCTCCACACTGTCCTGTGCAGTTTCGCCGTTCTTGTACGCGAAGTTTAAAAAAAAAACTGCCTTCCTTCAGAATTTAGCTCCCACGCCGCCTTGCTTGTCCCAATCAAATAAAACACCTTCAGTCGTGTATTCATCAGCCTATTCCACACTGTCCACATGAAATTCAGCAAGACCTTTGATGTCGATGATAGACCACACTTGGAGTATTGTCTGCATTTCCGGTTCCCGAATATGGGGAGGATGTCATTACACTGGACAGGAGGCTTCAGGAGGATGTTACCAGGACTGGGGGCTTGGGTTAATTTCTTTTTCCAACAAATGGGAGTACAGAACCAGAGGCCTCAGACTGAAAGTGAGACGGGAAATTTTTCTGAGTGGTCTTTCGGGTAACATTCTCATAGAGAGGGCGGTTGGTAAATGGAATTTGCCCTCAGACGCTGTAGAAACAGGTAAAAACAAAATATTTTAAATAAATGTGGGCAGGTGCACAGATGGGAAATTGTTAGAGGGATGGGGGGGGCAAACACACACAAATGGGCATGCTCAAGAAGACATCTTAGTCTTGCAGATTGATGAAGCGGGCCGTGAGTTCAACATCCGTTAAACCCTTCCAGATCACCCTCCTGAGGAATCTCACCCAGGAGTCTGTCTGTGAAGTGTTGATGTGACGTCACGTCAGAGGGCAGCTCAGTGCCACAGAACAGACAGACTGGGTAAGGACGGCAGATTTCAATCCTAAATGGGAATTTGTGCCTATTTCTGTGGCCGTGTGTCACGCTCTGATAGTGTGTGTGTGTGTGTGTGTGTGTGTGTGTGTGTGTGTGTGTGTGTGTGTGTGTGTGTGTGTGTGTGCGTGTGTGTGTGCGTGTGTGTGTGTGTGCGCGCGCGCGCGCGTGTGTGTGTGTGTGTGTGTGCGTGCGTGTGTTGATTGTGGTAAATATCCGTGTAGTGTGTATACACATTGAAGGAGAGTGTGCACATTGAAGAATTTGTATGTTACACTGTGTCATCACATGTCTGGTGTGTGTTCACAATGTGCCACTCGTGGTTCAGTTCTTTAAATGAATAAATGACTGTCTCTGAAGAGATTGGTTTCCAGGTTACTGAGGGAAATATCAACGTACATTGCTGAGGCTCTGACTACAATCTGCCAGTCATTCCTGTGTATGTGTGTGAGGGAGCTTTGCCAGGCCGGTTATGCTGTGTGTGCTTCTCCCGAGATGAAATCTTGACCCATGTCAATGCTTGTTGGTGTGTCTGAGCTCATTCTCACAATGATTCAATGTAGTGGTCTGATCACCATAAGACATAGGAGCACAATTAGGCCATTTGCCTATCGAGTCTGCTCCGCCATTCAATCATGGCTGATCCTTTCTTTCCTCCTCAGCCCCACTCCCTGGTCTTCTCCCCGTAACCTTTGATACTGTCTCCAATCTAGAACCTATCAAGCTCTGCCTTAAATACACACAACAAGTTCCACAAGTTCACCAGCCGCTGGCACAAATTTCTCTGCATCTGTTTTAAATAGACATCCTCTATCTTGAGGCTGTGCCCTCTTGTCCTAGAATCCACCACCATGGGAAACATCCTTTCCACATCTACTCTGTCTGGGCCTTTCAATTTTCGAAAGGTTTCAATAAGATCCCCCCTCATCTTTCTAAATTCCAGCGAGTACAGACACAGAGCTATCAAACGTTCCTCGTATGATAACCCTTTCATTCCCGGAATCATCCTTATGAAATGAACCTTCTGCAATGCCAGCACATCTTCTCTTAGATGAGGAGTCCAAAATTGTTCACAATACTCAAGGTGAGGCTTCACCAGTGCCTTATAAAGCCTCAGCATCACATCCCTGCTCTTGGATTGAATGCTATTCTAAACCACACATTAAAAGCCAGGAGCAACAGGCTCTGGGACAGCTTCTTCAACCAGGCCATCAGACTGATTAACTCATGTGGACACAACTGTATTTCTATGTTATATTGACCCGCCTGTTGTTCATGTTATTCATCATAAATTACTATCAATTGCACATTGCACATTTAGACGGAGATGTAACGTAAAGATTTTTAATCCTCATGTATATGAAGGAAGTAAGTAATAGAGTCAATTCAATTCAAATCAATTTCTTGTTTTTTTTTATCCCAATCATTCTTTCAATTCCTCTCTAGATATTTAAATGCTTCCCAATCCTCTGTCTTCCTGCTAATTTTTGTTTTGTTGTATGCCCTCTCTTTGCCTTTACATTAGCTTGTCTTCCCTTGTCAGCCACGGTTTTACTATTTTGCCATTTGAGTATTTATTTATTTTTGGAATACATTTATCCTTTACCTTCCTCATTTTCCCAGAAACTGACACCCATTTCTGCTCTGCTCTCATCCCTGCCATCATCTCCTTCCAATTTGCTTTGGCCAACTCCTCTCTCAGAGCACTGTAATTTCTTTTACTCCTCTGAAATAATACAATATCAGACTTTACTGTCTCCTTATCAGATTTCAAGTTGAACTCAGTCATGTTGTGAGCACTGCTTTCTAAGGATTCTTTTAACTACTCACCTCTGGTTCAATACATAACACCCAATCCAGTAGAGCTGTTCCCTGAGTAGGCTCAACGACAAACTGCTCTAGAAAGCCGTCACATTGCATTCAACAAACTCACTCTCTTGAGATCCTTTACCAACCTGATTTTCCCAATTGACCTGCATGTTGAAATCTCCCATGATTATCATAACATTGTCCTTTTCATCAGCCTTTTCTATTTCCAGTTGTAATCTGTGGGCCACAACCCACTGACTGTTGGGAGGCCTGTATATGACTGCTGTCAGTGTCATTTTTACTTTTGCAGTTCCTTACCTCAACCCACAAGGATTCAACATCTTCCAATCCTATGTCACATCTAGCTGCTGATTTACCAGCAAAGCCACACCACCCCATCAGCCTTCCTTCCTTCCTCCGATACATTGTGTAACCTTGGACATTCAGCTCCCAACTACAACCATCCTTCAGCCACGTTTCCGTGATGGCCACAACATCATACCTGACAATCGGTAATAGTGCAACAAGATCATCCACCTTATTTCTCATACTCCATGCATTGAGATATAACACTTTGTGTACTGTATCTGCTACCCTTTTTAATTCTGCATCCCTAATGCACTGATACTCACCCTGCTGGCTGCAATTTTCTCCTCTCATCTGTCCGCCCTATCTGACAGTCTGACTGCACGCTATCTTTGCATTTTACCATCAGTTCTATCGCTTCACTCCATTTCCAACCCCTCACCCCACCAAATTAGTTTAAACCCTCCCCAACAGCTCTATCAAACCGCTCCACGAGAGTATTATTCTCCCTCGGGTCGAGGTACGACCCATCCCTTTTGACCAGGTCATTCCTCCACCAGATGAGATCCCAATGATCCAAGAACCTGAAGCCCTGTCCCCAGCACCATCTTCTCAGCCATGTTTATCTGTTAAATTATCCTGTTTCTACCCTCACCAGCACGTGGCACAGGCAGCAATCCAGAAATTACAACCCTGGGGGTGCTGCTTCTGAGCTTTCTACCAAGCTCTCCAAATTCTATTTTCAGGACCTCTTTGCTTTTACTTCCAATGTAATTGTCACAAATTTACCAAGATATCTGGCTCTTTTCCCTCTCTCTCTAAAATGCTGCGGACACGATTCGAGGCATCCCTGACCCTGGCACCCAGGAGGCAACATACCATTCGGGTGTCCCGTTCACATCAATAGATTCTCCTGTCTGTTCCCCTGACGATTCAGTCCCCGATCACGACCACTCCCCTCTTCTGCCTCTAACAATAGTGAGAGATGCTGATCCGGAAGGGGGAAGACCTGCGTTAATCAGATTCTGCACTCACAGTGCACATGAAGGACTTGTGTATTTTCCTGACAATCCCTGTCACCACACTGATACCTGCTTTTATTCTCTACAATATTATTATCAGTATTAAATTCCCAGTTCCTCTGGTAGATCCTAATTCATGTCCTGGTGTGTTAGTGCATTTGCCTGTGATTGGAACACAGTGGTTCATTTGACAGTCCCGTGTATTGGTTGTATTGTGACCCTGTGCTGGTGTGTCCAGGGGTCTGACATCTCCAGCTGATTATGTGACAGCAATGCCTCCCAGTCGGTGGGGTTGATGTGGAATAAACTTCAGTTCCCCTTCAGCCCAGTATTACAGACCATCTTTGCCTCAAATTGGAACTAAATTGAGCTTCATAAACAAGGAGAAATGAATCTTTGTAAGTTTTACCTCGATTAATAGCATCAAGCGTTTCTCTCAGCACTCTGTTCAACAAATAGAGGTGATCGAATTTTTCAACCGGTAGCGTCTCATCTGTCACTGCCAATTCCTGAACATCGTCATTAATCCTGTAAATATTAAACTGCTGGTTATAAATTGATATTCTGAACTATTTTACAAATCCATTCAGGGTTTCAGTAAAGAGCCTGTCCTACCTTCTGTTCCGACGAGCTTCCTCCTGAAATAAATAAAACACAAATCCGATTAGACTTGGACTTACTGTCCACATCCGGAATTTCATCCAAATCATTACAAGGTGTTGAAAATTCCCACTCCCGCGATCACTCACACACACGGACAATACAGAACCACGGGGTAAATTACAGGGAAAGTTTCCGAATGTCAGACCATTACTGAGAGGATGAAACTTACAGGGAAGACAGGACAGGCTGTGCGTTATCATCTGGATATGACGTCAGGCTGATAGGATGGAGGAATTTAAGATCAGTGATGTATGTGATTGTGTGCGGGTGGAGGAAGTACCTCTATTTATGGGGAGACTTGTGGGGAGATGTAATTCCAGATGGATTTTAATAAACCCCACAAGAAATTTAGTGAAGAGGATGTGGAACTCAGTGCCACAGGAGTGGTTGAAATGAAACAGCAGAGATTGAATGTAATGGGAAGGCTGGATAAACACGTGAGGGACCAGGGAGTTCGGGGCACTGTTGCTGGTTGTGGTGAATAGGTGGCAGGAGGATTGTGAAGCAGGGAAACTGATAGAAGATGGACCTAATGACCTGTTTATGATAGAGAATGGGATATAATCCCATGTGAAATATATCCAAAAAATAAAGAGACAGTGAAAGTTTCCGTAATCTGATGGAAACCGGACATGGAGGATAAGTCTGATGTGTGGGTCACATTCTTTGTTCTCACTGATTGACCGAAAGCCCCTCACACCAAGCGCACCAAACACACTCACAGCCTCTGAATGGAACTGGGTGTTAATGGGAGTTTTAGAGGATATTTAATGCGGTAATTAAGGAAACAGTCAGCAGCTCTGTGTTATGATCGGAGTAAATAATTTCAGAGAGATTTGCATTCTGTCCTGGGATGTACACAAGTTGTGGAAGCCCAGTTTTGGGACAATAGACGATAGGTGCAGGAGTAGGCCATTCGGCCCTTCTAGCCAGCACTGCCATTCACTGTGATCATGGCTGATCACACTCAATCAGTACGCTGTACCTGCCCTCTCCCCATATCCCTTGATCCCGCTATCTATAAGAGCTCTATCTAACTCTTTCTTGAAAGCATCCAGAGACTTGGACTCCACTGCCTTCTGGGGCAGAGCATTCCACATATCCACCACTCTCTGGGTGAAATTTTTTTTCTGCATCAGTGTTCTAAATGGCCTACCCCTTATTCTTAAACTGTGCCCTCTAGTTCTGGACTCACCCATCAGTGGGAACATGCTTCCTGCCTCCAGCGTGTCCAATTCCTTAATAATCTTAATATTATGGGACAACAACAACCCTGAATGGATGCAACAATTGTCTGGTGAGAAACAGTTTACTGCCATTTGTAAATGCTGTGTGTAGGAGCAACACGTCTGTTTTCTGTCTGCATTGTATTCCGTGTTATGTGTTTATTACAATAACCAGTCACGTGAGTGGGGACGTGGTAAAATCGAAGAGAAAAAGTTACGTATCTGTACTTTGTTCTGGGCGGTTTTGAGCTGAGGACGGGGGGATGTCATTCTGTTCTTGACCGCTGTGTTGCAGCTTACTTTACAATGAATTACCCTGAAGTTCCATCGCTTCCAGATTGTATTTTGTTAACGAAGGACTGAAAGCATATCTTGGACATTTTGAAATGTCATTATTGGAGTGATGGGAGGGCGAGTCATGCAAGTATAACAGCTTGTGTGAGGTCACCAGCAGCGACAATTGATTTGTTAAAATTGGCCTCTGTGCTGTGTTTATTTCAAATATACCACTGTTCATGTAGTGCCCTTTGTCAGAAACAAATTGAAATAGAATCCCTCACCTTGAGAAATATCACACTGTCTTTTTGATCCATCTGTTCCTTTAACTTAGTGATTTCCTCCTGAATAATCCTTATATTCTCTTGAGTCTTAAGAAGATTTTTCTCCATTGGGTTGAGAATCCTCTTCTCTTCTTCCCTGAGATCCCTGAGTAAGCTCTGCTCTTTCTCAGTGATAATCTGGCGCAGTTCAGCAAACTGAGAAGTGACGTGGGACTGAAGGCTGTGTGACTGTTCCTGTCGAAGGAAAGGTGAAGATTAATATACTGCATTGCTGTGCTCTGTTTCCTTTTGTCGTTAAGTTCGGTCTATTAGAGTCCATGCTACTTCTGAGAGCATTCCCGTCAACACCATTCCCTCACGTTTTCCTGAAACCTACTCTCCCTCATTGACCCATAAACTCCCATCTGATTCACGCACATCCTCCCCACCTTTACAGGGTTAACGGTAATTAGCCATTCATCCGTCATGTCGTTGGGATGTGTCCGAGTCTCTCGTGGCCACAGGGAGAGCATGCAAACTCCACACAGACAGCAGCAGAGGTCAGGATCGAACCCATGTCACTGGAGCTGCGATACTCGGCTATTCTGCATTAAATGGAGCAAAACCCGACAGTAATATTAGAAATTCCGCTCAGGAAGCCTCACCTGAACTCCGGAAATCTTCTCTTTCTGTTGCTGCTCCTTTTCCTGGAAGTCTGATTTCTTTTTTCTGAGAGAGTCTAAGGAAGATTTTAGCTGATCCTGGAAGTCAGAGAGCGAAGGAAATAGAAACAAAGATGCATCAAAAGAAACAGGTGATCAAACCCGATTATCACACAAAATGCCGGAGGAACTCAGCGAGTCAGGCAGCATCTATTCAAGGGAAATAAACAGTCGGTGTTTCGGGATGAGACCCTTCATTAGGACTGGGAATGAATGGGACAGAAGCCAGAATAAAAAGGATGGGGATGAGAACCAGCTGACAGGTGACGGGTGAGACAACGTGAGAGGGAACGTGGGGTAGGGTGATGAAGTGAGAAGCTGAGAGTGGACAGGTGGAAGAGGTAAAGGGCTGGAGAAGAAGGAATCTAATTCGAGTGGACAATCGACCATGGAAGAAACGGGAGGAACTGGGCAGTTTGCGGCCCTGAATGGTGACGAGGGAGGAGGTTAGGAGTCAGGTGTAGCACTTGTCCCGCTTGCAGGTGTCGGTGCCAGGAGGGAGATCAGTGGGGAGGAGCGAGTGGATGAGGGCGATACAGTACGTAGAGCGCGATCCGAATGGAGAGCGGAGAGTTGCGGGGTGCGGAGGTGGGCTGTGGGACGGAGAGATGCTAGAATCCCGTTGGAGATGGCGAAAGTTGCAGAGAATCATGTGTTAGTTATACAGGCTCGTGTGATTGTATGTAGGAGAAAGGAAATGTGTTAAGTGTTCAATTAACGTTAGTTTTTACCATATAGTTTTTAACAGCTTCTTTAATCGGCCTGAGGCGGTGCTCTCTGTGTTCCTCCGCCACTGCACAGATCACACAGATCAGTGTCTTGTCCGTTTCACAAAACAGCTTCAGTTCTTCCTCATGTTCCTCGCAGTGACGTTTACTTTCCTTCCCTTTCGGATTCAGGTTTAGATTTCGAAATTTTTCAGCCAGATTTGCTAAGGCCCGACTGGCCCTGAGGGTGCGGTCAGCAAACTCCTCTCTACATTCCGGGCAGGAGTTTCTCTCCTCCCTTTCCCAACACCATGTGATACAAGAGCGACAGAAGTTGTGTCCGCACTCCAGTATAACCGGATCGGTGAAGAAATCCAGGCAGACAGGACAAATTACCTCCTCGCTCAAACTCTCGGTCTCTCCTTTCGAAGCCATGTTAACTCCCAGCACTTCCTGATTCAGAATGCTTTCACTTTCGGGGAGCTGCTGATCCCCTGCAATACCGCGATTGTCCACTACGCGCGCTGCAGACTCTGGGAGACTTCTGTAGGGAGAAGCACTGTCGACCTTTCGGGCCGAGCCCCTTCATCAGGACAGCTGGTGTGGTATACTGCGTCCGGTGCTCCCGGTGTGGCCTTTTATATATTGGTCAGACCCGACGCAGACTGTAAGACCGTTTCGCTGAACACCTACACTCTGTCCGCTAGAGAAAGCAGGATCTCCCAGTGGCCACACATTTTAATTCCACGTCCCATTTCCATTCTGATATGTCTATCCATTGTCTCCTCTACAGTCAAGATGAAGCTGTCAGGTTGGAGGAACAACACCTGGGTAGCCTCCAACCTGATGGCATGAAAATTGACTTCTCTCACTTCTGTTACTGCCCCTCCTCCCCTTCTTACCCCATCACTGACATATTTAGTTACTTGTCTTTTTTTCTCTCTCTCTCCCCATCACTGCCTGTTCTCCATCTCCCTCTGGTGATCCCCTCCCCCTTTCTTTCTCCCTAGGCCTCCCGTCGCATGATCCTTTCCCTTCTCCAGCTCTGTATCCCTTTTGCCAATCAACTTTCCAGCTCTTAGCTTCATCCCACCCCCTCCGGTCTTCTTCTATCATTTCGCATTTCCCCCTCCCCCTCCTACTTTCAAATCTCTAACTATCTCTCCTTTTAGTTAGTCCTGATGAAGGGGCTCGGCCCGAAACATCGACAGTACTTCTCCCTATAGATGCTGCCTGTCCTGCTGTGTTCCACCAACATTTTGTGTGTGTTGTTTGAATTTCCAGCATCGGCAGATTTCCTCGTGTTTGCTCAGGGAATCAACATGGTTTTGCTGGATGTGTTCAGTGGAAATTCTGACCGTTTCTATGTTTAGTGTGGGATCAACAACACATTAAACGGGAAACAGATAAGAAAACGCGGCCATGGACTGTCTAAGCCCGGCTACGAGCGGAGGAGGGTTGGCCATATGGCCAGCAACCCTAACTCTTAAAAACCTAGAGCGACAAAAACGTCAGCTGAATCTCCAAAGGCCTCATCCCTGCGGTCGGAAGGACCTTCCCCTGGAAGACGATTGAAGTCCTGCGCTGAAAGGAGAAGCCATGTGTCCCCCTGGGGTGGTTCACTACTACAATAACTGTGAGGCGTCCTCAGCCAACCCGGCCACTCCCTGTCCAGTGTAGAGGATCCCTGTAGTACTAATGGTGTCCCTGTAGTCTGGAATGTGCCAGTCGGCAGCATTCATGTACGACAGGGGTTCCCAAACATTTTTTTAATGCCAAAGACCAATACCAGTAACCGTGGACCCCAGGTTGGGAACTCCTGCTCTCCGGACATCTCGATGTGATGGCAGGCCAACAAGTTTCGAGCGTCTTTTCCCGAGTTGATGATCTTCCAGCAAAACACTCGCTGTCCGTTTTCCTGCGCGTCCTGGGAACAGCCCGAGGATCAGTGAGCCTTCTGTCACGCAGCTGCTGTGGCACAGGCCCTTGCATCTTTCTCCACAGATCTTCGCCAGCCCACAGTCTGCAAAGAGGTGAGTGACCGTCTCGTCTCCACTGCAGTAATCATGGGGCAGCGCGCTGTGGGAGTGATCTCCGGGAATGCAGCAAGGATCAGACTGGGATGGGCCCTCTCGTCTCCACTGCAGTAATCTCCGGGCAGCGCGCTGTGAGAGTGATCTCCGGGCATGCAGCAAGGATCAGACTGGGAGGGGCCCTCTCGTCTCCATTGTAGTAATCTCGGGGCAGCGCGCTGTGGGAGTGATCTCCGGGCATGCAGCAAGGATCAGACTGGGAGGGGCCCTCTCGTCTCCACTGCAGTAATCTCGGGGCAGCGCGCTGTGGGAGGGATCTCCGGGAATGCAGCAAGGATCAGACTGGGAGGGCCCCTCTCGTCTCCACGGCAGTAATCTCGGGGCAGCGCGCTGTGGGAGTGATCTCCGGGCATGCAGCAAGGATCAGACTGGGAGGGGCCCTCCCGTCTCCACTGCAGTAATCTCGGGGCAGCGCGCTGTGGGAGTGATCTCCGGGCATGCAGCAAGGATCAGACTGGGAGGGGCCCTCTCGTCTCCACTGCAGTAATCTCGGGGCAGCGCGCTGTGGGAGTGATCTCCGGACATGCAGCAAGGATCAGACTGGGAGGGGCCCTCTCGTCTCCACTGCAGTAATCTCGGGGCAGCGCGCTGTGGGAGTGATCTCCGGGCATGCAGCAAGGATCAGACTGGGAGGGGCCCTCTCGCCGCCAGACAGGTGAGGTCCTGGTGCCTGTTGGTGAGATCTGGTGATGAGGCATTCTGCCAAATGGTCTGGACTGTCTGCTCAGGGAACCACTCCACTGTGTCCATCCAGTCCTTCTCCTGCAGTAACTGCAGGATATTCCGTGCTGACCACTGTCTGGTGTCCTTGTGGTCAAAGCTGCTGGTCTGAAAGGTTCACATGGAACACGATGAACAAATTGCCCCGTTGTTGCACCGACACAAGGTATTAGACCCGGCACATCCCGGTTTGATCCCTCCCAACCACTGAGCACAACTACATGAAACGCTGTCGTAGCAAAGCAGCTTCCATCATCAGAGATGCTCACCACCCAGGCCAGGCTCTTTTCTCGCTGCTGCAATCAGGGCGAAGGTACAAGAGCCTCAGGACTTACACCAGTTTCAGGAACAGTTACTACATCTCAGCCACCCGGCTCTTGAACAATACAGGAGAAATACCGTCGCTTGCCCATCCCGCAACCAAATATCGCACTGGGCCTGTCTCAGAATTAGAGAAATAAGAGGTGGTCTGACTGGGTATTTACAGGGTAGGGGCTGGAATGATGTCTCCCCTGGCTGGGGGCGTCTCACAGACTGAAAATCCAAGGTCCCGACTCAGAATGCAGTTGGAAATTTCTCAAATTGAAAGAGCAAATTGATTCTGCGAATAAACTGTGACATCTGCTGTTCCCGGCCGCAGCCCGTCCTCAGACAGACACACACACACACACACACACGCACACACACACACACACACACACACACACACACACACACACACACACACACACACACACACACACACACACACACACACACACACACACACACACACACACACACACACACACTGCTGAGCGCTCGAAACGGAAACGGGAGCGAGTTGGCCCGGGGAGAGGCCGGAGATCGAGGTTGCATCTTTGGTAAAGGCTGCAACACGGACCGGGATCTTCAATCCTTCCGATGACAGAGATGAAGAGACTGGCGGAGATGTCGTAAGATGTTTCAGCCATACAGAGGGTGCTTGGCATTTCCCCGCCGTAGATCGGTGCCGACAATGTTGTGCCGACCCTTAAACCATGCCTCCTATATAACACCCCCTCCACCTTAAATTCCTCCGTATTCCCGTCTAGTAATCTCAAATTTCGCTAGTGCACCTGCCTCCAAAACAGACTCAGGCAGTGCATTCCAAGCACCAACCAATCTCTGAGTAAAGAACCTTCATCTAATATCCCCCTTGAACTTCCCTCCCCTTACCTTAAAGCCATGTCCTCCTGCACTGAGCAGTGGTGCCCTGGGGAAGAGGCGGTGACTGTCCACTCTGTCTATTCCTCTTTATATATTGTACACCTCTATCATGTCTCCTCTCATCCTCCTTCTCTCCAAAGAGTAAAGCCCTAGCTCCCTTAATCTCTGATCATAATCCATACTCTCTAAACCTGGCAGCATCCTGCTAAATCTCCTCTGTACCCTTTCCAATGCTTCCACGTCCTTCCTACAGTGAGGCGACCAGAACTGGACACAGTACTCCAAGTGTGGCCTAACCAGAATTTTATAGAGCTGCATCATCACATCGCGACTGTTAAACTCTAATGATGTTGGCCTATAACAAGGAACATTAGACGTGAGCTCCAGATTTTAGAATGAGCACTACTACGACCATTTTTCATGAGGAAGGTAGACAGCCAAACCTCCGAATACGATGCAGAGTTAATATTTTCACAAAAGAAAATGACTTACATTCCTGTTGGATCAGGAATTTCTACTACAATTTCCTCATACATTTAATTGCCATTCACAACCCGATACCCTGCACTTTTCTTATAAAACTGAAAACACCACCCCTGTACCAACTAACCTGTCAAGCCTAACGACAATATATTCCTCCACAGGAATAAAAAAAACTTAAAATGTGCACATTTCCGGAACAGGTATACAGAAAATCAGAAATAAACTTAAAGTCTTGACCATTATAAATCAGAGTTCTCGCATTTCATTGATATATTTTAACACTATTATGTATGTTCACAAGTAGACTGGGATACAGATGCCCCACCCAAAAAAACTTCATTTAAAGCTTCCCACAAAACACCAGTTACACCAAGATACCTTTCTGCAGCTTTCACTATAATTTTAATTTCCTCAGCAGGATGAGATGTCTGATCAGTACAATTCACCACATCAGTTATAAACATCGCAAACTTCATTTTATACAGTGAAGTATCTTTGGTGAGAGAACTGTGATGACGACATATATCCACTGACGTCACAGTCTGTTCTCTGACTGGGATCACTTTATCCAGTTTACCTGCTCTGCTTGCTGTACTTGTCCTTGAACAGGCCCTTCTGCTCACTGTGTTGTTCTGATCCAATTGAACTGGTCACTTCATGCCTTACTAAACCAATCCCTTCTGCCTACACAAGGGACACATCCCTCCATTCTCCTCACATTCACGTGGTATCTAATAGCCTCTTTCACATCTGCCTCCATCACCACCCCTGACATTCACACCAGACACCCACCACGACGGGAATGAAAAACAAAACTTGAAACGCAAATCTCCTTTAAACATTCTGAGTCAGGTTTTTAACATCACTGTCTTTTGCACTTGTTTTTTTTAACAGCAGCTGTGCAGAGAAAATATACAAAATTACACTAAATTACAATATATTTAAATAGTGCTAAAAGGACCAATCAGATGGCGTTGCCACCTTTTCCTGGAGTGCATGCCCACTGGCATTGGACATTTCCTCCTTAGAGAAAACATCCCGGCTGTCCACTCTGTCTGTGACACTCACATTCCTGTAAACGTCTGTCAGATCTCCCTCAGCCTCTGCCACTCCGGAGAAAATTCCCCGAGATCGTCCGGTCTCACTTTATCCAGGCAGCATCCTGTTAAGCCTCTTCCACTCACCATCCAAAATCTCCGTATTATTCCTGTATTCGAATGTAATTCTCCAGATACAACATAACTGCCTGACACTGGAACCAGTATCCGGTGTTGTGAACTCGGATTCCAAGATCCCTCTGTAGATCAATACTAACAGATACAAACAGATCAATACCATCTCGCCCTATGAATATAACAGCAAGGGGATAATGCCGAGCCTTTATAAAACTCTGGTCAGGCCGCACTTGGAGTATTGTCAACAGTTTCGTGGCCCCCTATCTTAAAAAGGATGTGAACACGAGGAAATCTGCAGATGCTGGAAATTCAAACAACACACACAAAACAACACAGCAGGCCAGGCAGCATCTATTTCTAAGAAGCACTGCCGACGTTTCGGGTCGAGACCCTTCATCAGGACTAACTGATAGGAGAGATAGTAAGAGATTTGAAAGTAGTGGGGGGAGGGGGAAATGTGAAATGATAGGAGAAGACCGGAGGGAGTGGGATGAAGCTGAGAGCTGGAAAGGTGATTGGCGAAAGTGATACAGAGCTGGAGAAGGGAAAGAATCATGGGACGGGAGGCCTCGGGAGAAAGAAGGGGGGTGGAAGCACCAGAGGGAGATGGAGAACAGGCAAACAACTAGATATGTCAGGGATGGGTTAAGAAGGAGAGGAGGGGCATTAACGGAAGTTAGAGAAGTCAATGTTCATGCCATCAGGTTGAAGGCTACCCAGCCGGTATATAAGGTGTTGTTCCTCCAACCTGAGTTTGGCTTCATTTTGACAGTAGAAATTGAAACCAAATTTCCAATGTATATTTGACTATAGGAGTAGTTATTCGTTTATTCAATTTAGATAAAGAAAAAGGAAGTGAAAATCCTAAAATTGAAAACAATGAAAAGTCTTGTACAGATTTACATTTTAAATTTACCCATTGTGAGCAAGCAGCTATAGTCGATTCTTGTGTCCAAAATATTAAATATCGTATATTAACTGCCCAATAGTAAAATCTCAAGTTTGGCAAAGCCAAACCGCCCTCCTTCTTAGGCTTCTGTAAATATTTTTGGCCTAGTCTAGGATTTTTATTCTGCCACAGGTAAGAAGATATTTTGGAGTCAGTAATATCAAAAAAAGATTAGGAATAAAAATTGTAATGCTTGAAATAAATATAAGAATTTGGATAATACCATCATCTTAATAGCATTAATTTGACCAACCAATGACAAAGGTAGTGGAGACCACCTGGTAGCAAGCTGATTAATTTGGTTAATTAAAGGTAAAAAATTAACTTTAAATAAATCTTTATGTTTACTAGTAATTTTAATACCGAAATAAGTAAAATATTCTGTAACAACTTTAAATGGTAAATAAATATAAATTGGAACTTGCATATTTAATGGAAATAATTCGCTCTTATTAAAATTCAATTTATAACCAGAAAAGTTACTAAACTGAGCAAGCAAGGACGAAATAGCAGGAATAGATCTCTCAGGGTCGGATATGTATAGTACCAAATCATCAGCATATAATGATAACTTATACGTCCCCTCCTCACGAGTAATACCCAAAATATTAGGTGATTCACGAATGGCGATAGCCAAAGGTTCCAAAGCAATGTCAAATAGTAAAGGACTTAAAGGACAGCCTTGCCTTGACTCTTCACCCATAATACCAGAATGTGTCATTTCCTTAGATGCTGAAAAATCATTTGATAGAGTTGAATGGCCATATTTATTTAATACGTTGCAGCATTTTAATTTTAGTTCAAAATTTATATCATGGATCAAATTAATATACTATAAACCCTTGGCTTCGGTATTTACCAATAATCAAAGATCTCCTTTTTTTCATTTTGACAGTAGAGGAGGCCATGGATAGACATATCAGAATGGGAATGGGACGTGGGATTAAAATGTGTGGCCACTGGGAGATCCTGCCTTTTTCTGGCGGACCGAGCGTAGGTGTTCAGCGAAACGGTCTCCCAGTCTGCGTCGGGTCTCACTAATATATAAAAGGCCACACCGGGAGCACCGGACGCAGTATACCACGCCAGCTGACTCACAGGTGAAGTGTCGCCTCACCTGGAAGGACTCTCTGGGGCCCTGAATTGTGGTGAGGGAGGAAGTGTAAGGGCAGGTGCAGCACTTGTTCCGTTTACAAGGATAAATGCCAGGAGGGAGATCGGTGGGAAGGGATGGGGGGGACAAGTGGACAAGGAAGTCGGGGAAAGCACAAAGCGGGGGGGAGGAAAAGATGTGCTTGGTAGTAGGATCCCGTTGGAGGTGGCGGGGGTTACGGAGAATTATACGCTGGTCTCGGAAGCTGGTGGGGTGGTAGGTGAGGACAAGGGGAACCCTATCCCGAGTGGGGTGGCGGGTGGAGGGGTGAGGGCAGATGTGCGGGAAATGGGAGACATGCGTTTGACAGCAGAGTAGATGGTGGAAGAAGGGAAGACCCTTTGTTTAAAAAAGGAAGATATTTCCATCGTCCTAGAATGAAAAGCCTAATCCTGAGAGCAGATGCGGCGGAGCCGGAGGAATTGTGAGAAGGGGATAGCATTTTTGCAAGAGACAGGGTGGGAAGAGGAATAGTCCAGGCAGCTGTGAAAGAGTAAAAAAGATGTGTTGTCATTAGAGAGAGCCCAAAGAAGGTTCAGAAAGATGATTTTGGGAATTAAGGGGTTAACATATGAGGAGCATTCGGCAACTTCTGGCATGTACAACCTGCAATTCTGAAGAATGCAGAGGGGATCTCATTGAAACCTGCTGAATGTTGGAAGCTGGATGTGGAGAGGATGTTTCCTATGGTGGGACTATCAAGATCTAGAGGGCACATCCACAAAAGTGGGGGACCAACTTTTCAAACAGACGTAGGGTTGATTTTTTTTATTAGCCATAGAGTATCGGATCTGTGGAATACTCTGCCACAGACTGCAGTAGAGGTCAGGTCTGTGGGTATATTTAAGGCGGAAGTTGAACGTTTCCTGATCGTTCAGAGCATCAGAAGATTTGGTGAGAGGTCAGGTGTATGGAATGGAGTGCGATCCGGGATCAGCCATGACAGAAAGGCAGCAGACTCGATGGGCTGAATGGCCTAATCCTGCTCCTATGACTTATGGTCTTATAGACACAATCCCCCTCAGTCATGATGAATCTCCTCTGCACTCTTCCATCACAAAACATCCTTTGTACAGAATGCTAAGCAGAACTGAGTGCAACTTTTCAAGAACTTTTGCAAGTCGGCAGCATCTATTGAGGGGAATAGAGTCGATCTCTGAGACAGAAACCATCCCTTACAGTACTGACACAGGCCCTTCGGCCCAACATTTTCTTGTGTCCTGGTGTCCATTTAAACTAATCCCCCTGCCTGCCTTTGACACAGAACATAGAAATCTACAGCACATTACAGGTTCTTCAGCCCGCAATTTTGTGCCGACCATGTAACCTACTCCAGAGACTGCCAATGCCCTTCATTTAATATCGAACTCAAACAGTGAACAGACACAACACAGCCTCAGCCATGAATTTAAAGGGCAGGTGTTGCAACAGTTTGAGCTTCATACCGGGGGCCACGGAGCAAGCAGGGTGTCACAAAGGGAGGAATGTGGGAGTGTTGTATGTCTGAGCCCAGCTGTGTGTGTTTGTGTATCAGAATCAGCTTTAATATCACCCGCATATGTTTTGAAATTTGTTGTTTTGTGACAGCAGTACATTGCAATACATAGTAATAAAAAGTATAAATTACAGTAAATATTTATAAAGTTAAATTTAAACGTTAGTGCAAAAAGAGGGAAAATACTGAGGAAGTGGAAATGGATCATTGTCCATTCAGAAATCTGACAGGGAGGAAGAAGTTGTTCCTGAACCGCTGAGTGTGTCTTCAGGGTCCTGTACATCCTCCCTGATGGTAGCAATGAGACGAAGACATGTCCTGGGTGATGGGGGTCCTTAATGATGGATGCCACCTTTTTGTGGCATCATCTTTTGAATGTGTCCTGGATGCCGTGGAGTCCAATGCCCAGGAAGGAGCTGGCTGAGTTTACAACTTTCTGCAGCATTTTCTGATCCTGTGCAGTGGCCTCTCCACACCAGGCAGTGATGCAACCGGTTAGAATGCTCTCCACAGTACATCTGTAGAAATTTGCAAGTGTCTTTAGTGACAGACCGATTCCCCTCAATCCCCGAATGAAATATAGCCGATGTTGTGCCTTCATTGTAACTGCATCAATATGTTGGGCCCAGGATAGTTCCTCAGAGATGTTGACAGGCAGGAAATTGAAACTGCTCACCCTGTTCACTTCTGATCCCACGATGAGAACTGGTGTGTGTTCCCTCGACTTCCCCTTCCTGAATCCACTATCAATTCCTTTGTCTTCATGATGTTGATTGCAAGGTTGTTTCTGCGACACCACTCAACTTGCTGATGGATCCTGTACTGCTCCTCGTCACCATCTGAAATTCCACCAACAATAGTTGTGTCATCAGCAAGTTTATAGATGTGTCTAGCCACACAGACATGGGTGTAGAGAGAGTAGAGCAGTGGGCTGAGCACGCATCGTTGAGGTGTGCCAGCGTTGATTGTCAGCAAGGAGGAGATGTTATTTCTGATCCACACAGACTGTGGTCTCCTGGTGAGGATCCAGTTGCAGAAGGAGGTACAGAGGCCCAGGTTTTGGAGCTTGTTGATTACAATTGAGGGTCTGATTGTGTTGAACGCTGAGCTGTAATCAGCAGCCTGACTTGTGTATTGCATTTGTCCAGGTGATCTAAGGCTGAGTGGAAAGCCAATGAGATTGCATCTGCTGCAGACATATTGTGGCGATCGGCAAATTGCAGTGGGTCCAGGTCCATGCACAGACTGGAGTAGATTCTAGTCATGACCAACCCCCCAAACACATCATCACATTAGATGTGAGCGTCACTGGGGGATACTCATTGAGGCAGTTCACCCTGTTCTTTTCGGGTTCGGCTACGATTGTCACCATCGGTTGTGTGACTGACTGTGTGTGTGTGTGTGTGTGTGTGTGTGTGTGTGTGTGTGTGTGTGTGTGTGTGTGTGTGTGTGTGTGTGTGTGATACAGAGAATCTGAGGCTTCCCAATTCGATTCAGGAGAATTTCTAGTAACTGGGGCGCCTTTAAAGAGGACTCACAGTGACAGGAAGACCAGGACGACCATTCAGATCACGCATGTCACCATGTACAATCCAGAGATTCGTTTTTTCTGTGGGCAAACTCAGTAAATCAAAGATCCATAACAGAATCCGTAAAAAACTGAACCCAACAGGACGGACAAAAGAAAGAGGAAACAGAATACAAATAAACAACAAACCATGCAAATGTAAAATTAAAAAAAGATAAATAAATAAATAATAAATATTAATAACATTAGATGAAGAGCCTCGAATGTGTTTCCAAAGGTTTGAGGTTGGTGACCCTCTCCACCTTTGATCCCCGATGAGGACTGGCTCATGGACCTCCTGTTTCCTCCCTCTGCGGTTAATAATCAGCTCCTTGCTCTTAGTGACATTGAACGAAAGATTGTTATAAGACCACAAGTTACAGGAGCACAATTCGGCCATTTGGCTCATGGATTCCGCACCGAAATTTCATCATGGCTGATTCATTATCCCTCTCAGCCCCAATCTCCTGCCTTCTCCCCGTATCCCGTCATGCCCTGACCAATCAAGGATCTATCAACCGCTGCCTTAAACATTAATAATGACGGCCTCCACAGCTGGCTGTAGCATGGAATTCCACAGACTCACTAATACCTGGCTCAAGATATTCATCGCCATTCCAAAAGGCACTCCTACATCCTTTGCACAGAACTTCCAACATTCGATAATTTTCAATCAGGTCACTCTCGCTCTTATGAATTCCAGTGAATCCCGGCCCAGAGCCATCAGAAATCCTTCAAGTGACAAGCCGTCAAATCCCGGAATCATTTTCGTGACCTTCATTTGAACTCTCTCCAGTTTCATCACATTCTCTCTAAGATAAAGGACTCAAAATGCTCCCATTCCTCCAGGTGAGGCCTCACCAGTGAGTTACAAAACCTCAGAATTGCATCCTTGCTTTTATATTCTGGTTCGCTTGAAATTAAATGCTGACATCGCACTTGCCTTCCCCACGTTAGACTCAGACGGCAAGTTGGCTTTGGGGAATCCTGCATAATTACTCCCAAATCCCTTTAATCCTCAAATGGTTGTGTCTTCACTCCTTTTGGGGAAAATACCAACGCTTTCATTTCTTCCAGCAAAGTCATGACCATTCATTTCCTGACATTGTATTTCATCTGTCACTTCTTCGTCCATTCTCTTAATCTGTCTAAGTACTTCTGTGGCATCTCTATTTCCTCAAAATTATCTGTCCCTCCACCTATTTTCGCATTGGCTGCAAACTTTGCTCAAAACAATCAATTCAGCCAAATTATTGATATAGCACAAATCCCTGTGGATCATCACTAGTCACCAGCAACCAAGCAGTAAAGGTTACATTTATTCCCACTGATTGCCTCTTACCAATCAGCCACTGCTTTAGTGACGCTAGTATATTCTCTGTAATACCATGGGCTAAGTAGCCGCTTCTGTGGCAGCTTGTCAAAGGTCTTCAGAAAATCCAGATAGACAGCATCAACCGACTCTCCTTTGTCGATCCTGATTGTTATTACTTCAAAGAATTCCAACAGATTTGCCAGATCTAAGATGGTCCCTTGAGACGAAACGAGCAGCTCACTTGTGTAGCGGACCAGCAGTCCTCAAAGTTCTTGTAGTCTTGTGATGATATAAAACACATTAAGCAGAGAGAGAAAAACAAAACACCTTTAGTTTGCCCCGAGAGGACGCAGCGTCCAAACGTTTTTCCAACTTAATGATGGCCCCAGGCCTGGACTTGCAGAGTTCAGAGGAATGAAACATATCAAACATTGAAATCACAGAAAACACAGTGGAGAGCTGAAGAGGGAGATGTGAAAGCTGTTTGTGTGTGCATGTGTGTGTGTGTGGTGCATGCGTTTGTATCTCCTTTTGTGTCTGTGTATATGCATGCGTGTGTTTCTGTCTCTATGTCTCTGCGTGCTAGTGTGCCAGTGAGTGTCTGTGTGTGTATTTGAGTCTGTATGCGTACTTGTTTCTATTAATTTGTGTCAGTGTGTATGAACTGTATATGTATCTGTGCGTGCACGTGTGTGTATGTCGATGAGTGCGTGTCTGTCTGTGTTTTGTGTGAGTCTCAGGGCCTGTGTGCACATTTATGTCAATGTGGGCCTGTCTGCGCGAACACGTGTGGCTTTGTGTGTGTGTGTGTGTGTGTGTGTGTGTGTGTGTGTGTGTGTGTGTGTGTGTGTGTGTGAGTGTGTGTGTGTGTGTGTGACTCTGCCTCTGGATGGATGTCTGTGAGTTTTTGTGCCTTTGCTCACATTTGAAATGAAACTTATTCTGTCAGTACACATACGTAACCACATACAGACATGATATTCATTTTCTTGCTGGCATCCACAGTAGAACAGAAAAATACAACAGAATCGATAAAAAACTCCACACGAAGACTGACAAACTCATAATTTTGAGACGATGAGTTGCGGAGGACTGGAAAATGTGTCCACACGTGTGGGACCTGCTTCCCCAGGGCAGCAGCGAGAAGAGAGCGTGGTCTGAGTGGGTGGGGATGGTTATCATTGATGCTGCTTTCCTGTGGCCGCGCTCCTTGTAGATGTGCTGAATTTCTCTTTGCTGGGCTGGGAGTGTCCAACACTTTCTGTAGATCTTTCCGTTCTTGGGAACTGGTTTCTGTCCCGGGTTGTGATGCAACCAGTCAGGGTATTATCTATCCTGCATTTATTGAAGTTTGACAAAGTTTTGGACAACAGGCTGAATTTGTGCAACTTCTCAAGCAGTGGAAGCTCTGTGTCTTCTTTGCGACAGCACTTACGTGTCAGCTCTCTGAACTGGTAGCACCAAGGCATTTAAAGTCACCGGCCCTGTGGAAGAACATTTGAAATATAAAGTCAGAAGAGTTGTGTGTTGTTAAAGTTTTGTGGCCTTGTGGATTGTTCCCAGATATAAACACAAGCTGATTTCCCTGTAACTCAGAGGGTGGGGAGTGGAGAGAGGGGGAGGGGGCAGAGAGGGTTAAGAGTTGTTTTCTGTTAAAACTTTTGTGACTTTGTCGAAAGCCTGTGTTTATCCAATTCAGTTGCAAGTCTGCTGAACTAAGATTATTGTGCTGACCACATCCCCTCAGTAGAGCGATAATACAGCTGTACAGATGAGATAAGTGTAGACGGGTGGGAATGAACGTTTTGAACTGACTCCTCTGTTCTGACAAGGTCACACACACTTGTCCCCTGCTGGATCCAAACACGAGCTGATTTCCCTCTAACCCAGAGGGTGGAGAGTGGGGGGGGGGGGTGAGGGGTGGAGAGCTGGGGGAGAGTTGTAGAGAGAAGGTGAGGGTGGCAGAGAGAGAAGGGGAGGGAGGGGGAAAGAGTGGGTTAAAAGAGTTGTGTGCTGTGAAAGCTTTGTGACTTGACAGCCTGTATTTATCCAGTTCAGTTGCAAGCCTGCAGAACTAAGATTATTGTGCTGACCACGACCCCTCAGTAGGGCGATAATACAGCTGTACAGATGAGATAAGTGCAGACGGTTGGGAAAGAACATTCTGAACTAAAACCTCTGTTCTGCTAAGGACTCACACACTTGTCTGCTGCTGGATCCAAACACAAGATGATTTCCCTCTCACCCAGAGTTCCACAAATGTGGAATCTCAATGATCTTGTGGTAAAATAAATGATTTTCCACAATGACTGTGAGTTTCCTTTTTTATTGCTGCATCGGATCCGGAGTAACAATTATTGTCTTTTCCTTTACGGTTGTGTACGGAAAATGGCATCAAAGGCAGGTTCGCTGAGAAACAGACTTGCAGCAGCGTCACAGACACATGGCAAAGCCGCGGTCACAACAACATCAACACAAGTTATTCAAACATTTTACAGGAAGGAACTCAAATAGAACAAAAACATTTAGAGCACAGTGGTCACAGTGTTCACGGTACAACATCGCACTCACAGTGTTCAAAACTAAAGTGTCCAGTTCCAGATAAAATGGTAAACCAGCTTCCTGTCCGGAAAAATGAATGCAAGTGATTGTCACACACAAGAGAAAATCTGCAGATGCTGGAAATCCAAGCAACACACACAGAATGCTGGAGGAACTCCGCAGACCAGGCAGTATCTATGGAAAAGAATACATTCGAAGTTTCGGGCCGAGGCCATTCACAAGACTTGACTTTAGACCATCCAATAGATTTAGCACTTCTGATATCAGTCTCACCGGCCTATAATTGCCTGGCTGAGATCAGCAGGTGGTGAATCTGTTGAATTCGTTGCCACAGGTGGATGTGTTGGCAGGTGATGGAGTGTAAATATGGCGGAGGCTGATGGGTTCTCGATCACTCAAGGCGTGAATTGTTCTGGTAGGAAGGCAGAAGAATGGATTCGGGAGGGAAATTGGTCAGCCATGATGAAGTGGCGGAGCATACTCGATGGAACGAATGGCCTGATTCTGTTCCTATGTCTTGTGGTCTAAACGCATATTTACCTTCTCCCCACTTTCCGATTCCTGCAGAGATCGCTCCCTTTATTTGCCCCTTTCCACTGTTGTTCCTCCTGGCACTGATCCCTGAAAGTGAGGGAAATACTACACCTGCCCATTCATCTCCTCCCTTACTCCATTCATCGCCCAAAGAGGTTCTTCCAGGTGAGGCAACGCTTCCTCTATTGCATCCGCTGTTCCTGATGCAGCCTTCTGTATATTGGTGAGACCCGGTGTAAATTGGGGGCATCGTTTTGTCTCGCACTTCCTTTTCAGCTGCCAAAAGTGGAACCTCCCTGTGCCCAAGCAATTTTATTCCTATCATCATTCCCATTCCAACATGTCGGTCCATGGCTTCCTCTTATGTCATGATGAAGCCCCCCCCCCCCCACCTCCGGCTGGAAAAACAACACCTTATATTTTCTTTATATAACCCCCAACCAGATGGCATGAGTAGCGATTTCTCCTTCCAGTCAACGTTATCCTTCCCCCTTCCTTCATCTTCTCTCCCCCAATCTGGCTCTTACCTCTTCTTCTCACCTGCATATCACTCCTCCTTCCCTTTCTCCCACGGTCTATCCTCTCCTCTCCAATCAGATCCCTTTCTCTCCAGCCCTTTACCGTTCCTACACAACAGACATCACGATTCACCTTACATCTATCCTCCTCCTTCTGCCCCGCCTTTTTATTCTGGCCTTTCCCCTTCCATTCCAGTCCTGAAGAAGTGTCTCAACTCGAAACGTCAGCTGCTGATTTATTTCATAGACGGCTGCCTAACCCGCTGAGTTCCTCCAGCAATTTCTGTGTGTAACTTTCCCTCCTGGTGGTGTCCTGCCGGAATGGCAGGTCCCTGATGGACAACACTTCTACCTGGTGAGTCCAGCAACAAAGACAGGTCTGCTGTAGCCAACACTTAAACGTGGTGGTGTCCTGCCGCAATGACAGGTCCGCTGTGAACAACACTCCCACCTGGTGGTGTCCCGCCGCAATGACAGGTCCGCTGTGAACAACACTCCCACCTGGTGGTGTCCTGCCGCAATGACAGTTCCGCTGTGAACAACACTCCCACCTCCTGGTGTCCAGCCGCAATGATCTCTCCACTGTGGACAACACCCAACAGTTGACAGACGACAGTCAACGTTTTGTAAAATGTCACTTCATCGGACCGGAAAGGACGGGGATAGATGCTAGAATGGTAAATTGAAGAAAGTGGTAGAAGTACAAACTGGCTTTTGGTAGATGAGGGACAAGGTTGGTGGGAGGTGATGGAACTGAACTCAAGAGGCTGGGAGATGAGAGCTGGAAAATTTAAAGAGCGACAGAAGAACGAATCTAATGGAGGAGTAGAGTGGAACACTGAAGAAAGGAAGGATGATTGGAACCAGAGAAAGGTGATGAGCAGGCGAGAAGAGACGGGGTGACAGGGTAACTAGTAGCACACACAAAATTGCTGAAGGAACTCAGTAGGCTATGCAGCATCTTTGGAAGGGAGCACAGTCGACGTTTCTGGCCGGGATCCTTCAGCAGGACTGAGGAATAAAATGAGGAGTCAGGCTTAGAGGTTGTGGGGATGAGAGGAAGAAACACAAGATGATAAGTGCAACCGGAAGGAGGGTGTAGGGGTGAAGTAAAGAAAGCAATGGAAGAAGGGAAAGGAGGATGGAATAGGAGAGGGAGATGATACCCATCTGTCCTCTATTAGGTCTATTAGGACCCATCTGTCCTCACTTATCCAGTCCTGCACCTCTTTCACCAATCAACTTCTCGATAAATATTTAACTGCGACCTTTATTCCAGTCTAACGGAACCTCATAGGAAAAATCCTGGCTGCATTTACCCTGTCTATAACACTCATAATGTTGTATATTTCTATGAGGACTCCCATCATCGTCCTATGTTCCAGGGAATAAAGTCATAATTCCCGGCAACATAGGTCTGCACGTCCCAGGAATCATATTATAAATTTTCTCTGTGCTCTTACAATTTTATTCATGCATTTCCTGTAGGCAGGTAACAGAAACTACCCATAATCCTCCAAATGAAGCGGCAACAACCTCTTATACAACTGTAACCCCCTGGGTCGCCTCAGGCTCACTCAGCTTGTTCTCGTCTAGGGGGAGCAGCCTTCGGCCCCGCCAAACTGGGTAATCAGATAGTGTGGATGCTGTGTGATGTCCCTGCCTCGCCCAAAAACAGACAGTACACCATATGCGATTAAATGAGTACAATTTATAAAGGTTACTATAACTAAGTGATTAATAACGATACAGTATATATGAAGGAAAAAAATAAAGAAAAGGCGCCAAACTTATCAAAATCCAAACCACTTCGTGGGCAACCGTTGGAGCTCAATTACTGAAGTCTTCTGGCCACCATTCGATCCCCTCCGAACTCCTCGACTCGCAGCTTAGGACCATCCGAAGTGGTCAACCAAGCACATCTATCTTCGTCTCCTCTCCTCGTGGTACCTCCTGGCCTTGGACCCCTGCTTGGGGTCCGTTCCTCGCCCAGTTTACAGCATCGCGTCCTCTCTGTCTCTCAACCCCTCGCACCGATCTTCCCAAAAGCCCGCCAACAATAGCTTACAGACTCAGAAGAGAGAACAACATTAATCCCAATTGGTTAACAAATGAATATAATTCTCATTATCAGTAAATTTTAACCCAAACAAGCTTCCTGCACTCTCTCGCAACAAAGAAGCATTCCTACCTTTAACAAAACAAAGAAGCCATTTTGATTACATACACAGTAACAAAGAAAAAGAAGAAATCCCCTTTACACAACTTAATCATAGCCCCCATCTCCTGTACTCAGCACCTTGATTTATGGTCCAAAGTACCAAAAGCTCTCTACACTACCCAATCTACTTGTGAAACCACTTTCAGGTAATTATGAATCTGTTTTCCCAGATCCTTCTATTCTACCGACTGCTCACTGTGTCTTCACGCACCCCTAAATCTGTACGCACAGCAAACCGCTGATACCTTCACTTACTGATTAGATTATCCAAGTGAGAATAATTTCAATCTCTTCACAAAATGGCGCCTGAACCATAAAAATGCAAGAACAGAGGTCAAAGTTCAAATTGTATGTACAAAGGAAACGACCTTGAGATCCGTCAGAGCTACAAATCAGCAGACATGCACATTGGATTATCCCAGAGCAATAAGCCTTTTAATTAGTCCACAAAGCGGCTGCCTCCACCTGAGAAAATAATTCAACGTTCAAAGTGCGTTATTATTACAGTATCTAAAAATGCAACAACTGAGAGTCGTCACACCTCCAAATCCTGAGAACTCGGAAATACGTGCGCACCCCCAAGCCCATGATCATGCTCCAAAACCACCGATTCCCCAAAATCCGTGTGCACACCTAACTCTGGCAGCATTCCCAAATCCACACCCACACCCAGATACGGGCGCACTCCGAAATCCACATGCAAACCCATGCTGGACAACTCTCCCCTAGATCTGCGCACACCCACAAATACTGACACCATATACGAGTCAGTATATGCCCGGGAATCCGCCGACACCACGAATCCCTGTGCACCCCAATGTTAGCTGAAAGAACTGCAATTGCTACGCACATCCCCAAATCCCCGTGCACCCTCATATTCCACAAACCACTCCAAAATCAGCGCACGTCCTCAAATCTCTGTGTAACCCCAAACCGTGCTCATTACCGAAACTGTCGACGCCCCTACGTCCACATTAGATTTTCCCAGAGCAAGATTAATTCCAATTTGATCAAAAACAGCTGCCAACAACAGAAAAATCAAGAACAGAGGTCAAACATCAATATGCATTTATTATTAAAGTTCAAATGAAACAACCTTGAGAGCCGACACACCGACGCCGCCGAATCAGTGTGCACCGGCAAAGCAACCGACACCCCAAATTCCATGTGCATTCACACTGTAGCTGACAAATCCCTAAATCTGTTCACATCCACATGCACCACCAAATCCGTGTGCAACCCAAATCTGTGTGCACCCCAAATCCGTGTGCAACCCAAATCCGTGTGCACCCCAAATCCGTGTGCAACCCAAATCCGTGTGCACCCCAAATCCGTGTGCAACCCAAATCCGTGGGCACCCCAAATCCGTGTGCACCCCTGTATCACCGAAAAAAACCCGATATAGACACATATCCCAAATCGGTATGCACCGCACATATGTGCGCACCCCGAATCTGTGCATAAGTCCACACAGGTGACTCTCCCAGAGCAAATCAGTTTAAACACTTATACAAATCGCTGTCTCCTGTTTGAAAAATATAAATCTATGAGTGCACCTTCAACTGAACTTTGCTCTTGCTATTTCCTTAAGGTGGAGGCAGCAATTTTGTGAATTATTTGAAATGATTTTTTTTCTGGGATAACGAAATGTGTGTGTAGGGGTGTCAGCGCGATTGCGGGTGTAAACAGATTTGTGGATGTGTGCAGATTTAATGTTGTGCCATCGAATATGGGGATGATCACAAATATGGGTTTGCACACTGTTTTTTGGGTGTCGGTGGATCTGGGTTAGTGACGAATCACAAGACTGATTCTGAAACTTCTCGGGCGTCTCACGGCTTATTATCCCTCACTGGCAGTCTCCCAACTCAGCGCCGAGTAACCCACCTTTCTCCAGTCTCGTAAGACCAGGGTTTACACACCCCGGTCCCGCCAAATCCGTGAGATTAGGTTGTTCGCCCTCCCAAACCCCGGTTTGTGTGAATGACGTCTGATTTGCTGCCCCTGTTTCAGCTCGTCGCAGGAAATAATAATATTTATAAATTGCAGCTTAACTATGCAATTAGTCGAGGAAATAAAAAATAAAATTAAAAGGAGCCCGTTATAATTAAACAGTCTATTCTTCCAAAAGTCATATTCCCCGATGCCTGGTAGACGACAGAACTTTGTCTCCGATTGTCTGCAGCGTCTACTCTCTTCATTATCTCCAACAATACCCCAAACACAGTTGGCAGTGAAACTTTTTCCAGAACTTTATACTTCCCCACACCAGAAATTGTCGTGTCCTCATGACTTTGCTGGCCAATGTCGCACCAGGGAAACAGAGAGTTGCGCCTACTCCCCTGGTGAGATAAGTCACGACCATTTACAAATGGATTGGAGGTTCCTTTGAGCACTGTGTTATTAATGAGGGGATGACACATCATTTCAAAGTCATGAGGACACGACTTTTTCTGGTGTGGGAAACTATAACGTTCTGGCAGAAGTTTCACTGCCAACAGTGTTTGGGGTATTGTTGGAGATAACGGGAGCTGACGAATGTGACCATCCGGTGCAGGAGAAAAGGCTGGATGGGCGTTTATTTTGCTTGATACCGGTGTATGTCTCTGTCTTTGGCCGACTTGTGCTCAGGAGGCAGCTTTATTAATAAAATAAAGCACCGAGGGGACAGAATATTTCACCTCCCTAATTATCTGCTCCCTGAATTTTGACTGAGTCACCGCGTAAATAACTGTTTTTGTGCAGCAGCTGAAATCACAGATTTTTGGAGACTGCGGATTTGGAGTTGTGACGTGTTTTAATTTCCGATACTTTTATAACCTCTGCACTTTGCCCTTTCAATTGGCGCACATAGATTTTGTGGTGCGCTCTTATTCGGGGATGTGTGTTATCGAATATGGGATTGCACTCGAATCAGCGTATGCCAGCCGGTTTAGATTTACACAAGAATTCCGGGTTGCGTGCGAGTGTTTAATATCGAGTCAGCCGTTTTGTGTACTGTTTGAAAATGATTCTTTCGGATTAGCTAATGTGCATGTGGAGTTTTCAGCGGGTTGGTCTGCAAAATGATTATAGAGTGCGCTCCTGTTTCGGGATGTGCGCAGATATGGGGGTGCTCACGGAATTAGTGTTACAGCCAGATTCGGGTACGTCAGCCGGTCTGGAGTCGCAAACTGAGTTTTGTTTGCGTAAAGACAGCGATTCTCTGAACTATTTGAACGGATTTCAACTGTTCGGTAACCCATTATGCATGCGGGAATGCACACTGATTTGTGGATTGTGTAGATTTAGGGCAACATAGGCAAATAGGGGGATGCCCACTGATTTGGTGTTACTCGTTAAATTAGGAGTGATAGGTCAACATAGCGATTTCTTCGGATTTCGGGGTCTCTCAGAGTTGTGGAGTCTGCGGGTTTGGAGTTGTGACGTATCTCAAGGTCGTTTCATTTATAGACACTTTCATCATCAATGCACTGAAAAGATTCTTTCTCAGGAATAATCTAATGTGCACGTCGAGGTGTCAGACTGTTTGGGACGGACAGATTTGGTGTTGCATAAGAATTTGGGGGAGCACGAGGGGTGGGGACGTCTGTGGATTTGGGTGTACACACTGATTTGCGGGTTGCTTGCGGATTTGGAGGAGTGCTCAGATTTGGGGGTGAACATGGATTTGGGGTGTACATGCGTTTGAGAATGCGTCGGCCAACATGGGATGCACAGTAATTTGCAGATGGACACAGATTTAGTGGTATGTAGGCCACATACGGGGTACACACCGATTTGCGGATGTGCGCAGATCGGGTTGTGTTGTCCAATATTGTGGTTCACTTGGATTGGGCGTGCGTTCAGAATTGAGTGTGAATGAGCGGGTTGACTGTTTAATTACAGAAGCTGTTAAAGATTCAACTCCAGATAAAGACCTTCCACTTTGCAAATCTGAACCTGCTTTAGGGTTTGCAGGGTTAAGAATTAGGGGCTTATGGTAAATCTAGTGGGACACTGGGCACAAGGGGAGACACATTTACAGAATATTTCAGGGTGAAGGTGATCAGGTAGATAGAAATGAAAAGCAGATTTCATTACAATCGCTGGGGACGGATATCTTTCATTTCAGTTGTGGGAATGAGTTTAATTTAACTCTATCGGGTTGCACTTGGTGCAATGTATAGGATTTTTGGGTGTAATTTAGTTTTCATTAGAAAAAAGAACCAGAGAGGGTTTTATTTCCCAATTCTCTACATCATATTCCAGTCCAATTAGTGGGGGGAACGCGCATTAATTTGGAGTGACAACCACCATGTATCCAAAGCCCGCCTTATTTATATTCACGTTAGCCAATCATTCAAGCGGAAGACGGAAACTGGTGTGTTTGACTTTGGATTATCCAACCAGCACCAGGCTAGAACTCCCGCTGTCTTGTGGGAAAGTCGGTCTGTGAGGTTGGTGGGCGGGAATAGGAATAGATGGACATATTCACAGACTAATGGGTGGCTGGAATTCCAGAGTCGTTCGTTGACTGACAGCTGGCGAGTCAAGGACAGAGGTTTGCTCCTTCCCAGAAACACACTACCCTAATGTCCCAGACCTGCCGGTCGATGGGACAGTCGGTCCCGGAATAACAACTGAGAGATCAGGCGGTGAATGTGAGGAGTTGGCCTCCGGACTGCAGAAATTGTGCTCAGGACGCAGCTTTATTAATAAAATGAAGCACCGAGGGGACAGAATATTTCACCGCCCTCATTATCTGTCCCCTAAATTTTGACTGAGTCACCGCGTAAATAAATGTGTTTGTGCAGCAGCTGAAATTCCTCAGCAAAAACCCGACGTAGATAAAGATCCATTCAGAATCATTGAAACTGAATCCTTCCCCCGAGACCTGATAATATATGAAATTTACAACCAGTGTCATCCACAGGAGGATGAAGCTGCCGGAGAGGGTGAAGAGTAAAACCACAGACCTCCTCCTGCTCTCCATCTCCGGATCACTGCGGTTCTCCCCCTTGCTCTGACCCTTCAGCCCCTTACGGACCCGACTGGCCACTAAAATGTGCCTGTCAGAGCGTTGAGCAGCAGGATCACAGCGAAAGGGTGGAACGGAGTTAAAACCGTATCGAGCCAGTCATATCCTACCCACCAGGGGTCAGTGAAAATATTGTCCACGGGATCACAGAACCACGGTACATTGTCGATGATCACCCAGGGTTTCCATGTGAAGTATCGGGGAAGGTTTTTCAGACAGAACAGTACGCCGGTTGTTGTCAGAACCACAGCCGCAGTTTTCCCGGTGCAATATTTTGTTTTCAGCTTCTGGCAGCAAATGGCGACAAACCGATCAAAGGTGAAAGTGACGGTGAACCAGACAGAACAGTGTGTGGCTGTGAAGCTCAGTACATCGATAACACTGCACACAGGGGTGATGCCCAGAAAACTCCACCGGAAGTAATAGAATCTGATTCGAGACAAAATGACCTTGGTGACAATTGTCAGTAGATCGGCCGCTGCCATGGCCACCAAGTAGCGAGTGGTGTAGGTAGAGAGGCCGCACTTTCCCCGGGACAGGATCACAATCGCCACTAAATTCACTGCGTGTGGGGTGGGGGTGGGGGGGAAGGAGGGAGAGGGGAACGGAGACGGGGTGAGGGGAGGGGAGGGCGATGGGGTGGGGGAGGGGGTCGGGGGGAGAGAGAGTGCGAGAAAGAGAGAGATAACAGACAGAGGGCATTTCTGAACCCATTCTTCAAGGGTTCAGCTTAAGATCAGGAGTGCTCGAGACTGTGAACGGCTACTAATCTAACATGAGACACTGGTAACACTGTCTCTGACCTGCCTTCTTCAGTGTGGAGATTGGACAATGTGTGGACAATCGTCGGCGATAAAAGCGATCTTCATGACCAATAACGATCGGTGCTGATCCCGATTCCAGTCGCTGATGGAGCCGGTTTCACTGATTTAACCGTGACTGACCAGGCCCCTGGAAACTCAACATCTGATGGGGCCGGGAAATGATACGGAGGGAAGCAACACACAAAAAGTACTGGAGGGACTCAGCAGCTCAGGCAGCATCCATGGAATTGGACAAACTTCGGTTTTGGGCCGAGACTTTTCTACAGGACGAAGCGGTGCAATTTACGACGCGTCTCAGAGGGAAAGCAGGAACAACTCAGTAACCTGAGGCTGATCGGCTCCGTTAATGGATTAATTCTGCAGCGCAGTTCAATTCGATAACTCTCGTCCGCAGATCCGCGGACACTGGTTCAGATGATCAGACCCAATTATTAACGCGTACAGCAAGCTGGAGGAGCTCAGCAGGTCGGACAGCATCCGTGGAAACGTGTCTCGGCCCGAAACGTTGACTGCTCGTTTCCACGGATGCTGTCCGACCTGCTGAGTTCATCCAGCTTGCTGTACGTGTTGCTTTGACCCCAGCTGTGTACTCTGTGTTTACAGACCCAGTTATTGACCGACAGGCAGTGAGATCCGACTGTGACAAACTCCACAGGGAGACATGAAACACAGGACCAGGGTTTCTCTCCGGTCAATAACTCAGACACAGTGAACTTTACAGTGTAAACCCTTCCCAGTCACAACTTGTGGGAGAGCTGCCTGTCCCCACACTGGGACAACTCCGGACAAGGTGTCATTGAAGGCAAGAACAACGTTCGGGTCGATCCCGTGAGTTTGATGAGAGACAGGAGTTTAGCTCCGCTTGTCATTAAATATGAAAAATCAGAGTGTTGAACTGACAGGATCAATATCTCTGACGGATATTTCTACAATGATCAAGTTAGAAGCTCGTCAAATGATCATAAACAGATTCACACCGGTTAACACACAGAAATACCAAACATGAATTGCTCTGCTCACTCACCAGGAACTCCAATGACGGCGATGAACATGTACAATATTTTCTCCACACTGATATACCTATCGAACAATGCAGACATTTTCTCTGTCCAGTGACCTGTCCCCACTGTGCTACAGGCGATCTCTCGGAATGAAATGTTAAGGCAGCACATACCTGCGGTTTTAAATACCATTTAGCCACTCCACGGGGACACATTTTAACAGATTTAAAAATAACTGTTTTAAAATTATTTACAAACCAATTACGTCAGGCAGATGCAATCCCCGTGGTGACACATTGCGATTAAATAATTAACCAGTACAATGTTTGGAATGTTTGTGTGAATTAGTTTGTCCCAACAAAGGTGACTGAACCTTCAGTGGTTTCTCATCAATTCAATGTGCTCCCACTGTAAATATGTACTTCAATGGAGCCAACTGAGACACACAGAATATTGAAGTAAATTATGTCATTGCAGCTTGTAAAATTGTATTGAATCACCTACTGTTACCATTCTCCTCGAGAGTATAAACACTTGGATTAGTTTGTGTTTGGAGAACTCTAACGAGGGGGTCGCCAAGAAAAGATCTGCTTGTGATGGTGAATAAACACTTTCATATCCAGAAAACCCGCCAACATCTTCACTGACTTAGTCACAGTCAGAACATTTCGGTGCTCGTCCGGGACCCACCCTTAACCCTAATACATGGCCATAAAGTCTAGTAGGGGGTTGAGTATGTTTCAATAATATCACCACGTATGTGTTAAAGAACACGGCGGAGAGCTGGAGAAGCGGATAAGAAAGTGTGTAGCTTGTTTCTGTGTCTCTGTGTGGATCGACCCATTGTCTCTGCCTGACCCTGCCTGACTATACACGTATCCACAGAACTCGAGTTCAGTTTATCCCCTCGGTTCAGTCCCGTATCTTCTCTTTCCCAAAGTGTTTTATTGAACGTGGTCATGTTTAGGGTGGTTCAAGAGTCTCCGGCATTCCAAATAAAGTTTACGGGGCGGATTCCTACTTTAGTTTCTACAAGCGGTCCAGCTGCACCATCCAACCACGTGGTGAACACACATTCAACTTGGACTCCCCATAGGTAACTCTGGATACAAGTCGTGGCTTTTCATCAGCACCATGGGCAATGCATTGTACGTAACACAGTTGTCCTTCCAGGGGCAATGGGCCATTGTTACATCCTGACAAATCCCAACCCACCTGGGCTGTGGGCAATCAACGGCAAAATAAACTTTGTGTCCAGAATTGCATCATTTCTTTGGGGATCCAGTACTCATAACAGTGGGAACGTAAGTGTTCCAACCACGTGTTTGCTAACCCAGCCATTAGGCGGCGCTGCTGAGCTCGGTGGCAGCTCATCCTGATCAGCACCCCGTCTCCCTTCACTCTGCCACTGCAAACCTTGTTCTGTGATAGGGTCGTTTTAGAACCCTGTTTCCCCTTACCCTCCTCTGTACCTTTCTCCCTCAATCCCTTTTCCCTCATTCGCATCATCCTTCTGAGAGCCCATGCTTCAGCATGTGAGGGATTTGAACGGATCAATCATTTCACACACCCTTCTGCTCACCTCGGTACTGTGCGATACCAAGTTCCTCGGCCAGTTCCTACTCTGTCACGGAGTCAAATTCTGCTCATGCAAAGTAGGACCAAAAACACTCGAGAAAATCGCCCACAACCTCGTCACAGATATAAAAGGTTCCTCCATTTCCACTGTCTGCAGTCATGCAAAACCTCCACTGTCACCTCTATTAGTCCTGCAGCTTCTAATGGTGCCTTCTGTACATCACCCCGTGTCCCCTGGGCGGGTGCCTGTTCCTCCGGTAGGGCTGAAGGGAAAGCTGAAGTTAGACAGAGAAGGGTTAGCTTCCCCTCCTCCGTTTCATATAAACCGTGAGTTATCCTGTCTGCTGAATGCACCGGGAAAGTTTCCGAGAATCATCTCTCATTCACAGCTCCAGCACTCAATTGGGCCACGTCAAAAGGGACAGAATACCGTGTCATACACGCCCCACACCCCCGGCTCTGGTGTGTCCTGCAGTCCCTCCATTACTACAGGCGCCATTGGGGCACTGAGTGTTGAAGGTTCCACCCACTCTCGGAAAAACCTGCTGGGAGGCGGGCCACTTCCCCCATAATCCTGGCTTTTACACTGTTAGTCCCGGAGTGCAGGGACAAAGGATGGCAGACGTGGCTGTTCCTCATGGAGATCGACTGTAGTGGGTTCCCGGCACGGCCAGCATGGAGGTTGCTGTCTGTGCTGGGCCTTGATGAAAAGAGCAAGAAGCAAGCAGCTGGCAGGAGGGGGGAGGAAGCAGAAAAAGCCCCTGACTGGGTATGGAGCTGGAGAGAGGGGTTGAGCTGGAGGTCAGGAACAGATGGGCAGTGACTTGGCCCTCACTTCTGATCCACCAGCTGGACAGTGTAGTGGTTAAGGGTTGAAACACACTATGAAGGTTGGGCGTTACCTGACCATATCTGCCCCTGGCCAAAGGCTACGATTACCTCATCAGGTGACTGAAGAGAGCAACCCGGTGTGTGATACAAGCGTCGCTTCATACGCTAAATCATCCCAATCTGCATCACCATCATCGTCCGTCCTCGCACATATCACTCCTCTCCGAGCTGAGAGTTCACTTTGCAGATTTTCCATCTGTTTTAAACACTCGCGATCAGCGCAGCCTTTCCTCTCAGCTGCCGGTTTCTTCATGACATTCACAACAGCCGTAAATCCCGACCCTGACTTTTCCTTTCTCTAATTCTGTATCCGCCTGTTTATACTCCTCTTCAGTTTTCTCATGTTCACACTGAGCCTGAAACTGACTCATGTGGATCAAATTCTCCTGATCCTGCTCCCTCAGAATTTCTAACTCTTCCCTACACTTACACCATTCCTCCGCCAGTTTCAGTTTTCTCTCTTCACTTCAATTAGATCATCCAACAAACATCACATTATAACATTTTAATCCCTTATAATTTCTTCAATTTATTTTCACTGTTTTTCACAATTCTTCCTCCAGAGTCCCTGACCATCGACTCTCAAACTTTCCTAACCGCTCCTCATAATCTGACCATTTCCTTCATAATTAACCATGAAAGTAATCTCTGAAATCCTCTGAATCCCTGGGTTCTTCCTGTCCTTTCCCTTTCACAGTTTAATATCCTAACCTACTGTGTGGGTCAACTCGACACCAGGGTCCCAGACCACTTTTCTGTCTTTTCGAGTGCACCCCAGGGCGCCAAAGTATGTTCACCGTTCATCAACTGAGATCAGTTTGGAAACTCAACAGGCAACTCGTAATTAATCAAAGCTCGCATATTATTGTTCCTGCACAAACAACAAAGTAACTATGTTGATCTCAGGCCAAAAACTTCAAACATGAATTCCACTGTTCCCTCTGTACTAATACACACCCTGACCACTTCTCAAATTCACAACATTGAAACAGGGTATCCCATTTTGTCCAAATGATCGATCATTTGTTTTCCAGTCCCTTTCATGGGGGTTCTTCCTTGTGAGGGTTAGTCTCAGGAGTTATCACACCTTTGCATTTGAAACTCTTGTTAAGAAACTCTGATAAGAAACTCTTATCAGTTCAGAGGATGCATGTAATTCTTGTTGGCTGAAGTTCATCAGGTTGTTGATTGACAGATTTCCATTGGATGTAGTCCAAAGGCTACACAACTTCTTGCCAAAGGTGACTTCTTTTGTTCTCTTCAGCTCTGGTTCAGACCCTCGGCAGAAATATCGAGATTCCTTCTGCAAACCTGCCACTGTACATAATACACACCTTATCTCAGAGTGACGTCAGGTTCAGAGATAACGAGATTCCTTCTGCAGACCTGACACTGTACATAATACACACCTTATCTCAGAGTGACTTCAGGTTCAGAGACAACGAGATTATTTCTGCAAACCTGCCACTGTACATAATACATGGTTTATGTGAGAGTGATTTCTGGCTTAGAATGGGAACACCAGAAACTTCTTGTGTTCAGTTGAACTGATTAGATTATCCCATAGCAATCACAAAATGGGGGTTACAGAGCAGCTTTACAAAATGGCAGCCTCTATTCCTTCGACCTCATGGCAAAAACACAGACAATTGTTCACTCTCCTTCCACTGTCATTGACCCATTAACGTTTGATGTTTTTTTTTTGCATATGTTAATTCCTTCCTGACCCACAGTGGTGTGTTTTAGTGCAGAGCAGATGGGATGCTCCTCCGTTCAGATGTGGGAATTCTGGATATCTAACAGTTTCCCTCATGATTATTTGTATGAAGTGCACCTAATCACAGCGCCTGACGACTGGTTCAGGGAGTTGGATGTACTCAGGATCATTCGGGAGCCTGAAGGTACTATCAATGAGACATCTGAAGAGGTGGCCAAACCCAGAGTACAAGCTTTGGATAGGAGAAGCGTGACCACCAGCAGAGGTAAGGGTAATTAGGAAGACCATTAGGTCATTAGGATGCACAAATTACTGAATCCGAAATTCATAAACCTATTTTTTCAATGCAATCTGGTAAGGCTCCGGGACTTTATGGTTATCCTGTAGAATATTATAAAAAAATTGGAAAATTGCTTTCTCCATATATGTTGGAGATGCTTAAAGATTCTTTTGTGAAAAGTGATTAACCCTCTACTTTTTATGAGGCTTCTATTTCTTTCATCCTCAAAAAGGATAAAGATCCTACTGACTGTGCTCATACAGACCTATTTCATTATTGAATGTTAATGGGCAATCGGTTGGAGAGTTTGTGGGTAAAATCATTTTTGAAGCTCAAACAGGCTTTATAAATGGTCGTTATTCTTTTTCAAATGTTCGGAGACTATTTAACATTATATATTCGCCCGCTTCTAAATCTCCACAATGCGTTGAATCTTTGGATGCTGAAAAGGAAATTGATCGAGTTGAATGGAAATATTTACTTAATGTCTTAGAAACATTTGGTTTTGGTATTAATTTTAATAATTGGATTAAAATCATATATAAATCTCCTATTGCTACTGTTGTCACTAATAACTGTAGGTCTTTTTTTTCAGCTATCAGGGGATTTTGATGGGATTGGTTCTATTATTCTATCTTTTATTTGGGATGATAAAAGACCAAGAATTAGTAAATGTCATTTACAGAAGTTGAAAAAGGACGGAGGTCTCGCTTTGCCTAATCTAAGAATTTATTATTGGGGTGTTAATTTGCGATATATGTCCTTTTGCTTATATTAGGGTGATAGGAATGATCGGCCATTTTGGGTAAACCTGGAACTGAGAGCTGTGAAACAGTTTTATTTAACTCCCTTATTAGGAGTTGCTCTACCTATACAATTAGCTAAAGTTGCTAATTTAAACCTATATCCTGTGGTTAAGCACTCTTTGCAAATTTGGCTCCATGTCCACAATTTTTTTAATCTTAAAAAATTTAAACTTTGTAGTTTATTTTATCGTAATCACTTTTTTAAACGTTCCTGGAGCAATCCAATTTATTTTTACTTAGGAAAAATAAAGGCATTACTTCCTTTTTAGATTTATTTAAAGAAGGCAGAATGATGTCCTTTGAACAATTAGTCGATAAATATTCTCTCTCATATTCATACTGTTTACAATACCTTCAAGTTAGATATTGTTTCAGAAATTCAAAAATATTTAAGTAATTTTCCTTACATATTGGAGGCTGACTTATTAGAGACTATTATGAATAAGAACCCTTCGATGAAAGGTTCTATTGGAAGAATTTATAATTTATTATTCCAATGGGATAAGCGTCCTTTACTTAAGATTAAACAAGATTGGGAGAAGGAACTCAGTTTGATGTTGATATGGGAGAATTGGACATGGATTCTGAAGCTGGTTAACTCTTCTTCGATCTGTGCTAGTCATTCACTGATTCAAATTAAAATTGTACATCGTTACCATTTGTCGAAGGAGAGACTTTCTAAAATATTTCCCAAAGTTGACGTATTGTGATAGATGTAAAACTGAGAGAGTTACACTGACACATATGTTCTGGTCAAGTTCTATATTAAAATAGTTTTGGAAGTCAGTCGTTTCGATAATTTCTAAAGCAATCAGAATCAACTTACAACCTAATAAATTGACTGTGCTTCCATTAAAGCAAGATTGCTCTCCTTGCTAAAAGAGAGGTAAAAACTAAAACCTGTAGGTTAGAAGTATTTAAAGTTATATCTTCATCTGCAATAATACCAAACAAGGCAGTAAAGGGATTTGGGTCAAATTGGACCCTAAAAAGTTGTGAGAAGGTATGGTATACTTCCCGCCAAATCTTTTCAATTTTAGGGCAAAACCAAAACATATGAATTAAAGAGGCATCACCAGAGTTACATTTATTGCAAAGTGGAGAAACATTCGGATAAAAACTGGACAGCTTCTTAGTCTACCCCTCCTACACATCTTCAATGGCTACGTGATATTATGTCTGATTTAAATTTAGAAAAGATCCGCTGCTCAGTCTTAAATTCGAAACAATCTTTTTATGATATTTGGGGACCTTTCCAAAATTATTTTTCCAATTTATAAAGTTTAACAGTGCATAGACTTTTATGTATATTTTTATCTTCTCTTCTTAAGCGAATATGTTTTCTTTTCTAATTTATTGATTATCATCCATCAGCATTCTTCCTTTGATAGTTGGTAGGGGGTTCTCTTTTTTATTTAATTTTTTTATGATGTATTACCTATCTTTAAATTTTTGATTACAGAGTGGTATACCTTTATGTGATATGCTGTAACATTTTGATCAATGTTATCACAATATATGAATGTACACAAGTTATGTTGAGATGTATCTATGTGTTGCACTCTGTAAATCATTCTTTTCTTCTGAATAAAATTATTGTAAAAAGAAAGAAGTTGACTGTGCTTTTTGGAATAATTCCTCAAAATATCCGTGGTATTTCTGTGTCTGACCAACATGTTATTGCGTTTGTTACATTGACAGCTGGGAGGGCCATCTTGTTGAAATGGAAGGACATATCAGCTCTTACTTTGTCACAATGGTTCTCTCAAGTGATGCTGTGTCTTAGCTTGGAGAATGTTAGAAGTTGAACCTTTGAACCTTTATTTGATTTTGAGAAGAGATGGGGCTCATTTGCTCGTTATTATCATTTCAGTTAGCTGATAGATTTCCTCCACTATCTAAGTCTCATTGCTTTTTGATATATCTGTCTTTCTTGTTGGCGGTTTGATGTTAATTTTTACAAGCTTTCTGTATGACGCCTGGCTCCGGGGTTGTACCCCCAATGGGTTTCTTTTCTCTCACTTTTCTTGCTTAGTAGGGTTTTTTAATTCACAAAAATGTTCAATCTTTAAGATAATTTGTTTTGAGGGATTGTGAGTGTTGTTACTTCAATGTACCTGTGTTACTTTTAATAATAATAATAATAATAATAATAATAATAATAATAATAATAATAATAATAATAATAATAATAATAATAATATTTGAACAGAAACATCTGAAGAGCTGGCCACACCCAGAGTACAAGCTTCAGATAGGAGAAGCGTGACCACCAGCAGAGGTAAGGGTCATTAGGAAGACAGTGCAGGGCTGTCCTGTGGGCATTCTCCTCAGCAGAACACCTTGTTGGATACTGCTGGGTGGGTGGTGGTTGACCCATTGGGGCACGGCAGCAACAGAAAGGCCGGTAGCACTGTCGGCTCTGATGCTCAACAGGGAAGTAAATTCAGGCCTTGTGGTAGTTATAGGAGATGATAGTCAGGGGAGAGAACGGATATTCTGTCAATGTGGTCAGAATTTAAATGAGAACTGATTTCTGTGTCACAGGTCCAAACCATTAAACTCCAGTACCATTAAACGTGAACATTAGCTGAGGAATACCTCCCACACCTAGTGACCAGAGTGCGGAACTGGGTTTGATAAACAGCAGCAATAATTACCGAGTTCAGCACCAACAGTCACTTTTGAACTTGATTCAGTAACTGTGATGGTGAAATATCCAGACTGTAGCCTGTCGCCTGTTTAAACAGTTTCCCCAGTGTGAACTCGGTAGTGCGTCACAAGGTGGGATGACTGAGAGAATCTCTTCCCACATTGGGAGCAGGAGAATGGCCTCTCCCCAGTGTGGAATCGTCGGTGTCTCTGTAAGTCGGATGACTGACTGGATCTCTTTCCACATTCAGAGCAGGTGAACGGTCTGTCCCCAGTGTGAATACGCTGATGTATCATCAGTTGAGCTGACTGAGTAAATCCCCTTCCACAGTCTGAGCAGGTGAACGGTCTCTCCCCAGTGTGAACTCGCTGATGCACCTTCAGTTGATATGACCGAATAAACCCTTTCCCACAGTCTGAGCAGGTGAATGGCCTCTCCCCAGTGTGAATTCGCTGATGTGTCTTCAGTTCAACTGATCGAATAAAGGACTTCCCACAGTCTGAGCAGGTGAATGACCTCTCTCCAGTGTGGACTCGCTGGTGCACCTGTAGGTCAGATAAATGAGTGAATCTCTTCCCACATTCAGAGCAGGAAAATGGCCTCTCTCCAGTGTGAATTCGCTGATGTACCATCACTTGAGATGACCGGGTAAATGCCTTCCCACACTCTGAATAGGTGAATGGCCTCTCTCCAGTATGAACTCGCCGATGGGCCTGTAGCCTGGATGAGTCAGTGAATTTCTTCCCACAGTCTGAGCACGTGAATGGTCTCTCCCCAGTATGAATTTGCTGATGCTCCTTCAGTACAGATGACTGAGTGAATCCTTTCTCACAGACTGAGCAGGTGAACGGCCTCTCCCCAGTGTGAATTCGCTGATGTATCTTCAGTTCAGATGACCAAGTGAATCCCTTCCCACAGTGTGAGCACGTGAACGGCTTCTCCCCAGTGTGAAGTGACTGGTGTCTCTGCAGTTGCGATGACTGAGTGAATCCCTTCCCACAGTCTGAGCAGGTGAACAGCTTCTCACCAGTGTGAACTCGCTGGTGTGTCAGTAGGCTGGATGACCAAGTGAATCCCTTCCCACAATCAGCGCAGGTGAACGACATCTTATCAGTGTGAACTCGCTGGTGTGCATGGAGGTCAGATGAGTGAGTGAAGAGTGAAATCCTTCCCACAGTTCTTTGTCAATTCATAAGTCAAATGTCAGATGTAGTAAACCCGTTGCACAATCAATGAGTTGAAGAACTGATCTCCGGTGAACAAATGCTGGTGTGTTCTCAGCTCCCCGGTTCCAGTGGATTTCAGTGAGTTACAACAGAAAACTTCATCTCAGACACAAAGCACTTTTCCAGCTGTGATGAAATAATTCTTCATCTCCAAATATCAACAGTGATACATTGTTAAATATCTAGTAACTCCTTAAATATCTGGGCAGAGACAGCAAACTGACATGTTGTTCTGTTCAAAATTCCCGTACACAATTTTTGCCATTTCTAACCTGTAAAAAAGATTTACAAAAGACATCAATGAGTGAAAGTCATCATTCAGAGAAGTCTATGGTCATCCACTTTGTTAGAAGCAATGAGAGTGCAGACTGTTTTCTCAATGGAGAGGAAATAATGTTGAAGAGTACGAGAATATAAAAGCAAGGATGTGTTGTTGAGTATTTATAAAGTGTGGCCTCACTTGGACTGTTGAGAGCAGATTCAGGCCCCTTAAGTAGAACAGATGTGCTCACATTGCAGAGCGTTCAAAGGAAGTTTACAAAAATATTTCTGTAATTATAAGGTTTGTCAGATGAAGAACATTTAATGGCTCGGGGTCTCTACTCACTGGCGTTCAGAATAATGAAATCTATCAAACATTGAAAAGTCTCGATAGAGTGGATGTGGAGAGTATGCTTACCAGAGTGGGGGAGTCTAAGACCAGAGGACACAGCTTCAAAATCGAGCTTTGTTCTTTCAGAATGGAGATGAGGAGGAATTTCTTTAACTGGAGTGTGGTGAATCTGTGGGATTTGCTGCTATGAGTTGCTCTGGAGGCCAACTAATTGGGTATATTTTAGGGAAGAGGGTGATGGATTCTTGATTAGTCAGGGCAGGAAGGGATATGGGGAGAAGGCAGGAGAGTGGGGCTGAGAGGGAAATGGATCAGCTGTAATGAAATGGTGGAGCAGACTCGATGGGCCAAATGACCTCATCCTGCTCCTGTATCTGATTAATTTTCACAGCCGATATATTATGAGATAATTTTAGTCTCCTTTCTGAGCTCTGACATCACACCGTTACAGCGAGGTTCAACCCAAGTTGGGGGAAGAACTCACCTTCTAACTGTTCATGGTGCCGGCAACTGGTCTGTCCATCTAATTCCCCGACAGTCTTCCTGTCTGTGTGAGAATGGGACATTCAATCTGTGACGTGGCCCAGTCTGATTCCTTCCATTAGTATTATTCTCTGTCCCATATTATTCTGAGCTGCGCAGTAACTGAAATCCTCCCACACAGAGAGCCTTTGTTACTGCACAGCTGATATTTTGTTGATGCCGTGCTGTTTTCAGGCTGTGTTAACATTTAACCTTCAGACAAATGGTCGGTCCATACGATGTGAGAAAAATAAATTAGAGAAAACATTGGTATTATTTCAAGTTCTGGTCATGTGCTACAGCACTACAATGAGCATGTGATGTTACATGGCAAACCCTGGAGAGTTTCAAATTACTCTGCCCCTCCGCACAGGTGATTGACGGTGGAGAGCCCATCAGAGGCAATGCCAATGAACATGATGGGGAGGGCAGTCCTCGTTCTCATTGGAGTGTGGCATATTTGTGATGAGAACGCTACAGGTCACTTGTTACCCAGGCCAAAGGTAATTGGTATCATTATGAATTCAAAGCGAATGGTATTAAACATGTTCTCACAGGTCGAAAGGTCCAGATTTAGATGGAACAAAGGTGATTTCCACAAGGACTAAAACTGATGTAAGGATTTTGTTTCCTTCTTTTCATGCAGTAAAAATTGACATTTTCATTGACTGGAAGGTCAGTTCCTCAGTGCTCGGTGGTGCCCGTGTGATCCATCTACTCTCCTTCCCTCGCCTTGCGATTCCAAATACGGCCTACGGACTAACGGGGAAAACGCTGGCTTTGTCATCTATGGCTGCCTCTTTACCCAGAAACCCCCACGAAGAAGAGACCCATCTATCCGCCTCAGCTCCAGCGCCTTCGCTCCTCGGCAGAAAGTTCCCCGGAGCCCTCGTTGAGAGAGAGGGAAAGGACTTGGTCTGTCCCGGGGTGCGGAGGAAAAGTGTGGCCGGTCGCGGTTCGGACGCCGGTACCGATAATAATCCGCCCAGATCCCCGCTCCTACCTTCCGCCGAGTCGCCGAGCCTTTTGTCCACCGTGCGCACGCGCGGAACTGCCCGCAACCCTTACGCATGCGCATGTGATCGTCTGGTCACGGCCGGCGATTTCTGGAACTGACAGGAGAAAGTCTGCAAATGCTGGAAATCCAAAGCGACTCACACAAAACGCTGCAGGAACTCAGCACCTCAGGCAGCATCTATAGAAAATTATAAACAGACGGCGATTTTTGGCCGAAAGCCTTCTGCAAGGCAGAGAAGCACGGGGGAAGATGCCAGGATAAAATTGTGGTGGGGGAGGGGAAGAATGGAGCTGGAAACTGATGCCGGGTGGGTGGGAAAGGGTGGGCTGGAGAATAAAGAATCTGATAGGAGAGGAGAGTGGACCAGAGAGAGGGCAGGAGGAGGGTCCCGGGAGGAGTGTAGGCAGGTGAGAAGAAGTACAAGGTCAGAGTGGGGCATAGAGGAGGGTGACGGTAATTTGTTCTCCTGAGTGGAAATCGATGTTCATGCCATCAGATTGGAGGGTATATAATGTGACGGAATATAATGTGTTGCTCCTCCACCCTGGGGGGGGGGGAGGGGAGCGCATCTTGGCACAGGAGGAGTCCATGGATCGACACGGCGAAACAGGACTGGGAATGAAGAATTAAAATGCTTGCTGACTGGTAAGTCACACTTGTGGAGGATGGTGCGAAGTTGCTTCTGATTGATGACTGCACCCTCAGGGTGGCGGAGCAACAACTTATATTCTGCCGTGGTGCCTTCAAACGAGATGAACGAGTGCACCAGTCTTGTCTGTTTGAATCCAGAGCCAAAGAAAAGCTCTCTTTCGTGTCTCAGTCGTCTTTGACCCCCTGAAGAACTGTTTCTGAGTGACAGCTAAGATCCACCTGCAATTCCTCGGCCCACTTTCCCAACTGGTCTCGATCCCACTGTAACCTTAGACAACCCTCACTTTCTCCACACACCGGTTTTGGTGACATCCACAACCTCACTAATAGTTTGATCTGCATTCTCAAAATAATTAACACACATCACTGTCCAGTTGTAAGCGGGTGAATTTACTTTCTCTTTCATCTCCTCGGGGGACGAGACTGCCTGGACCCGGGGGGTGGGGCGGGGCAGGGAAACACGGGCTTTCAGTGTCTGAGCCGGTGAGGAGGCCGTGAGTGGCCAGTCCACAAGACAAGACAGCAGATCCCTTCGGCAATCAAACCGATCCTCATCAGGCCTGTCCCTCCGTGTCCAATCCCCCTTTCAGTGCGAACTCAATCGCCACTGCCACTCCTTCAATGGGGCGACTGAGTCGTGCAGACGGTGTGAAACCACCTCCTTTGCCTCGGGACCATTTCCATTCCACCCATCCTCAGGCAAAGGAGCTGGTTTTAAATTTGCTTTTACATTGGTTTATTTCTGATTTTAAAAGTTGTCATTTCTGTGTACTGATGTCTGTTTGTCATCCTGACCAGTTCTGCCTGAAGTTGTTTGGCCTGATTGTTTCTTGGTGAAATTTGACAATGGCTTCTCCCCGGGTTTGGACCTTCATGTCCGTATCTCAACAAGAACCGTCCCTGCTCCCACTCCAGGCTCAGCCGAGAGTGACTGTACTGGCACTGGAGACGGCCCAGTCCCTGACCTCCCAGACTGCACCGTCGGGTAAACCCCGTCACAACTGGTACCAAAACCTCCCAGAATAAAGGACGAGCCCTGGTCTGGCACCTACTGGCTCTAAGATATCTCTACCCACCCGTACAAGTACAACACTGCCCCCCTCCCCCCAAGCGCCGACACCTACCGTCAGTGTGTCCATCACCAGGGGCACACATCATGTTCTCTGGTGGCACCAAACCAGCCCGAAGACCCCGGTCTCCGGTTGGCAGCAGCTCATTTGAGGGACCCGCCATTTGGGCTCCACCTCATTCGGGGGCAGACGTTTTGTGGGTGGGTGAAGCTCATTTCACACTCCTGTGACCCTCTGAGCGAAGAGGTATCCCCTCATGTGCCCCATAAACTCCCCACCTTTCACCCTTAACCCCCTGTCAAGTATCTCTCTGCTGAGACTCACAGAACACAATCCCAACACTGAGTGTTTCTTCAGCAAGCAGCTTTATTCTTTATTACCCGCAGGGGGTAAGTTCACCTCCATTCTCACCAGGGATGGGAGGGGACTTCAAACACAGCGCTCACAAAATATTCCTTCTGTACATAAGAACAAGACGAGGTTACTGTTTTCAGCGAGCTCCGTGTTCCCGATACATTTGTTGTTGCTGCCATCTCTGGTTGAGTCGTCTCTGCTACTTCCTCATTTCTGCACAGCGTTCAGTGTTTGCAGTCACGAATTCCTTTAGTGAGCACATTTCTTGTCATTTCCTCCGGCTACTTTAGTCACCTACATATATGGCATTTACTAGCTCAGCACTCCGGGGTTTGTACAGCTCCATTTTGTCTCATCAGATACTCACAATAAAATGCAAAGTTCAGTACATATTTCCCCATTCCCTCCTCTTTGTTGTCCCATGACAACAGACATCCAATATCATCAGGACTTACGAACTGAATGATGTCTTTATGGCGAAAATGCTTCAGATCTCAGGGCGTTCTTTCCCCTTTTACCCCGTCCATTCCCCATGAGGACCCGGAACCCTGATGTCGCCTCCTTTTCTGACTCCCGACTGAGCACGAGAATCGTAATCAGATTGTTGGTATTATTATTGCTCCAATGGTTATTCCATCATGTAAACCAGTATCCCACCACCGTCCCAGAGTCCAAAATGGTCACCGGCTTCCGAACGGGTTATCATTGTGGAAGTGTACAATGTAAACCAGTACCCCACCATCCTCCCAGAGTCCCAAATGGCCACCGGCTTCCTGACGGGGTTATCATTGTGGAAATGTACTATGTAAACCAGTATCCCACCATCCTCCCAGAGTCACAAATGGCCACCGGCTTCCTGAGGGGTTATCATTGTGGAAATGTACAATGTAAACCAGTATCCCACCATCCTCCCAGAGTCACAAATGGCCACCGGCTTCCTGAGGGGTTATCATTGTGGAACTGCACTATGTAAACCAGTATCCCACCATCCTCCCAGAGTCTCAAATGGCCACCGGATTCCTGAGGGGTTATCATTGTGGAACTACACAATGTAAACCAGTATCCCACCATCCTCCCAGAGTCCCAAATGGCCACCGGCTTCCTGAGGGGTTATCTTTGTGGAACTGTACAATGTAAACCAGAATCCCACCATCCTCCCAGAGTCCCAAATGGCCACCGGCTTCCTGAGGGGTTATCATTGTGGAACTGTACAATGTAAAACAGTATCCCACCGTCCTCCCAGAGTCTCAAATGGCCACCGGCTTCCTGACGGGTTATCATTGTGGAACTGCACAATGTAAACCAGTATCCCACCATCCTCCCAGAGTCCCAAATGGCCACCGGCTTCCTGAGGGGTTAGCATTGTGGAACTGTACAATGTACACCAGTATCCCACCATCCTCCCAGAGTCCCAAATGGCCACCGGCTTCCTGGGGGGTTATCATTGTGGAACTACACAATGTAAACCAGTATCCCACCATCCTCCCAGAGTCCCAAATGGCCACTGGCTTCCTGAGGGGTTATCATTGTGGAAATGTACAATATAAACCAGTATCCCACCATCCTCCCAGAGTCTCAAATGGCCACCGGTTTCCTGAGGGATTATCATTGTGAAACTGTGCAATGTAAACCAGAATCCCACCACCCTCCCAGAGTCCCAAATGGCCACCTGCTTCCTGAGGGGTTATCATTGTGGAACTGTACAATGTAAACCAGTATCCCACCATCCTCCCAGATTCCCAAATGACCACCGGCTTCCTGAGGGGTTATCATTGTGGAAATGTACAATGTAAACCAGTATCCCACCATCCTCCCAGAGTCCCAAATAGCCACCGGCTTCCAGTGGGGTTATCATTGTGGAACTGCACAATGTAAACCAGTATCCCACCATCCTCCCAGAGTCCCAAATGGCCACCGGCTTCCTGAGGGGTTATCATTGTGGAAATGTACAATGTAAACCAGTATCCCACCGTCCTCTCAGAGTCTCAAATGGCCACCGGCTTCCTGAGGGGTTATCATTGTGGAAATGTACAATGTAAACCAGTATCCCAACGTCCTCTCAGAGTCTCAAATGGCCACCGGCTTCCTGAGGGGTTATCATTGTGGAAATGTACAATGTAAACCAGTATCCCAACGTCCTCTCAGAGTCTCAAATGGCCACCGGCTTCCTGAGGGGTTATCATTGTGGAACTGTACAATGTAAACCAGTGTACCACCATCCTCCCAGAGTCCCAAATGGCCACCGGCTTCCTGAGGGGTTACCATTGTGGAACTGTACAATGTAAACCAGTATCCCACCATCCTCCCAGAGTCCCAAATGACCACCGGCTTCCTGGGGGGTTATCATTGTGGAACTGTACAATGTAAACCAGTATCCCACCATCCTCCCAGAGTCACAAATGGCCACCGGCTTCCTGAGGGGTTATCATTGTGGAACTGCACTATGTAAACCAGTATCCCACCATCCTCCCAGAGTCTCAAATGGCCACCGGATTCCTGAGGGGTTATCATTGTGGAACTACACAATGTAAACCAGTATCCCACCATCCTCCCAGAGTCCCAAATGGCCACCGGCTTCCTGAGGGGTTATCTTTGTGGAACTGTACAATGTAAACCAGTATCCCACCATCCTCCCAGAGTCCCAAATGGCCACCGGCTTCCTGAGGGGTTATCATTGTGGAACGGTACAATGTTAACCAGTGTCCCACCATCCTTCCAGCGTCCCAAATGGCCACCGGCATCCTGACGGGTTATCATTGTGGAACTGCTCTCCCACTTCTCTCATTCTATCTGCTGCCTCTCAAATATAATCCATTAGGTGAGTTACATTTTCAGAGTTGTCTGGTGTGTTGGTGCAACATTCTTGTCCAATTAAAGCACACGCACCCCGCTTTTTATCTAATATAAAGTCTGGGGTGGCTGGAAAACGATGCTGGAGAGGCAGTGACGGGAGACAAGGAAACGGCAGACAAACTGAATAAGTATGTTGTGTCTGTCTTCACTAAGGAAGACACCAGCATAATGGTGGAACTTCCAGGTGTCAGGAGTCAGAAGTTTGCAAAGTTACCAGAACCAGAGTGAAGGTTCTTGGGAAACTGAAAGGCCAAGTGAGATAAGTCACGTGACCCAGATGGTGTACAGCCCAGCGTTCTGAAAGAGGTGGCTAAAAAGATTGTGGACCCATAAGTAATGAACATTCAACAATCACAGGGTTCTGGAATGGTTCATCAAGAATGGAAAATTGCCAATGTCACTCCACTCTTCAAGAAGGGAGACAGGCAGAAGAAAGGAAACTATAGGCCAGTTAATCTGTACTCAGTGATTGGGAATATGCTGGAGTCCATTATTAATGATGAGGTCTGAGAGTACCGTGTCACAAGATAAAATAGGCCATAGTCAGCATGGTTTCCTGAAGGGAAAATCTTGCCTGACAAACCTGTTGAAATTATTTTAAGAAATAACAAGCAGGACAGACAAAGCAGAATCGATTGATGTTGCTTACCTAGATTTTCAGACGGCTTTTGACAAGATGCCACGCATGAAGCTGCTTTAACAACCCACGAGCCCATGGTATTACCGGAAAAATTCCAGCATGGACAAAGCCGTGGCTGATTGAGAGGAAGCAAAGAGTAGGTATAAAGGGAGCCACTTGACGAGTGGGTTCCACCGTAGTCTGTGTTGGGACTGATACTCCTTATGTTAAATGTCAGTGATGTGCATGATGAAACTGATCACCTTGCTGCACAGATGATATGAAGATGGTTGAGGGCCAGGTCGTTTTGAGGACATAGAGAGGCTATGGAAGGTCTTCAACAGATGAGAATGGGCAAGGAAGTGGGAGATGGAATACAGTGTCAGCAAAAGGTATCAGCATGCACATTGGTCGAAGAAATGACAGGGCTGACTATTTTCCAAATACTCCCTAAAGGTCAATTTGCAGATTGAGTCTGTGGTGAAGAAGGCAAATGTAATGTCAGCATTAATTTCAAGAGGAATAGAATATAAACGCAGGGATGTAATGTTGAAAATTTTGTAAGCACTGGTGAGGCCTCACTGGGAGTACTGTGAGCAGTTTTGGACTCCTTATCTTAGAAAAGATATGCTGAAACTGGAGAGTATCCAAAAGAGATTCAGGCTCTGGGCCTGTGATGATTGGAATTCAAAAGAATGAGAGGAGACCAAATTGAAATATATCAAAGAGTGAAAGGATTAATAGAGTGAATACGGAGAGGATGTTTTCCATCTTGGGAGAGTCTAAGACCAAAGGACTAGAATAGAGGGGTGTCTTTCGAATGGAGATGAGGAGGAATTTCTTTAGCCAGAGAGTAATGAATCTATGGACTCTATGGATAGTGAATGATTGGCAGCTGTGGAAGCCAAATCTTCATGTACATTTAAGGCAGAGGTTGATATTTTCTTGATTGGTCAGGGCATGATGGGCTACCAGGAGAAGGCAGGAGATTGGGGCCAAGAGGGAAAGTGGGTCAGCTAAAATGAAATGGCAGAGCAGACTCGATGGGCCAAATGGCCTAATTCTGCTCCTGTATCTTATGGTCTTATGGCAACCTCTCATTTAACGTCAGCAAGAGCCAGGAGCTGATTATTTGACTTCAGGAGGAGGGAACAGGAGATCCGTGAGCCAGTCCTCATCAGAGATCAAAGGCAGAGAGGGTCAGAAACCTTAAATTCCTCAATGTCATCACTTTCGAGGATGTGTCTTGAGCCCAGCATGGAAGTGCAATTACAAAGAAAGTACAGCAACATCTCCATTTCCTTAGAAACCTGCAAAGATTCAGCATGACATCTAAAACCTTGCCAAACTTCTACAGATGTGTGTGGAGAATATGTTCAGTGGTTACATCATGGCCTGGTATGGAAACACCAAAGCCCTTGAAAGGAAAATCCAACAGAAAGTAGTGGATACAGCCCAGTACATCACGGGTAAAACCCTCCCCACCACTGCGCACGTTTCTCTGGTGCGCTGTCATAGGAAAGCTACATCTATCATCAAGGAACCCACCAAGTGGCACATGATCTCTTCTCACCGATGCCATCAGGAAGAAAGTGCAGGAGTCCCAGGACCCACACCACCAGGTTCAGGAACTGTTATCACCCTTCAAACATCAAGTTCTTCAAACAGAGGGGATAATCTTACTCAAATTCAATTGCCCCATCACTGAGCTGTTCCGAAAACCAATGGACACATTCGCAGATTCTTCATCTCCTGTTCATGATAATTATTTCTTACTTATTTTTTTCTCTTTAATATTTGCACAGTTTGTTGTCTTTTGCACATTGTATTTTATCCACGATGTTGGGTTCGGGCTTTCATTGATTCAATCATGATTCTTGGATTTACTGAGTTCGTCCGAAAAAAAAACAATCTCAGGATTGAACATGGTGACATGCGTAAACTTCTATAATAAACTTACTTAGTAAATTTTGAATTCTACATTTAAATTACTCTCTCAAACACACATGTGCTTTGTAACTTCTAAAGGTTCAGCATCGACTGGCTAAATGATTTGGCTTCGATCAGAATAGTCGTCCCATCACAATGACCCCTCTTTCGAGACTGTTTCAAGCGTGCACGCACACACACAGACACACAGCTGTGATGAAGTGCTTTGAGGGGGTTGGTCCTGACTAGAATCAACTCCTGCCTGTGCATGGAACTGGACCCACTGCAATTTGCCAATCGCCACAGTATGTCTACAGCAAATGCAATCTCCCTGACTCTCCACTCAGCCTTAGATCACCAGGACAATAGCAATACACAAGTCAGGCTGATGATAACAGCTCAGCGTTCAACACAATCAGACCCTCAATTGTAATCAACAAGCTCCAAAACCTGGGCCTCTGTACCTCCTTCTGCAACTGGATCCTCACCAAGAGACCCCAGTCTGTGTGGATCAGAAATAACATCTCCTCCTCGCTGACAATCAACACCGGCACACCTCAACGATGCGTGCTCAGCCCACTGCTCTACTCTCTCTACACCCACGTCTGTGTGGCTAGGCTCATCTATAAACTTGCCGATGTCACAACTATTGTTGCTGGAATTTCAGATGGTGACGAGGAGGAGTAAAGGAGTGAGATAGTTCAGCAAGTTGAGTGGTGTCGCAGCAACAACCTTGCACTCAACATCATGAAGACAAAGGAATTGATTGTGGATTCAGGAAGGGGAAGTCGAGGGAACGCACACGAGTCCTCATCGTTGGATCAGAAGTGAAAAGGGTGAGCAGTTTCCATTTCCTGCCTGTCAACATCTCTGAGGAACTATCCTGGGCCCAACATATTGATGCAGTTACCATGAAGCCACAACATCGGCTATATTTCATTTAGAGATTGAGGGGAATCGGTCTGTCACTAAAGACACTTGCAAATTTCTACAGATGTACTGTGGAGAGCATTCTAACTGGTTGCATCACTGCCTGGTGTGGAGAGGCCACGGAACAGGATCGGAAAATGCTGCAGAAAGTTGTAAACTCAGCCAGCTCCTTCATGGGCACTGCACTCCACAGCATTCAGGACACATTCAAAAGATGATGCCACAAAAAGATGGCATCCATCATTAAGGATCCCCATCATCCAGGACATGACCTCTTCTCATTGCTACCATCAAGGAGGAAGTACAGGACCCTGGAGACACTCTCACCGGTTCATGAACAGCTTCTTCCCTCCACCATCAGATTTCTGAATGGACAATGAGCCGATACACACTTCCTCAGTATTTTCCTTCTCTTTTTGCACTACATTTTAAGTATAATTTTATAAATACTTACTGTAATTTGCGGTTTTTATTCCTAGATATTGCAATGTACTGCTGACAAATTTCACCACATATGCCGGTGATATTAAACCTGATTCTGATACACAAACACACACAGCTGGGCTCAGACATACAACACTCCCACATTCCTCCCTTTGTGACACCCTGCTTGCTCCGTGGCCCCCGGTATGAAGCTCAAACTGTTGCAACACCTGCCCTTTAAATTCATGGCTGAGGCTGTGTTGTGTCTGTTCACTGTTTGAGTTCGATATTAAATGAAGAGCATTGAATGGGAAGGAAGGTTTGAATAGAAGAATAAAGATCTCCTCTGAAGGTATATGGGGTCCTGGTGAGAGCGTACATGGAACACTGTGCACAGGTCTGGTCTCCCTCCCGGAGTCAGCCTGTGGGATGAAGGGAATGAAGAGATTTCCCAGATTGATTTAGGAGGTGAGGTAGTGTCCTCGGAGAGATTGTACTGACCGGGCCTGTCTCAAAATTAGAGAAACGAAAGGCCGTCTGACTGAGACAGACACAGTCTCACAGGGTATTGACAGGGTAGAGGCAGGAATGATGTTTCCGTTGGCTGTGGTGAGGAATGTGGGTCACGGAATCCGAGGTCACCTCAGCAGGACTGAGATGAGGAGAAATTTCCTCACCCAGAGGGTAGTGAATTATTGCAATTATCTCCACAAGGTTTCTAAATTCGAAGGACAACTTTTGTGGCTCTGCGATGCTGGGAACGTTGCGCGAAAGTGGCGCTGAGGTCAAAGATCAGGCATGTTCTGAGTGAAAGACAGAACAGACACAAAGGGCCGAATGGCATTCTCCAGTTTCCCTTTTCTAAAGTCAGGTTACCTTTGGGCCTGGTTCTCCCTTGACCTTCAGCCTGTCCTTTTGCATAGGGGAGCGCTCACAGCACCGGAGTTCCATCGGCAGCCGCTGCGGGCCAGCTCCCGTATCCCAGCAGCAGGAGACAGGTCTGGGAGGAAACTCCGGACAATAGGCCCCGATCCACGGCGGGGAAAGACCGGGCACCCTCTGTGTGGCTGAAACATCTCACGGAATCTCCGCCCGTCTCTTCACCTCCGCCATCGGAAGGGTTCAAATCTCCGGCCGCTATTGCACCTTTTAACCGGGGAGCTGCTCCCAATCTCGAGTCTCTCACCGGGTCCATTCGTTCCCGATTCCAAAGTTCGGTACGCTCAGCTGGACGCTGACACTCCTCAGCCAATGGAGGCAAGATTCTCCCAGCGGTGTTCTCTGATTGGCTGTGAGTGTGTCCGAGGGCGGGCTGCTGCCGGGAGCCGGAGATGTCAGTCATAGTTTGTTCTCAGAATCAAAGCAAGATCCCCGAGGCTCAAATTTCAAAGTAAATTTTACTATTATTTTAAATTTTTAAAATTTTTTTATTGAACACAAACAAAAACAAAGCCAGGGAATCACACAAAGGTAGCAACGAATATATAACTATTGTTACGTATTCGGGCAACAATAATATAGATGAGTTAGGCAAGGGGTTTTATAACGAATAACACGTTTATTAAACACTGATAACAAACCCCCTTCAAATGTAAACAAACCCAAACAATGATCCGAGCTCAGCTGCTGACAGCTGGTCAGACAGTTCTTAATAGCTTTGCAGTCTCAAACAGTCTTTAAAGTAGTATTGAAAAAAACCAGTTCTCCAAAGCGATATGCCGAATGAAAGCAGTATTTTAAAACGATATGCCGACAGTTCAAAAGCTCACGGTACTTTTAAAAGGAGAGACTTTTTTAAAGCGATTTAAATTCTCTTCCACGTCGATGTCCTTCGATTCCCAGCGTCGAACTCCCACGTCGAATTTTATTAAATATAACAACTTAAAGTGACTGACCTCTCTTCCACACTATTCTCAAACCCTTTCTGGTCATCCCAGGGGTCAACAGCGAGAATAGTCAACGAAATCCTTCCGAATGAGGATCAAACAAGGTCGAAGTCAATCCATCGAAAATCGATTTTTCTTGATCTCCAAACTTCACTCTCCATTAGCAAAGAAACCGTTGGCTCTGACCTTTTAAACTTTAGGCATTATATAAAACTTCATTTTTAACTAAACTGCGTCATCCTTTTAAATCACGCAGTGACATGAAGTCATCTTGGCAAATCCAGCCACGAACTGCCCCACCTGACAGGGTGGGTCTTCCTTTTATACCCTGTAGAAAAAACCTGTCACATGACCTCTACTGGCGGGAAAATGACATCACTCCACCATTACCTCATGTCCAGTATAACTTCAACCCCAGTCACTTGACAAGGGTATCACTGTCACGTGTCACGGGTACGTAACACCTCCCTCCAAAAAAATCATTTTTGGTCTATCAAGAACAAAAATTTTTAACAATTACTTACAAGAAAAAAAACAAATGTATAAATCATATAACATACACAATACAGTAGGAGTGTTACAATAAAAAAAAACCACTCCAAAAAAAAACATTGTACATTCAACATCGAGATAGACAATCAGCAACCACATTATCTTTACCTTTAATATGAGTTATCACAATATTGTACTCTTGTAACATCAAACTCCAATTTAACAATCTTCTGTTTTTGTTTTTCATCTTACTCAGAAAAACTAACGGATTATGATCAGTGTAAACAATAAGTGGTTTTTGAGTTGTACCAACATATACCTCAAAATATTCCAAAGCTAAAACAAGAGATAACAATTCTTTCTCTATTGTTGAATAGTTTCTTTGATGCTTATTAAATTTCTTAGAAAAGTAAGCTACTGGATGATCAACCTCATCACCCTCATTCTTTTGCATCAATACTGCTCCCGCAGCTTCATCACTAGCATCCACAGCTAATGAAAAAGGTTTTTCAAAGTCAGGTGCCTTAAGCACAGGTTGTTCACATATCATTGTTTTCAATTTTTCAAATGCTTCCTGACAAAACACTGTCCACACAAACTTCACATTCTTCTGCAGAAGGTTAGTTAATGGAAGGGCAACATTAGCAAAATTCTTACAAAATTTTCGATAATATCCTACCATTCCCAAAAACCTTCTGAGAGTTTTTTTCCCCGTTGGAGTGGGAATTTCCAAAATTGCCTGAACTTTTGCCTGAACAGGAGCTACCTCACTTTGACCCACAACATAACCAAGGTAAGTCACAGTAGCATGTCCAAATTCACTCTTGGCTAAATTAATAGTCAAGTTAGCTTTTGAAAGCTTTTCAAACAATTTCTCCACCGCAATAATGTGTGCTTCCCAAGTATCATTTCCTGTCACTAAATCATCAATATAAGCATCAGTATCTTTCAAACCCTGAATCACAGAATTAATCATCCTCTGAAAAGTACCTGGCGCATTCTTCATCCCAAATGGAAGAACATTATACTCATATAACCCAGATGGAGTTACAAATGCAGAAATCTCTCTACCTCTGTCCGTTAATGGAACACACCAATACCCTTTCAATAAATCAATCTTTGTAAGGAACTTTGCTTTTCCAACCTTATCTACACAATCATCTACTCTAGGAATTGGATATGCATCTGTTTTCGTTACAGCATTCACCTTCCTATAGTCCGTACAAAACCTAATACTACCATCAGGTTTTGGCACCATAACACATGGCGAACTCCAATTCGAGTTAGAATGTCTAATAATATCATTCTCTAACATGTATTCAATTTCTTTCTCAGCAAGTTCACATTTTTCCATGTTCATCCTATATGGATGTTGTTTAATAGGTTTGGCATCTCCAACATCTACATCATGTGAAGCTATAGTAGTCCTTCTCGGAACATCTGGAAACAAATCCTTATACTTAAAAATCAATTCCTTCATCTGTTGTTTCTGCTCTAGCTGTAAATGTGCTAATTTCTCATCCATATTTTCCAAAATAGTCGAATTAGGTAACCTAACAGAAACAATGTTAGATTTAGAATGAAAGTCAGATGAATCATCTATCATGTTCCCAGTTAAATCCAACTCATTCTCACTAACCACAACAGTCACAGTATCAGATTGTTTCTCAAAATATGGTTTAATCATATTTATGTGGCAAAGTTGTGTTGACCTTCTACGATCTGGAGTTTTTATTACATAATCCACATCATTAACTCTAGACACAATTTCATAAGGTCCATGAAATCTAGCTTGTAAAGGATTTGTCTGCACTGGGAAAAAAACCAACACCTTATCTCCAGGCTTAAACATCCTCATCCTAGCTTCCTTATCATACCAAGTTTTCATTTTCTTTTGAGCCAACTTTAAATTTTCCTTAGCTAAGCTACAAGCTCTATGTAACCTGTCCTTAAATTTCAAAACATAGTCCAACAAATTAGTATGCACTTCCTTACTAATCCACTGTTCCTTCAATAAAGCTAAAGGTCCTCTAACTCTATGTCCAAACACAAGTTCAAATGGACTAAAACCTAAAGATTCCTGTACCGATTCCCTTACTGCAAATAAAACTAAGTTTATACTCTCATCCCAGTCACTTTCATTCTCCACACAATATGTCCTAATCATATTCTTGAGAGTAGAATGAAACCTCTCCAAAGCACTTTGCGATTCTGGATGGTACGCAGACAAAGTAATTTGCTTAGCTCCCAATTTATAAACTATCTGTTGAAACAATCCAGACATAAAATTACTACCTTGATCAGTTTGTATTTCCTTAGGCAATCCAAAATAAGTAAAGAATTTTATAAGAGCCTTCGTCACAGTTTTAGCTTTTATATTCCTAAGTGGTACTGCCTCTGGAAACCTAGACGAAGTACACATGATAGTCAACAAATACTGATAACCAGTTTTTGTCTTTGGTAATGGACCAACACAATCTACAATAACTTTAGAAAACGGTTCACCAAATGCTGGAATAGGTTGTAATGGAGCTACTGGTGTAACCTGATTTGGTTTACCCACAATTTGACAAGTATGGCACGTCTTACAAAACATCGCCACATCTTTTCTTAAACCAGGCCAGTAAAAATGTTTTAAAATCTTGTCCACAGTTTTCCTTACCCCTTGATGTCCACCTAAAGGCACACTATGAGCTAAAGTCAAAATCTCATTCCGATAAACTTTAGGAACAACTACCTGATAAACAACATTCCATTCCTCACTTGCAGGAATTGTAGGCGACCTCCACTTTCTCATCAACACTCCTTTTTCCAAGTAATATCCTACTGACACCTTCTCAATTTCACTACCTAGTAAAGCTTGTTCCTTTAATTTTACAATCTCAGGATCTTTATTCTGCTCTGCTATCATCTCCTTCCGAGACAGAGATAAATCTTCATAGTCAGACTTACTCCCAGAATCTTGTTCAAACAACGAAGGTAAGAAAGTTTCTGACACATCCTCAAAACTCGAATCCTGAGTTGAACAGTCATGAGTAACAACCTCATTCTGCAGATCAATTTTTTTAGCCATAGCTCTAGTCACAACACAGGAAAAATCTGTGTTAGAATTCACCTCTGGTACCTCTGATTCCATTGTCAAATGCACTTCAGGAAAAACTTGTCCACCTGCCAAGTCATTACCTAACAATAAAGAAATACCCTTCACAGGTAAGCTATGCTGTAATCCTACCTTAACAAATCCTGTAACTAACCCTGACTTTAAATTTACTTCATGTAAACGTACAGGCATAAAATCACTTCCAACACCTCTTATGTAATTTACCTCACCAGTATCACTCTCTTCATTAAACTTCAACACACTATCTAACATCAGTGATTGAGAAGCTCCAGTATCCCTAAGAATTTTTATTGGCACCAGAGTAGATCCTTCTTTCAAGGATACAAACCCTTCAGTTATAAAATGATCATATCCCTTTCTAACTTTGTCAGACTCTAACAAATCCTCATTTGTGTTTACCAAACCCTGTAACTTTACAGGTGCTTTAGTATGTTGCACACAAGCATCTGGAACTGCTTCCTTCTCTTTCTTTTTCAATTTGAAACAGTTAGCTATTACATGGCCAGGCTTCTTACAATAGTTACAAATAAGACCAAACTGTCTTTCCTTCACAGGTTTTCCTTCCTCCTTACCTCTCTCATTAACCTCTAATTTAATTTCTGATTTACCTGGAGTCTCCATATTATTTTTCCTCTTAAAAATTCTACCCTGAGGAAATTTATTCTTATGGATTAAAACATACTCATCAGCTAATCTAGCACAGTCCTGCAATTTATCAGTATCCCTCTCATTTAAGTAGGTCCTTACTTCAACAGGAATGCTTCTTTTAAATTCCTCCATTAAAATCAGCTCTCTCAATGTATCATAGTCCTCATTTACATTTTTAGAAGAAACCCATCTCTCAAAACACATAGCTTTATCATAGGCAAATTCCACATAAGTCTTTTCCACAGACTTTTTCAAACTCCTGAATCTTTCCCTGTACGCTTCTGGGACCAACTCATACGATTTGAGAATATTTTCCTTCACAATATCATAATCTAATGCTTGCGCAGCAGTTAAAGCTGTGTAAACGTGTCGTGCCTTTCCTTTGATTACACTCTGTAATAACACTGACCATTTATCTTTCGGCCACTCTAACATCCGAGCAATAGTTTCAAAATGTTGAAAATATCTCTCCACTTCTGTTTCACTAAATGGAGGGACCAATTTAATTTCCTGGCTAGCAACAAACGGTTTACTAGAATCAGCAGACTTTTCTACAGACCTTAATTTCTCCATTGCATATTCAAAATCTCTCTGCTTTTGTTCAATTTCCAATTTACACCTTTCTAACATCATTTGTTCAATTTGCAACTGCATCTCCAGATTACTTATTGGAAACGATTCTAAAATCGATTCTTCAAAATGACCCGAAGCCACATAGTGTGATGCGATCTTTCTCTGTATTACAGCTTTTGAAGTAGTTGGCAAAATCCCTCTAAGATGCAACCGATTAGCGATCTCAGACACTTCAGTTTTTTTCGCCTTCGCTAACAAATCCGCGTCTGGCGAATCCAGAAACTCATCAATATTCATCGTTGCCGAATACCACTCACAAGCCAATCAAACAAAAAAAACCGAGCAATCCCCGTTACCAAAACACCGATTCAAAATTCAAAAAACTTTTAAAATCAAATAATTCAATTCCGAACGAAGCCCCCATAATTATGTTACGTATTCGGGCAACAATAATATAGATGAGTTAGGCAAGGGGTTTTATAACGAATAACACGTTTATTAAACACTGATAACAAACCCCCTTCAAATGTAAACAAACCCAAACAATGATCCGAGCTCAGCTGCTGACAGCTGGTCAGACAGTTCTTAATAGCTTTGCAGTCTCAAACAGTCTTTAAAGTAGTATTGAAAAAAACCAGTTCTCCAAAGCGATATGCCGAATGAAAGCAGTATTTTAAAACGATATGCCGACAGTTCAAAAGCTCACGGTACTTTTAAAAGGAGAGACTTTTTTAAAGCGATTTAAATTCTCTTCCACGTCGATGTCCTTCGATTCCCAGCGTCGAACTCCCACGTCGAATTTTATTAAATATAACAACTTAAAGTGACTGACCTCTCTTCCACAATATTCTCAAACCCTTTCTGGTCATCCCAGGGGTCAACAGCGAGAATAGTCAACGAAATCCTTCCGAATGAGGATCAAACAAGGTCGAAGTCAATCCATCGAAAATCGATTCTTCTCGATCTCCAGTTCCCAAACTTTTCTTCACTCTCCCTTAGCAAAGAAACCGTTGGCTCTGACCTTTTAAACTTTAGGCATTATATAAAACTTCATTTTTAACTAAACTGCGTCATCCTTTTAAATCACGCAGTGACATGAAGTCATCTTGGCAAATCCAGCCACGAACTGCCCCACCTGACAGGGTGGGTCTTCCTTTTATACCCTGTAGAAAAAACCTGTCACATGACCTCTACTGGCGGGAAAATGACATCACTCCACCATTACCTCATGTCCAGTATAACTTCAACCCCAGTCACGTGACAAGGGTATCACTGTCACGTGTCACGGGTACGTAACACTATTAACTTTAAATATACAAATAAAAAAGGAAATCCGCTCTAAATATTGTTGGACAGAAGGAACTGTATCTAAGAGGAGTCACAAAACAGGAACATTTACAGAGATAACCCAAAACGTTGACAGATTTGTACAGTCTTTACAGCTTTCTGGTTATGGGAAGTTTTCAGAGTATAAACGTATAGTTTGAAGTCTGACTTAAAAATCTAAATGAAGGTTTCTTATTGCTGTGATTGCATTTATGGATATAAAATTTGCTGTAAATTAACAAAAGATTTATGATAAAGAAATGACCCTGTGAGATTTGGTGTTATTAGTAAACCCAAATAAGACATTTTGAAAACAAAAAGTAAAATCCACATTAATATATTGATCTATAAATTGACAAACATCAACCCAAAATGTTTTAACATATTCACAATCCCAAAACAGATGAAATAAATTCTCTGGGTATAAACCACAAAAAGAACAGTTAGTTTCAATATCAGAATTAACCCTTGTCAAATAAACACTGATTGGATAATATCTATGTATAATTTTAAATAAGCCCCAAATACTCCTCCACCTCAGATTCCCCAAGCGACAATTCCAAAAACTAACAGAGTACATATAAGTCGCCACATACAACTCCTCAAACAAACAGAGCAAAGCTACAGAAAGGTAACTATATCTGGATCACTGAAAGATCAATCAGAGTGCAGAAGACAACAAACTTCTCCAATACAAATAAACAACGAGAACATGAAATAACCGCAGCGGCTGCCGATAGATGTCCGGTGCTCTCAGCGCTCCCTGTTCAATCTGACAGGCCGAGTAACAGTGAGGCGCAAAGGTAAACCCGTGTTTCAGAAAATATGAAATAGAGAAGGCGTGGCCATTCGACCCCTTGCGCCCCTTCTGCCCTTCACTCAGAACATGCTTGACTTTTGACCTCAACATCACTTCCCGGCAACTTTCCATCAGCGCTGAGCCCCAGGATATGTCTATTCAATTTAGAAGCCTTGTGGAGATAATTGCAATGATTCACTGCACTCTGGGTGAGGAAGTTTCTCCTCATCTCAGTCCTGCTGAGTTGTCCTCAGATTTTGAGTCTGTGACCGCTGTTTCCACACCTTTTGGGAAACATCATTCCAGCCCTTCTGCTGTAAATATCCTGTGATATTGTATTTCTCTAATTCTGAGACATGAATGTGATCTGTCTCAGTCAAAACACCTCTTATTTCACTCATTTTGAGACAGTCCCACTACGATGATTTGTTGTGGGAGCATCTCCATGGACAGAAGGTTGTTTCACAGCCTGATGGTTGACGGGTGGTAACTGTTCCTGACCCTGGAGGGGCGAGTCCTGAGGCTCTCGCACCTTCAACCTGATTACAGCAGTGAGAAAAGAGACTGCCTGTGTGGTGAGCCTGATCACAGCCGCATGTATCGCCGTCCCCTCTGGCCTGCTCTATCCAGGACCAAAGGGATTGTGGAGAGTAAGTGTGGTACTCTGTCCAGTATCACTGTGATCCGTCCCCTCTGGCCTGCCCTATCCGGGACCAAAACGATTGTGGAGGGTAAATGTGGTACTCCGTCGAGTATTACTGTGATCCGTCCCCTCTGGCCTGCCCTATCCGGGACCAAAGGGATTGTGGAGAGTAAATGTGGTACTCTGTCGAGTATCACTGTGATCCGTCCACTCTGGCCTGGCCTATCCGGGACCAAAGCGATTGTGGAGAGTAAATGTGGTACTCTGTCGAGTATCACTGTGATCCATCCCCTCTGGCATGCCTTATCCAGGACCAAAGGGATTGTGGAGAGTAAATGTGGTACTCTGTCGAGTATCACTGTGATCCATCCCCTCTGGCCTTCCCGATCCGGGACCAAAGCGATTGTTGGAGAGTAAATGTGGTATTCTGTCGAGTATCACTGTGATCCGTTCCCTCTGGAGTGCCGTATCCGGGACCAAAGAGATTGTGGAGAGTAAATGTGGTACTCTGTCGAGTATCACTGTGATCCGTCCCCTCTGGCCTGCCCGATCCCGGACCAAAGGGATTGTGGAGAGTAAATGTGGTATTCTGTCGAGTATCATTGTGATCTGTCCCCTCTGGCCTGCCCTATCCGGGACCAAAGGGATTGTGGAGAGTAAATATGTTACTCTGTTGAGTATTACTGTAGTCCAAGCTCTCTTCCTGCCCCTGATTATTCTTGTCTGTGATTGCAGTGTGACAATCTCTGGCCCAATGTCCCCTTTTTCCACAAACCCCGTTTCTGTCCTTTGCCCAGTGTCCTCGTCATCCGCACGATCCTGCCACCCGTTCTGGTTTCTTCGTCGGGACCCGAACTCCATTTCCTCACTACCGGTTCTCTGTGCACACTCTCGCTTTTCCCCCAGTTTTTTTAAAGAGTCAATTGCGCTCCCTATTCATCAGAACTTATGTCACCCGGGGCCAGGTCTGACACAGCGAATTGAGATTAGTTAATTTAAAGGAGTGGGCAGGCTTGGTTCTGAGACAGTTTAGAAAAGTCTGCACTGCCAGCTGGACCTACTGATCTGTCCAGGGGTTTGCCGGCATTGGACTCTCACGTATCCTTAAAACGAGCTATAAAGTACGCAATGGATTCTCCTTTTTTCTGTAGTTATCGGGTAAATTCACCAAAATCCGCATGCAGTCGGGCTGTCATTCAAATGGGTTCCCTTACCTCAGTGACCCACCGTGCCATGGCTTGTATTACATCAGCCCCTCTGGTGGCTCCCGGTCACCTTCGGGCGTCTGCCTGGGAAAGGGGAACCCACTCCCTGTCCCTGCCCGAGAGGTTCCATATATAACCCTGAGGAGTGGCACGTCCCCGGGCAGGGTCGGGAAAGGGGAACCCACTCCCTGTCCCTGTCCGAGAGGTTCCATATATAACCCTGAGGAGAGGCACAAGAACCCGGGCAGGGTCTGGAAAGGGGAACCCACTCCCTGTCCCTGCCCGAGAGGTTCTATATATAACCCTGAGGAGAGGCACAAGACCCCGGGCAGGGTCGGGAAAGGGGAACCCACTCCCTGTCTCTGCCCGAGGGGTGCCATATATAACCCTGAGGAGTGGCACAAGTCCCCGGGCAGGGTCTGGAAAGGGGAACCCACTCCCTGTCCCTGCCCGAGAGGTTCCATATATAACCCTGAGGAGTGGCACAAGTCCCCGGGCAGGGTCTGGAAATGGGAACCCACTCCCTGTCCCTGTCCGAGAGGTTCCATATATAACCCTGAGGAGAGGCACAAGAACCCGGGCAGGGTCTGGAAAGGGGAACCCACTCCCTGTCCCTGCCCGAGAGGTTCCATATATAATCCTGAGGAGTGGCACAGGTCCCCGGGCAGGGTCTGGAAAGGGGAACCCACTCCCTTTTTAAATGAATTCGGGTAAAGCCCCCGGTCCGGACGGTTATACTGCTGAATTTTTTAAATGCTTTTCTTCTATACTCGATCCTTGGCTTTGTAAAAATTTTAAAGATGTGTTAACTGTAGGTAAATAACCACAATCTTTTTATGATGCCTCCATTTCTCCAATTCTTAAAGAAGATAAAGTCCCCACTGAATGTGCATCCTATCGGCCAATATCCTTGCTGAATACAGATTCTATGATTTTAACCAAAAATTTGGCCACTAGATTGGAAAACATATTCCCTCAAATTATCTCTGAAGATCAGACAGGATTTATTAAAAACTGTTGTTCATCTTTTAACATTAGAAAATTAATTAATATAATTTATACTTCTTTTCATCTAAAATAGCAGAATGTCATTTCCTTAGATGCTGAAAAAGCGTTCGATAGATTTGAATGGCTGTATTTAATACGTTGCAGAATTTTAATTTTAGCTTGAAATTTATATAATGGATTAAATTAATGTATTATAAACCTTTGGCTTCGGTTCTTACCAATAATCAAAGATCTCCTTTTTTTCCGTTGTCCCGTGGTACGAGGCAAGGCTGCCCTTTAAGTCGTCTATTATTTGACATTGCTTTGGAACCTTTAGCCGTTGCCATTCCTGAATCACCTAATAGTATTGGTATTACCCGTGGGTAAGGGTAATACCAATATTACCCTTATGATATAAGATATAATATGATATAAGTTATCATTATATTCTGATGATTTGTTACTCTACATATCTGACCCTGAGAGATCTATTCCTGCTATTTCATCCTTGCTTGCTCAGTTTAGTAGCTTTTCTGGCTACAAACTGAATTTCAATAAGAGTGAATTATTTCTATTAAATATGCAAGTTCCAATTTATAAACACATACCATTTAAAGTTGTCACAGATCATTTTACTTATTTGGGTATTAAAATTAGCAAGAAACATAAGGGTTTATTTAAAGTTAATTTTTTACCTTTAATTGAACAAATCAAGCAACTTGTTACCAGGTGGTCCCCATTATCTCTGTCATCGGTTGGTCGAATTAATACTATCAAGATGATAGTATTACCCAAATTTTTATGTTTATTCCAAGCATTACCAATTTTTATTACTAAATCTTTTTTTGATATTATTGACTCCAAAATATCCTCGTATGTGTGGCAGAATAAAAGTCCTAGATTAAGTTAAAAATATTTACAGAAGCCTAAGAAGAAAGGTGGTTTTGCTTTGCCAAACCTGAGATTTTACTATTGGACAGTTAATATTCAATATTTAATATTTTGGACACAAGAATCGGTAATAGTAACTTGCCCACAATGGGTAAATTTGGAGTGTAAATCTGCACAAGACTTCTCATTGTTTTCTATTTTAGGATCTTCGTTTCCTTTTGTTTTATCTAAACCGAATAAACAAATAACTAATCCTATAGTTAAACATACATTAAGAATATGGTTTCAATTTCGTAAATTTTTTGGCTTGAATAATCAAGCCCTATTATATCTAACTTCTTTTTCCAGCCCTCTTTTATGGTCCAAGCCTTTGTGTTTTGGATTGTGTTTTCACGATCTATTTTTAGATAACAGTTTTATGTCCTTAGAACAGCTATCCAAACTGATACTCATTTTTTTTTAGATACTTGCAAGTTAGAAATTTCTTGAATGTTAGTATTTTCTGAAATTATGTCCAGTGGACATTACAGAAAAAACTCTAGCTCTGAATCCTTACCAGAAGGGTTAAATAGCTATAATTTATTATATGATCATGAAAATACAGCCAGGAGTATCAGAAATAATTAAGAAGGAATGGGAAAAAGAACTTCACTGTCTTATACCCACAGAGCAGTGGGAGAAAGTTTTACAATTAGACAATTCTTCTTCTATTTGTGCTAAACATGCCTAATACAATTTAAGGTTGTTCATAGGGCTCACATATCCAAGGATGAACTCGCTCGATTTTATTCTTATGTTAATCCAACCAGTGACAGATGTCATTCTGAAGTCGCTTCATTGACCCACATGTTCTGGTCTTGCCCCTGTTTGCAAAATTATTGGAAAGATATTTTCGGTATGATTTCAACAGTTCTGAATATCAAATTGCAACCGCATCCTATTCCTGCAATTTTCAGTTTACCAATGGTGGATAATAGCCGTTTATCCCCCCCCCCACCTCAGCCCGGCAGATGATTGCATTTGTCACATTAATGGCTACAGATCTATCCTATTGAATTGGAAATAAATTAATCCTACAACTATATTTCAGTGGTTTTCTCAAACTATTTCTTGTTCGAGTTCAGAACGAATTACAAGTGTTGTCTTTGACTCTTCAGTTAAATATGAAGAAACTTGGAGACCATTTATTCAACATTTTCATATAAGCTAAACTGACTTTTCCTAAACCTTACTTTTATTGTCCTTAAATGGATGGAGGTGCGGAGTTATTGACGCTACTGTGTATATTTGATATAATGCAATGGCCCATGTCGGTTAGGATTTTTTTCATTTTTTTGGGGGGGAGGATTTCTTATTTTCTCCATTTTTTGTAACCACTATGAGTTTGGGAGGTTATTATCATCTATTTGTATTTATACTTTAACCTATTAATTATGTACCCTCAAGCTCTTTGTATTCATGTTTCATTTATGTTTGTTTAAAATCAATAAAAATATAAAAAAAAGAAAGGACTATTCTGAGGAAAGGGTGGAATAGGAGCAACGGGCCGAGTGGCCAGGCATGCTCCTGTTACTTATTTTCTAAAGCACGAGTTTACCTTTACGCCTTGTTCTCCCTTGATTTTGAGCCGTTCGGATTACACAGGGGAGCGGTGAGAGCTCCGGAGATCCATCGGCAGCCGCTGCGGGGCAGCTCCCGTCTCCCAGCAGGAAGGGACGGGTCTGGGAGACAACTACAGACAACAGGCCCCGATCCTCGGCGGGGAAAGGCCGGGCGCCCTCCGTGTAGCTGAAACATCTCACGGAATCTCCGCCGGTCTCTTCAGCTCTGCCTTCGAAAGGATTCACGACCCGCCGGTGGTGCAGCCGAAACCCGAGGCGCAGCTCCCGGTCTCCGGCCTCACTCGGTCCCGGTTCCAAACCCCGGCCCGGCCGGGCACTCAGCTACCGCCCACTCACAACCCTCAGCCAATGGGAGCACCATTCTCCCAACAGTGATTGCTGATTGGCTGTGCGTGAGTGAGGACGAGCTGCTGCTGGGAGCTGCAGATGTCAATCACAGTTTGTCCTCAGAATTAAAGCAAGTTTCCCGAAACTCGAATTTCAAAGTAAATCTTATTATCGGAGTACAGATAAGTCACCACATACAACCACATACAAATTGTGCAAATGCAAATACAGGGAAATAGCGATAAATAACAGGAACATGAAATAACCGCAGCGGCTTCTGATGGATCTCCGGAGCTCTCACCGCTCCCCTGTGTAATCCGACAGGCTGAAGGCCAAAAGAGAACAAGGCGCAAAGGTCAACTCGTGCTTTAGAAAATAAGAAACAGGAGCAGGAGTTGCTGTTTGGCCCGTTGCGCTGTTCTGTCCCTCACTCAGAACATGTCTGATCTTTGACCTCAGCGCCACTTTCCTGCAAAGTTCCCAACATCGCCGAGCCCCTAAATAGGACAGTTTAATATAGGAAACTTGTGGAGAAAACTCCAAATATTCACTGCACTGTCTTGGGGAAATTTCTCCTCATCTCAGTCCTGCTGAGGTGATCTCGGATTTTGAGTCTGTGATCCCTGGTTCCACTGCCCAGCCAGGAGAAACATCATTCCTGCCCCTACCCTGTAAATACCCTGTGAGACTGCGTCTGTCTCAATCAGAAAGCTTCTCCATGTGAACCTTGTGTTAATGAAATTGGTGACATTTCTTTCAGACCAGCAGCTTTGACCACAAGAACACCAGACAGTGGTCAGCACGGAATGTCCTGCAGTTACTGCAGGAGAAGGACTGGATGGACACAGTGGAGTGGTTCCCTGAGCAGACAGTCCAGACCATCTGGCAGAATGCCTCATCACCAGATCTCTCCAACAGGCACCAAGACCTCGCCTGTCTGGCGGCGAGAGGGCCCCTCCCAGTCTGATCCTTGCTGCATGCCCGGAGATCACTCCCACAGCGCGCTGCCCCGAGACTACTGCAGCGGAGACGAGAGGGCCCCTCCCAGTCTGATCCTTGCTGCATGCCCGGAGATCACTCCCACAGCGCGCTGCCCCGAGATTACTGCAGTGGAGACGAGAGGGCCCCTCCCAGTCTGATCCTTGCTGCATGTCCGGAGATCACTCCCACAGCGCGCTGCCCAGAGATTACTGCAGTGGAGACGAGAGGGCCCCTCCCAGTTTGATCCTTGCTGCATGCCCGGAGATCACTCCCACAGCGCGCTGCCCCGAGATTACTGCAGTGGAGACGAGACGGTCACTCGCCTCTTTGCGGACTGTGGGATGGCGAAGATCTGTGGAGAAAGATGCAAGGGCCTGTGCCACAGCAGCTGCGTGACAGAAGGCTCACTGATCCTCGGGCTGTTCCCAGGACGCGCAGGAAAACGGACAGCGAGTGCTGCTGGAAGATCATCAACTCGGGGAAAGACGCTCGAAACTTGTTGCCCTGTCATCAAATCGAGATGTCTGGAGAGCAGGGGTTCCCAACCTGGGATCCACGGTTACTGGTATTGGTCTTTGGCATTAAAAAAATATTTGGGAACCCCTGTCGTACAGGAATACAGCCTACTCGCACATTCCAGATTACAGGGACACCATTGGAACCACAGGGATCTTCTACACTGGATAGGGAGAGGCCGAGTTGGCTGAGGAAGCCTCACAGTTATTGTAGTAGTCAACCACCCCAGGGGGGCAGATGGCTTCTCCTTTCAGCGCAGGACTTCAATCGTCTTCCAGGGGAAGGTCCTTCCGACCGCAGGGATGGGTCCTTTGGAGATTCAGCTGAATTTTTTGTCTCTCTAGGTTTTTAAGAGATGGGGTTGCTGGCCATATGGCCAACCCTCCTCCGCTCGTAGCCGAGCTTAGACAGCCCATGGCCGCGTTTTCTTATCTGTTGCCAGTTTAATGTGTTTTTGATCCCACGCTGATCAAAATTTCCTCTGAACACATCCAGCAGCAGAATGTTCATTCCCGGAGTCTGCAGAGTGCGTAGTGGACAATCGCGGTACTGCAGGGGATCAGCAGCCCCCCGAAAGTGAAAGCATTCTGAATCAGGAAGTGCTGGGAGTTAACATGGCTTCGAAAGGATCGGTCGAGAGTTTGAGCGAGGAGGTAATTTGTCCCAACTGCCTGGATTTCTTCAACGATCCGGTGTCACTGGAGTGTGGACACAACTTCTGTCGCTCTTGTATCACGCAGTATTGGGAAAGGGAGGAGAGAAACTCCTGCTCGGAATGTAGAGAGGTGTTTGCTGACCGCACCCTCAGGGTGAATCGGGCCTTAGCAAATCTGGCTGAAAAAGTTCGAAATTTACACCTGAATCCGAAAGGGAAGGAAAGTAAACGTCACTGCGAGGAACATGAGGAAGAACTGAAGCTGTTTTGTGAAACGGACAACACACTGATCTGTCTGGTCTGTAGAGACGCGCAGGAACACAGAGAGCACCGCTTCATGCCGATTAAAGAAGCTGTTAAAATCTACATGGTAAAAACTAACGTTAATTTAATACTTAACACATTTCCTTTGTCCTACATACCATCACACGAACCTACATAACTAACACTTCATTCTTTGCAACTTCCGCCATCTCCAACGGGATTCTAGCATCTATCTGTCCCACAGCCCACTTCCGCACCCCGCAACTCTCCGCTCTCTATACGGATCGCTCCCCGTACTGTATCGCCCTGATCCACTCGCTCCTCCACACTGATCTCCCTCCTGACACTGACAACTGCAAGCGGGACAAGTTCTACACCTGACTCCTAACTCCTCCCTCGTCACCATTCAGGGCCGCAAACAGTCCAGTTCCTCCCGTGTCTTCCATGGTCGATTGTCCTCTCCTATTAGATTCCTTCTTCTCCAGACCTTTACCTCTTCCACCTGTCCCCTCCTAGCTTCTCACTTCATCACCCTCCGCCACGTTCCCCCTCACGTTGCCTCACCCGTCACCTGTCAGCTGGTTCTCATCCCCAAACTTTTAATCCTGGCTTCTGTCCCATTCCTTCCCAGTCCTACTGAAGGGTCTCATACCGAAACACCGACTGTTTATTTCCCCTGAATAGATGCTGCCTGACTCACTGAGTTCCTCCGGCATTTTGTGAGATAATCGGGTTTGATCACCTGTTTCTTTTGATGCATCTTAGTTTCTATTTCCTTCGCTCTCTGACTTCCAGGATCAGCTAAAATCTTCCTTAGACTCTCTCACAAAAAAGAAATCAGACTTCCAGGAAAAGGAGCAGCAACAGAAAGAGAAGATTTCCGGAGTTCGGGTGAGGCTTCCTGAGTGGAATTTCTGATATTACTGTCGAGTTTTGCTCCATTTAATGCAGAATAGCCGAGTATCGCAGCTCCAGTCACCTGGGTTCGATCCTGACCTCTGGTGCTGTCTGTGTGGAGTTTGCATGTTCTCCCTGTGACCAGACACATCCGAAGGACATGCTGAATGAATGGTTAATTACAATTAACCCTGTGAAGGTGGGGGAGGGTGTATGTGAATCAGGTGGGAGTTAATGGATCATTGAGGGAGAATAGGTTTCAGGGAAGCGTGAGGAAATGGGGTTGACGGGAATGTCTCAGAAGTAGTATGGACCTGAATGGACCGAATGGTCACTTTTATGTCATAACGAAATACAACACAGCAAAATCAGTAAACTAATCTTCACCTTCCATTCGACAGGAACAGTCACACAGCCTTCAGTCCCACATCACATCCCAGTTTGCTGAACTGCGCCGGATTATCACTGAGAAAGAGCAGAGCTCACTCCGGGATCTCAGGGAAGAAGAGAAGAGGATTCTTAATCCAATGGAGAAAAATCTTCGAGAGATTCAAGAGAATATCAGGTTTATTCAGGAGGAAATCTGGAAGTTAATGGAGGAGATGGATCAAAAAGATGGTGTGATATTTCTCCAGGTGAGTGATTAAATTTTAATTTATTTCTGTCAAATTGAACTAAATGAAGTGGTATATTTGAAATAAACACAGCACAGCGGCCAATTCTACCAAATCAATTGCCGCTACTGGTGTCCTCACACAGAGTATTCTCCTTGCATGACGAACCTCCAATCACTCTGCTAATGACATTCGGAGACAGATAATCGATCATTTATCAGCAACATACAATCTTTACGCGATGAATTTTTAGCATAATTAATCGTTAATTAAACTGCAATGATCGGTCAACGATGTGGAGAGTAAGTCCAAGTCTAATCAGATTTGTGTTTTCATTTATTTCAGGAGGAAGCTTGTCGGAACAGGAGGTAGGACATGCTCTTCACTGAAACCCTGCACAGATTTGTAAAATAGTTCAAAAATTCCAGTTTATCACCAGCAGTTTAATATTTACAGGATTAATGACGATATCCAGGAATTGTCAGTGACAGATGAGGCCCTGCCGGTTGGAAAATTCGTTCACCCCTATTTGTTGAACATAGTGCTGAGAGAAAAACTTGATACCATTAAGCGAGGTAACATTTACAAAGATTCATTTTTCCTTGTTCATGAAACACAATTATGTTATAAGTTGAAGCAAGGATTGGCTGTGATAATGGACTGAAGGGGAACTGAAGTTTATTCCACATCAACCCCACAGACTGAGAGGCATCACTGTCACATGGTCAGCTGGACATGTCAAACCCCTGGACACACCAGCACAGGGTCACAATACAACCAATACACGGGACTGTCAGATGAACCACTGTGTCCTGATCCCAGGCACACTGCACTAACACACCAAGACATGAATTTGAATCCTACCACAGATGCTGGGAATTTAATACTGACTGAAAACGGGTATCAGTGCGGTGACGGGGATTGTCAGGAAAATACACAAGTCCTGCGTGCACTGCGAGTGCAGACTCTGACTGACGCAGGTCTTCCCCCTTCCGGATCAGCATCTCTCACTGTTGTTAGAGGGAGCAGAGGGGAGCGGTAGTGATCGGGGACTCAATCGTTCGGGGAACAGACAGGAGAATCTATGGACAAGAATCAGACACCAGAATGCTATGTTGTCTCCTAGTTGCCAAGGTCACGGACGTCTCGGATCGTGTCTGCAGCATTTTGGAGAGGGAGGGTCAAGAGCCAGCTATCATTTTGCAACTTGGGACCGATTACATAGGAAGCAAAAGCAAAGAGGTCCTGAAAATAGAATTTGGAGAGCTTGGTAGAAAGCTCAGAAGCAGCACCTCCAGGGTTGGAATTTCTGGATTGCTGGTGAGGGTAGAAACAGGATAATTTGCAGATAAACTATGGCTGAGAAGATGGTGCTGGGGACAGGGCCTCAGGTTCTTGGATCATTGGAATCTCTTCTGGTGGAGGAGTGACCTGCTCAGAAGGGATGGGTTGCACCTCGACCCGAGCGAGAACAATATTCTCGGTGAGAGAGGTTTCATAGAGCTGTTGGGTAGGATTTAAATTAATTTGGTGGGGTGGGGAGTTGGAACTGGAGTGAAGGGATTGGACTGATGGTAAAAATGCAAAGATAGCATGCAGTCAGACTACCAGATAGGGCGGACAGATGCGAGGACAAAATTGCAGCCAGCAGGGTGAGTATCAGTGGATTAGGGATGCAGAATTAAAAAGGGTAGCAGATACAGTACACAACGTGTTATATCTCAATGCATGGAGTATGAGAAATAAGTTGGATGATCTTGTTGCACTATTACCGATTGTCAGGTATGATGTTGTGGCCATCACGGAAACGTGGCTGAAGGATGGTTGTAGTTGGGAGCTGAATGTTTACGGTTACACAATGTATCGGAGGAAGGAAGGAAGACTGATGGGGTGGTGTGGCTCTGCTGGTAAATCAGCAGCTAGATGTGACATAGAATTGGAAGATGTTGAATCCTTGTGGGTTGAGGTAAGGAACTGCAAAAGTAAAAATGACACTGACACCAGTCATACACAGGCCTCGCAACAGTCAGTGGGTTGAGGCCCACAGATTACAACTGGAAATAGAAAAGGCTGATGGAAAGGACAATGTTATGATCATCATGGGAGATTTCAACATGCAGGGCAATTGGGAAAATCAGGTTGGTAAAGGATCTCAAGAGAGTGAGTTTGTTGAATGCAATGTGATGGCTTTCTAGAGCAGTTTGTCGTTGAGCCTACTCAGGGAACAGCTCTACTGGATTGGGTGTTATGTATTGAACCAGAGGTGAGTTGTTAAAAGAAACCTTAGGAAGCAGTGCTCACAACATGACTGAGTTCAACTTGAAATCTGATAAGGAGAAAGTAAAGTCTGATATTGTAGTATTTCAGGGAAGTGAAAGAAATTACAGTGGTCTGAGAGAGGAGTTGGCGAAAGCAAATTGGAAGGAGATGCTGGCAGGGATGAGAGCAGAGCAGAAATGGTGTCAGTTTCTGGGAAAATGAGACAGGTGAAGGATAGATGTATTCCAAAAATAAATAAATACTCAAATGGCAAAATAGTACAACCGTGGCTGACAAGGGAAGACAAGTTAATGTAAAGGCAAAAGAGAGGGCATACAACAAAACAAATATTAGTAGGAAGACAGAGGATTGGGAAGCTTTTAAATACCTACAGAGAGGAACTAAAAGAATGATTGGGAGGTGAAAAATAAACAAGAAATTGATTTCAATTGAATTTACTTTATTACTTACCTCCTTCATATACATGAGGAGTAAAATCTTTACGTTATGTCTCCATCTAACTGAAATGTGCAATTTATAGTAATTTATGATGAATAATATGTACAACAGGCTGATTAATATAACATAGAATTTCAGTTGGGTCGACATGAGTTAATCAGTCTGATGGCCTGGTTGAAGAAGCTGTCCCGGAGCCTGTTGCTCCTGGCTTTTATGCTGTGGTACCGTATCCCTGGATGGTAGCAACTGGTACAGTTTGTGGTTGGGGTGACTCTGGTCTCCAATGATCCTTCAGGCCCTTTTTACACACCTGTCTTTGTAAAACAAGTTAGCAAACAATATCAAATTGTTTTTCAAGCATTGTAAAAAAATAAAACGGAGATGAGAGTGGATATAGGACCGCTAGAAAATGAGGCCGGATATATAATAACGCGGGATAAAGAGATGGCAGATGAACCAAATATTTTACACCAGTATTCTCCGTGGAAGACACCAGCACTGTGCCCGGTGTTGAAAGGTTCGAAGGAAGAGAAGTGAGTGCAGTTACTGTTACAAGGGAGAAGACGCTCAAAAAGCTGAAAGACCTAAAGGTACATAAGTCACCCGGACCAGATGAACTGCACCCTAGTGCTCTGAAAGTGGTCGCAGTAGAAATTATGGAGGCATTTCAAATGATCTTTCAAAAATCACTGGACCCTGGCATGGTGCCAGAGAACTGGAAAATGGCAAATGTCACTTAACTCTTTAAGTAAGGAGGAAGGCAGCAGAAAGGAAATTATAGACCAGTTAGCCTCACCTCTGTGGTTGGGAAGAAATTGGAGTCAATTGTTAAGTATGAGGTTATGGAATACTTGGTGACACTAGACAAAATAGGACAAGTCAGCATGGATTTGTTAAGGGAATATCCTGACTGACAAACCTTTTGGGATTCTTTGAGGAGATTAGAAGCAGGATAGATGAAGGGGATGCAGTGGATGTTGTATATTTGGAATCTCGGAAGGCCTTTGACAAGGTGCCATACATGAAGGTGGTACCCAGGTTAAGAGGCCATGGTATTACAGAAAAGTTACAGGTGTGGTTAGAACATTGGCTGATTGGTAGGGAACAGAAAATGAGAGTAAAGGGATCCTTTTCTGGTTGGTTCCACAGGGGTCAGTGTTAGGACACCTTCATTTTATGCTGTATATCAAGATCTAGCTGATGGAATAGACCACACGATATAGGAGCAGAAGTAGGCCATTAAGCCCATCGAGTCTGCTCCACCATTCAGTCATGGGCAGATTCAATTCTTCAGTCATCCCCACTCCCCTGCTTTCACCCCATACCCTTTGATGCCCTGGCTAATCAAGAACCTATCTATCTCTGCCTTAAATATGACTTGGCCTTCACAGCCACTTGTGGCAACAGATTCCACAGATTTTCCACACACTGACTAAAGTAATTTCTCCACATCTCAGTTCGAAAAGGACGTCCTTCAATCCTGAATTCATACCCTCTTGTCCTCGAATAGATGGCTTTGTTTCCAAGTTTGCTGATGATACGAAGATTGGTGGAGGAGCCGGTAGTGTTGAGGAAACAGGTAGGCTGCACAAGGACTTGAATGAGAAGAATGGGAAGGAAAGTGGCAAATGATATACAATGTTGGAAAATGCATGGCCATGCACTGTGGTCGTCGAAATAATGTGCAGATTTTTTTTCAGATGGGGAGAAAACCCAAAAAGCTGAGATGTAAATGGACTTAGCAGTCATTCAGCAGAACACACTAAAGGTTAACTTGCAGGTAGAGTCAGTGGTGAGGAAAGCAAATCCAACTTTAGCATTCAATTTAAGGGGTATAGATAGCATTCAATTCAAGAGCAGGGATGTGATGCTGAGGCTTTATAAGGCACTGGTGAGGTCTCACCTTGAGTATTGTGAACAGTTTTCTAAGAAAAGATGTGCTGGCATTGCAGAAGGTTCATTTCATAAGGATGAAAGGGTTATCATACGAGGAACGTTTGGTAGCTCTGTGTCTGTACTCGCTGGAATTTAGAAAGATAAGGGGGGATCTCATTGAAACCTTTCGAATGTTGAAAGTCCTAGACAGAGTAGATGTGGAAAGGATGTTTCCCATGGCGGTGGAGTTTAGGACAAGAGGGAAAAGCCTTAAGATGGAGGGGCATCTATTTAGATAGAGATAGATAGATAGATAGATAGATAGATACTTTATTCATCCCCATGGGGAAATTCAACATTTTTTCCAATGTCCCATACACTTGTTGTAGCAAAAACTAATTACATACAGTACTTAACTCAGTAATAATATGATATGCATCTAAATCACTAACTCAAAAGCATTAATAATAGCTTTAAAAAAAAAGTTCTTAAGTCCTGGCAGTTGAATTGTAAAGCCTAATGGCATTGGGGAGTATTGACCTCTTCATCCTGTCTGAGGAGCATTGCATCGATAGTAACCTGTCGCTGAAACTGCTTCTCTGTCTCTGGATGGTGCTATGTAGAGGATGTTCAGGGTTTTCCATAATTGACCGTAGCCTACTCAGCGCCCTTCGCTCAGCTACCGATGTTAAACTCTCCAGTACTTTGCCCACTACAGAGCCCGCCTTCCTTACCAGCTTATTAAGACGTGAGGCGTCCTTCTTCTTAATGCTTCCTCCCCAACACGCCACCACAAAGAAGAGGGCGCTCTCAACAACTGACCTATAGAACATCTTCAGCATCTCACTGCAGACATTGAATGACGCCAACCTTCTAAGGAAGTACAGTCGACTCTGTGCCTTCCTGCACAAGGCATCTGTGTTGGCAGTCCAGTCTAGCTTCTCGTCTAACTGTACTCCCAGATACTTTTAGGTCTTAACCTGCTCCACACATTCTCCATTAATGATCACTGGCTCCATATGAGGCCTAGATCTCCTAAAGTCCACCACCATCTCCTTGGTCTTGGTGATATTGAGACGCAGGTAGTTTGAATTGCACCATATCACAAAGTCCTGTATCAGTTTCCTATACTCCTCCTCCTGTCCATTCATGACACACCCCACTATGGCCGTGTCATCAGCGAACTTCTGCACATGGCAGGACTCCGAGTTATATTGGAAGTCTGATGTGTACAGGGTGAACAGGACCGGAGAGAGTACGGTTCCCTGTGGCGCTCCTGTACAGCGTCTGAGGGCAAATTCCATTTACCAACCTCCCTCTCTTTGAGAATGTTACCCAAAAGACCACTCAGAAAAATTACCCGTCTCACTTTCAATCTGAGGCCTCTGGTTCTGTACTCTCATTTCGTAGAAAAAGAAACGTTATTTAAGCTCCTTATGAATTATTTACCTGAACATCCTACACTACAGCTGAATAGCCCATGCTTATCCACTCTCTGCTTTTAACCCAAGCCTCCAGTCCTGGTAACATCCTCCTGAAGCCTCCTGTCCAGTGTAATGACATCCTCCCCATCATGTGGACAGTGTGGAATAGGCTGATGAATACAGGACTGAAAGTGTTTTTTTAGATTGGGACAATAAGGGGGGCGTGGGAGCTAAATTCTGAAGGAAGGCAGATTAAAAAAAAAATAACTTCACATACAAGGACGACGAGACTGCGCAGGACAGCGCAGAGAGTTTAAAAAGATGACCACCCTATACAGCGGGCAGCGGAGTGGGTGGCAGCAGAGTGTAGGGCTTTGGCTCAACGGGCTTAGACGGTAACCGGAAAAGGTGAGAGCGAGGCACCGACTCTTTTTTCCCCTTGGCAAATCGGCCCGACGGACGGGGGAACAGCAGGGCACATTAGCTGACAGTTTAAAAAGTTTGTGTGTTTGGTGACGTAAGTGGGTGAGTAGACCTATCTTTCTTTGTTTCATTCCTGTAGAATTAGGTAGCATGTCTGCAGGGTTAGTGCTTTGTTCAGGGTGTCAGATGTGGGAATCCTGGGAGACCTCCAGCCTCCCTGATAGCCACATCTGCACCAGGTGAACAGAGATTCAGCTCCTCGGAGACGGTGTTAGGGATCTGGAGCTGCAGCTTGATGACCTACTGCTTATTAGAGAAAATGAAGAGGTGATAGACAGGAGCTACATGGAGGTAGTCATCCCTAGGCTACAGGGGTCAGAAAACTGGGTGACTGTCAGGAGAGGGAAGGGAAATGTCCAGATAGTGGAGAGCACCCCTGTGGCTGCCCCCTTCAGCAACAAGTATATCGTTTCGGATGCTGTTGAGGGGGATGACCTGACAGGGGACGGCCACGGTGACCGGGTCTCTGACACTAAGCCTGGCGCTGTTGTGCAGGAGGGAAGGAGGGAGAAGAGGAATGCGGTAGTCATAGGGGATTCCATAGTCAGGGGAACAGACAGGAGATTCTGTGAGCCTGGTAGAGATACCCGCATGGTGTTCTGCCTCCCAGGTGCCAGGGTACGGGATGTCTCGGATCGGGTCCAGGATATTCTGAAGGGAGAGGGCGAGCAGCCAGCTGTCTTGGTACATGTTGGTACCAATGACATAGAGGGGAAAAGAGAGGAGGTCCTGAAGAGAGATTTCCAGGAGTTAGGAATGAAGCTGAGAAGCAGGACCTCCAGGGTAGTAATCTCAGGATTGCTACCTGTGCCACGTGCTAGCGAGGGCAAGAATAGTAGGATCAGGCAGATGAATGCGTGGCTGAGAGACTGGTGCAGGGGGCAGGGTTTCAGATTCTTGGATCATTGGGATCTCTTCAGGGGGAAGTATTACCTGTTCAAAAAGGACGGGTTACACCTGAACCATAGCGAGAATGTTTAATGGAGCTGTTAGGGAGACGTTAAACTAATTTTGGCAGAGGGATGGTAAACCGGAATGACAGAGTGGAGGAGGGGGAAAAACAGAAATAAATCTAAGATAGTGAGCAGTAATGATGTCAGGAAAGACAGGCAGGTAATGGGGCAAATTTGCAGCCACTGGGATGAGTTGCAGTGCAATCAAAACAAAAAGTATCAAATACTGGATGTAGTGTTCCCGCTCAGGTGTAAGAGAACTCTGAACTAAACACCGAGGTAAACCGTTGTCAATGAAAACAGGATCGCAGTAAGATTAACCGTTTACTGTTCACTCTTCCATATTAACGTATGGTGAAAACTGTTGATAAAACAATACAAGATTTGTACAGTATTTGTTTCCTTCTTGATATCACATTTACATCGTAAATACTTGCAAAAGTAAACTACAACAACTACATTACATTAAAATGCAGCATACAGTCAGAATCTACCTACGCCATTGACTGCTTTAAATACACTTCAACACAAACTATCCGCAACTCTTTAACTAACAAAAACATAAACCTTATCAACCGTCATTACTTTTAACAGAATCAGGGTTAACATTTTAATTCAACATATCGATGATCTCATGAACTTACGGCGTTGCTTCACTATGTTACTGCTGCGTAGAAAGAAAATTTTTCTTGCGCTGATCCTGCACATGTGAGCCCCCTCCTTCCCGTTTCTCCAAACAGGTATTTTCCCACAAGACGCTGCGAAACCGGATGTGACGTCATCGCAACCGCGATATATCACAGACAACGAATTTACTTGAAACAATCCTAACTTTAACTAAAAAATGCTAACAAACGAATTACTAAAGCGAAAATGTTATAAACTAATCAAATGCCATAAACGGAACACACTGGACTTAAGGTTTTATACTTAAATGCACGCAGCATAAGGAATAAGGTGGATGATCTTGTCGTCCAGCTACAGATTGGCAGGTATAATTTTGTGGCCATCACTGAGACGTGGCTAAAGGATGCATGTCTCTGAGAGCTGAACGTCCAAGGATACACGGTGTATCGGAAGGATAGGCAGGTAGGCAGAGGGGGGGGGGGCATGGCTTTATTGGTAAGAAATGATATTAAACCATTAGAAAGAGGTGACATAGGATCGGAAGTTGCAGAATCTTTCTGGGTTGAGCTAAGAAATAGCAGGGGTAAAGGGACCCTGATGGCAGTTATTAACTTCTGCTTTAAAAATCAAACAGGAGAAAATCTGCAGATGCTGGTAACCCAAGCTACACAGGTCCTGATGAAGGGTTTCGCCAGATCTCTCTGACACCTGCCGGGAGAGAGTTGATGTTGGGAGGATGTGGGTGGGTCGAGGATGTGGGTGGGTGGGCACAGCCTCCGACTATAGGGATGTCCATTTAGGACAGAGATGAGGAGGAATTCCTTTATCCACATGATAGTGAATCTGCCACAGGCAGCTGTGGAGGCCAAATAATTGAGTATTTTTAAAGCGGAGTAACACACACAAATTGTTGGGGGAACAGCAGGCCGGGAGGTTTCTATGGAAAAGAGAAAACAGTCGACGGTTCAGACTGAAACATTTCATCAAGACCTGTGTTGCTTAAGGGTTCCTGCAAATTCATCCCCTGTCCTGATGAGGGGCTGCGGGGGATGGGGTTGTGGGAAAGGGGATAAAGTCATCCTCATCTGCCATCTTTGTCCCCTCTTACTTCTCATTACGTCTACACATATAGTTCACCCACAGGTTTTCCACCCCTCCCCCTTCTGGTTCAATCTGCCATTCATCTCTCCCCTGCTGGTTCCCATTATCACCTCCTTTACTGTCTCAAACCATCACACTGCCCCACTTCACACTCACAAATGAATGTGAACATTGTATGACGGGCCTGTTCCTGTGCTGTACTGCTCTATGTTATCTGTTCCCTGTTTCGAAGAATGAGAGGAGATCTCATGGAAACACAAGATTCTTTCAGGGGTCAACAGGTAGGAGTGAGGGAAGATGTTTCCCCTGTCCAGCGGAAATCCCTTGGGGAGACATTAGTTGCCCATCCGCTTTTGTCGAGTCAAAGGTTCGTGTCATCCACCAGACCGCGCCTGAGGCCCAGCGGCCTTTTCCCCGGTCCCGGGGCCTCCCTACCCGAGTCTCCACCCCCCCCCCCGATCCCCGGGGCCGCGCTGCCCGAGTCACCCCCCCGATCCCCGGGGTCGCTCTGCCCGAGTCACCCCCCGAACCCCGGTGCCGCGCTCCCCGAGTCTCTCCCCGATCCCCCATGCCGCGCTGCCCGAGTTTCTCCCCGATCCCCGTGGCCGCGCTGCCCGAGTCTCCCCCCGATCCCCGGGGCCGCGCTGCCCGAGTCTCCCCCCCGATCCACGGGGCCGCGCTGCCCGAGTCTCCCCTCGATCCCAGGGGTCGCGTTGCCCGAGTCTCCCCTCGATCCCCATGGGCCGCGCTGCCCGAGTCTCTCCCCGATCACCGGGGCCGCGCTGCCCGAGTCTCCCCATGATCCCAGGGGCCGCGCTGCCCGAGTCTCCCCCCGATCCCAGGGGTCGCGCTGCCCGAGTCTTCCCCCGATCCCCGGGATCTCTCTAATTCTCTGCTTCTCCCCCCAGTCTCTGTCACCCTGGATGTGGAAACGGCGAATCAGTATCTCGAGGTGTCTGAGGATCGGAAGAGTGTGAGACGGACCGGGATCCGGAGGAATCTCCCTGACACCGGGAAGAGATTCACATTCTGGCCTTGTGTGCTGGGATCCGAGGGATTCACATCGGGGAGACATTACTGGGAGGTGGAGGTGACGGGGAATCGGTTCTGGTGGCTGAGAGTCGCCGCAGAGTCTGTGGAGAGAAAGAGACGGGTCAGACTGAGTCCGGAGACCGGATTCTGGGTCATCGGGCGGTTTGGTGACGTTTTACATAGGAATTATGACGTGTTCCGTGGTCTCCCCTCCCCCGGGGCCCGTCTCCCTGCCGGTCCCATCCCCGGGAGGGTGGGAGGTTTTCTGAGTTACGAGTCAGGGACTGTTTCCTTTTACAACGCGCAGACCAAGTCCCATCTCCACACCTTCACTGGGAATAAATTCACGGGGAAACTTTATCCTTACTTCCGGACTGGGCTTGGAAACCAGTGGCTGAGAATCTGCTCTGGTTCCGCTCCGGGTCTGTAAACGTGTCGGGTCCCGGGACCGGCGCCAGGAGTAAAGTCCCTGTAAATATAAATGTGCGGAGAGTGCAGCTAAATACGTGGCTAAGGAGATGGTGCAGGAGGGAGGGCTTCATGTTTCTGGACAATTGGGCTTTGTTCTCGGGAAGGTGGGGCCTGTTCCGACGGGTCGGGTTGCCCCCCGAAATGGAGGGGGACTAACATTCTTGCGGGTAGATTTGCTAGTGCTTCTCGGGGGGGGGGTAAAAAAGATTTGCAGAGGGAGGGAAACCAGAGTGTGAGAGTATTGGAGTATAAAAGTATAAACTTTAAATATGAAGTCAGGTATTTGCTATGCATTTACTCAATTTAGTGGAATGAAATCTTAGGAATGTAGAGGTAACTAAAGAGCTAAAGAAATGCAGATTGGAACATTGCTCAGTTCTGAATTTATTATTTTCTATGCATGTATTCAATTTGGTAGGAGACCGAGATCTTAAAAATGTAGAAGACGGACTTCCGGTAAGATGGCGATTGCTTAGCTGCTCCGAACTTTTGTTCCGTTACTGTCGCTACCTTTGCACTAAATGTCTCCACTTTATAAAGCTTAGTTAGGAATTATTTCGGTATCTCTTACTTGCCTGTGAATATATCTAACCTACAATGTCTAGCAAGAGTTCTAAATCCGGGAGAAAAGAAACTACGACCTCGTCGGACGTGACGATGGAGGCGCTTGAAAATCTCCGAGACGAAATCTTAAAGGAAATTAAAACCGCTTTCAAACAGTTAGAAGAGAAACTGGATCGGATCAACGATAAAGTGGACAAACATGCTGAACACTTATCTCGCATCGATTCGACTTCTGAAGCTTTAGAAAGTCGGGTTCGATACTTGGAGACTCTCTGTTCCAGCTTCGAGGAAAAATCTAATAAACTTCTTTCCAAAATGGTGGATCTCGAAAATCGCAGCAGACGCTGCAACATCAGAATTCTGGGATTACCAGAGGCAACTGAGAAGGGGTCAACCGTGAAGTTTTTCGCCGGGTTTCTCTGTGAGATATTCGGGAAGGATCTGCTTCCAAACCCGCCCGAGCTCGAACGGGCAAACAGAGTCTATGTTTCCCCCGGAATTCTGGGCTCCCGTCCGCGACCAGTAGTCTTGTGTTTCCATCAATACCAGGTAAAAGACAGTCTGATTGTGGAGGCACGTCGCAGAGGCTCTTTTTCTTTCCAGGATACAACCATTCGCTTTGTGGAAGATTTTACACCCCAGACCTTAAAGATGCGCGCTGAGTATAAAGGCGTAATGAAAGTGCTTTTTGATCGTGGTTTCAAACGTTCCTTTCGTAATCTTGCTGACCTAAGAATCAAGTTTAATACCAGGGAATTCAAGTGGTTCAAATCAGCGAGGGAAGCTGAAGCGTTTGTGGCAAGTTTTCCGGCTATCCAGTCATCTTCGGAATCTGATCGGACCTCCTAAAATGGTGGGTAAGTACTCCTCGTAGTAAAATTACTTTCTCTGGACTCGGAATTCACTTGAATCACTCAGACATTATTCATTGAAACTCTAAAGGCTGTTGACAATCTCTCCCGGGATTTGGTGTGTGTGTAATCTATTTTTACCTCTGTATAACTTTCCCTACAGAGTTCTACAACTAAATCTAACTTGTTTTGGAGGTTTGAAGTCTTTAGTGAAGGCCTCCCTGTTTGTCGGTTCACAGTTCAACTGCTGATTTATTTTTCCTCTGTTTTAAATACTTATTTATTTTATCTTTTTCTCTTCTTCACCCCTTTTTTTTCCATTCTCTGAATGTTTTTTTCTCCCTTCTCGGTAAACGGTTGATAAATACTCGTCTTGAATTTATAATTTTCCCCTTCCTCTTTTTTTCTTTTTCCTTCTTACCTTTTTTTTCCCTTTCTCTTACTTTATTCTTCTATAATATTTTGCGGGTAGGTTAGTTTTGGTTTTCTTCCGATTTTCTCTGTATTAAGTTGTATATCTTGGCAGAAGGTGTTCTAATCTGTAGTTATGTTTTCTAGTGCATAAACTAGTTACTGTTTGTTATAGCATTTATACGGAACTGCTGTCAATGACACAGATCTGGAAGTTGTATTTGGGTTAATTTTTTTGGTAGAGCTATCTACTTGTTTTGGTAGCCGTCTAGTTTTGGGTTGTGTGATTGGGGTGGGTTTCCCAGTTCCAACATTTCTTTATTGTTTAGGACATGTTTATATTTTGACCTTACGAATCTATGTTTACATCTCTGCTCCCAGACTGCTATTGTACAGCTTGATTTTTATATGCCTGCTGCCTTTTATGCATTAGTAATTGATAATGGCTAGTGCACTTAAATTTGTGAACTGGAATGTAAAAAGGAGGAAGGTATTCTCACATATTAAACAACTCAAAGCTGACATTGCTTTCCTCCAAGAAACTCATATTCGTTGTTTCGATAACTCCCGGCTTCTGTCCAAGTGGGCGGGTCAGCATTTTCATTCATTCTTTGCCGCTAAAGCTAGGGGAGTCTCCATTCTTATTAACTCAAATATTCCTTTTGAACTCCATAATAAAATATCGGACACAAATGGCCGTTTTATTATTGTTTTTGGTAAACTATATAACACTAAAGTTGCACTAGCAAACCTGTATGCCCCCAACTTTGATGATGTTAACTTTTTTGAACGGTTTTTTTCCTCACTACCAGACTTAAACTCATACTCTCTTATATTGGGTGGTGACTTTAACTGTTGGCTGGATCCTAAACTGGACCGATCGTCCTCTGTTACCAGATCACCTACCAAATCTGCCTTAGCTATTCAGTCGTTTCTCTCTAATTTTGGTATCTCTGATATATGGCGTTTCCTCCATCCTACGGAGAGAGATTATTCCTTTTTCTCACATGTTCACCATACCTTCACTAGAATTGTCTATTTCCTACTCCATAACCAACTTAGCCCATTTGCCCACACTTGTGACTATCAGAGTATACTGATTTCTGACCATGCCCCAATTACCCTCTCTCTGAACTTTCCCGGTCTCCCTCAGAGGAACAAACACTGGCGGTTCGATTCAAATTTATTATCGGATGATGATTTCGTAAAATTTATTAAAGACCAAATAACCTTCTATTTTAACACTAATACATCACCTGAAGTGCCATCCCAGATTGTCTGGGATGCCATGAAAGCATATTTGAGGGGTCAAATAATTTCTTACACAGCAAATCTCAATAGAAGATCCCGTGCAGATCGAGCAGACCTCATTAACCAGATTAACGATGTGGATCAATTATATGCCCAAACTAAGAACCCTGAATTATACAAGAAGCGCGTTGAACTCCAAACTAAATTTAACCTTCTGTCCACTCAACCTGTCGAACGCCAACTTCTCGAAAGCAAGAGCCGCTTTTACATTCATGGGGATAAATCTGGTAAATTCCTAGCCAATCAGCTGAGGCGTTCTAAAGCCAAACAACATATTACAAAGATCCGGAAGGAGAACGGAGACTTTACATCGGATCATTTAGAAATTAATGACGCATTTAAAAAAAATTATTCTCGGCTTTATTCCTCTGAATCCCTGAATGACAATATCTCTGTGGATCAATTTTTACAGAATCTGAATATCCCCTCACTTTCATCTGATTTCAAAGCCAAACTTAATGCGCCTATATCACTAGAAGAAATATCTTTTGCACTTTCTGCACTGTCCTCAGGGAAATCTCCTGGACCTGATGGGTTCCCTGTGGAATTTTATAAATCATTCTCCTCACTTCTTTCTCCTCAGTTACTTTCAGTATTATCTGACTCGTTTAACAACGGCAAATTGCCACCCTCTTTCAATGAGGCATCTATTCTTCTTCTTTTAAAAAAGGGCAAAGACCCAACAGAGTGTTCCTCGTACAGGCCGATCTCTCTGCTCAATGTTGATGTAAAGATCTTAGCTAAAGTGTTGGCTCATAGATTAGAAACCGTTATTCCCTCCATTATCTCTGATGACCAAACGGGCTTTATTAAAAACCGTCTCCCTTTTTTTAACATTCGGCGTCTATTTAATATTTTATACTCAGTTCCAACTGGGACTCCTGAATGTGTTATCTCCCTTGATGCGGAGAAAGCATTTGATCGTATAGAGTGGAACTACCTTTTTGCAGTCTTAGAAAAATTTGACCTCGGCCAAAGTTTCATCTCTTGGATCCAATTGCTGTACCTGTGTCCTACTGCTTCTGTTCCAACTAACTTTCAGAAATCCCAAGTATTCAATCTCAAACGTGGCACCCGTCAGGGATGCCCCTTAAGACCCTTTCTCTTTGATTTGGCTATAGAACCTCTGGCGATAGCATTTCGAAAATGTCCTGAACTGACCGGGATTTGGAGAGGGGGTGTTGAGCATAAAGTCTCTCTCTATGCTGATGACTTACTACTCTTTCTCTCATATCCGTCTACATCCTTACCTCTAATGTTTTCACTTCTTGACCAGTTTAGCCAGATCTCTGGCTATAAACTCAACTTACATAAGAGTGAACTTTTCCCAATTAATAAAGAAGCACAGGAACTAATATTTCGTGATCTCCCTTTTAAAGTAGTCCATAATCCCTGAGATCAGAAGGACCATCCCCGGGATCAGGAGGACCATCACCGGGATCAGAGGGACCATCCCTGGGATCAGAAGGACCATCCCTGGGATCAGAAGGACCATCCCCGGGATCAGAAGGACCATCCCCGGGATCAGAAGGACCATCCCCGGGATCAGAAGGACCATCCCTGGGATCAGAAGGACCGTCCCCGGGATCAGAAGGACCATCCCCGTGATCAGAAGGACCATCCCCGGGATCAGAAGGACCATCCCTGAGATCAGAAGGACCATCCCTGGGATCAGAAGGACCATCCCCGGGATCAGAAGGACCATCCCTGGGACCAGAAGGACCATCCCTGAGATCAGAAGGACCATCCCCGGGATCAGAAGGACCATCCCCGGGATCAGAAGGACCATCCCTGAGATCAGAGGGACCGTCCCCGGGATCAGAAGGACCATCCCCGGGATCAGAAGGACCATCCCTGGGATCAGAAGGACCATCCCCGGGATCAGAAGGACCATCCCTGGGATCAGAAGGACTATCCCCGTGATCAGAGGGACCATCCCCGGGATCAGAAGGACCATCCTCTGGAAGACGATTGAAGTCGTGTGGTGAAAAAAGAAGCCACAGGGCCCATCAACCCAGGCCCTGGATTGGGGTCTCTGGCGAGCTGCGGTTGGCGACCCGTAGGCGTGATGGGCTAAAGAAGAAGCAGAACAGAAATGAAGCCGGAGAGAAGAGCCTGGTTCAGTCTGAGGCAGGACTGAAAGGGAGAAGTTCTGAAAAGAGAGGCCCAAGAGACTGCACATGCTGGAACCTGCAGTAAGAAACATGATCCTGGAAGAATTGTGGTGAGAAATGTACAGTCACCCTTCCTGGTCGAGATCCTTCATCTGGAATGTCGATTGTCCACTTCCCTCCACAGATCGCTGCAGTTGCTGCCCGACCCGTTGAGTTCCTCCAGCGGTTTTTTTTAATTTTTCTTGGGAAATAAATAACGAGAACATGAAATAACTGCAGCGGCTGCTGATGGTTCTGAGGTGCTCTCACCGCAAAGGCAAACATGTGCGTCAGAAAATAAGAAACAGGAGGATGCATCGCCATTCGGAACATGCCTGACCTTTCACCTCAGCGCCACTTTCATGCAAAGTTCCCAACATCACTGAGACACCAAATTTGCCTTTTCAATTCAGAAACCTTGTGGGGAAAATTCAAAAATATTTACCGCACTCTGGGTGAGAAACTTTCTCCTCATCTCTGTCCTGCTGAGCTGACCTCTGATTTTGAGTCTGGATCCCTGGTTCCAAACAACAGCCGGGAAACATCATACCTACCGCTACCCTGTCCATATAATCTCTCTAAGGACACCTCCTCATCCTTCCCTCCCCCCAAATCAATCTGGGAAACCTTCTCTTCATTCCCTTCATTCCACAGACTGACTCTCTGGGAGAGAGACCAGACCTGTGCACAGTGTTCCATTGTACGCTCTCACCAGGACCCCATATACCTTCAGAGGAGATCTTTATTCTTCTATTCAAACCTTCCTTCCCATTCAATGCTCTTCATTTAATATCAAACTCAAACAGTGAACAGACACAACACAGCCTCAGCCATGAATTTAAAGGGCAGGTGTTGCAACAGTTTGAGCTTCATACCGGGGGCCACGGAGCAAGCAGGGTGTCACAAAGGGAGGAATGTGGGAGTGTTGTATGTCTGAGCCCAGCTGTGTGTGTTTGTGTATCAGAATCAGGTTTAATATCACCCGCATATGTGGTGAAATTTGTTGTTTTGTGACAGCAGTACATTGCAATTCATAGTAATAAAAAGTATAAATTACAAGAAGTATGTACAACATTATATTTAAGAAGTAGTGCAAAAGAGAGGGAAAATACTGAGCAACTGTTCATGGGCTCATTGTCCATTCAGAAATCTTATAGCAGAGGGAAAAAAAGCTGTACCTGAAACAGTGAGTGGCTGTTCAGGACCCTGTACATCCTCCTTGATGGTAGCAATTAGAGGAAGGCATGTCCTGGGTGATGGGGGTCCTTAATGATGGATGCCACCTTTTTGTGGCATCATCTTTTGAATGTGCCCTGAATGCTGTGGAGTCCAGTGCCCATGAAGGAGCTGGCTGAGTTTACAACTTTCTGCAGCATTTTCCAATCCTGTGCAGTGGCCTCTCCATACCGATATATCACCTTTCTCACTTTTCGTTGTTTAAGGATGAGCACATTACACATGTGCTACATTTACTGAAATTATGCAGCGTATTAATTTAAAATAAAGGACCCAGTGCTTTCCCGGCGTAGATGACGTTTAAACTCCTCTCAGGCTTCCAACCGGGTACAGGTGTCTATTTCAATCAACATGCCAATACCAAACTGTGCATCTTCGTCAGGGATGACGCCTGGGCATGTCTAATCGGGGCGGCTGACGGAAATATATATACCACTGGAATAGACATGCCCAGGCATCATCCTCGATGAAGATGGCAGAGTTTGTAATGGAAACATCGGTTAAAGTTGACACCTGTACCCAGCTGGAAGCAGGAGAAGAATTTATTAGCCAGATAATTAATTCATCATCATCGAAGTGAGTTCCTTTATCTTATTATAGAAGTGATCGATTTTTCAGAAGCACTGACTTTTTTGCCTTACACTTCTTGCCATCGTTCTCAGCTCTTTGTTTAGTTTTGCTGAGGATTTGTATGTTTGTTTGTACTCTAAGATAAACCGAAATTTTGAAATTAAGGTCACTCGTTATTTTTAACTCCTGGGAGAACTCTAAGGATCAGAAATTAAACAGTTTCCACAGGAGAAGAAATCAGTCATGATGGGATGGCAGGCAGACTGGAAGGGACGAATGTTCTAATTTTGCTCCTTTATCTCATGGCCCTTCGGTCTTTGAAGTTGTGCAGCCGCATTTGAGGCTCCACGACGATGGGAGACCATAAGATACAGGAACAGGATTCAGCCATTCGGCTTGTGACAGGCAGCTCTTGATCAACACACTCTTTACACACACAAACATTGTCTTTTTGTTCTGTTGTCATTCAGCTGACTGTACGCACTTCAATGTCTTTAACGTTATTTTTAATAAAGTGTTTTAAACCGGGTTGATACGCTTGGGTTGGTTTAGTGGTCCCTTTCCGAACATACACGGCATCAACGTCTCTGGTGATGAGGATGTGTAAATGTGTATATGTTGTTTGTATACTGGAGACAGTTAGATAATTATGTATATTTTGTAACAGGATTGTAACTACATTGTGGGGTGCATCATGGTCTAACTTAGGTGCAGTCTTCAATAAACTTTGTGGGTAATTAAAGATGATGTGTCCTGGTGCCCAATAAGTGGGGCTGGTTGCTCTTGCAAAAATGTGAGAGGCTATTTCAGACATTTTTACACTGAAGTGCCGAAGGAGAAGGTGAGGTGGGAACATTCACTCAGGGGGTGAGAGTGTGGAACGGGCTGCCAACGCAAGTGGTGGATGCGGCTTCGGTTTCCACATTTAAGAGTGATCTGCACAGGTAATGAGGGCTGGGATTTGGGGAGCGACACATCCGGTCGATGGGTCGAGGCAGCACGGTAGTTTGGCGTCTGATAGGTGGGATGAATGGCCTGTTTTTGGTTCTATAATTCTATGTTCACGGTCAGAAGCAACTCTTTAACGGTGTGTCCTGCATTTCTCTCCCTCACGCTGCTTTGGCCAGGGTAAAGCGGGTAGGAATCAGTCACCAACGATTCGTTGTGATTAGGCTATTTTTATTTGTTGTTTTTTAAATTTGTGTTTTTGTCATTTAAATATGGCTCGTGGTTCCTACATCATGATAGTAGGATGTCTGCTGATGGTCAGTCCTCCCCACTGAGTGTGGCCAGTCTCACAGGTAACAACAATCGAGCTCATCATTCCAGAAGCTTCTGCCCACTGCGTCACATATGGACACGGCCCCGGAAGAACCCTGAGGACCAGAAATCAAACAGAATTTGCACAGAAGAAGAAATCAGTCATGGTGGGATGGCAGGCAGACTCGATAGGCCTAATGTTCCGATTGTGGTCCTTTCTATCATGGCCTTTCGCTCTATCAACCTGTGCAGCTGCTTTGAGGGAATCCTCCAACGTCTTCACATTCAGAAGTGTTGGAATCTGCCGAGGGAGATGGAGGGTTAACGTAGAACTGGCTCGTCTACGGTGAGGGATGTTTACATTCCAGCAGCCTTTCCCCAACCGCTTCAAGTTCAAGTTCCAGTTTGCCGTGATTCAGCCGTACACCCGCATTCTGGCTGAAACAAAACAATGCCCTGGGTAAATTTCCTACTCTCCCTCTCTAAAACCTCCACGACTTTCCTATCAGGAGTCAGAACTGACACAAAATTCTCAGTGTCGTCTAACTAGACTTTCAGAGAGCTCAACATGGCCCTTGAGATTAATGTCCCGACTAATGAAGTTCAACACTCCATACGCATTCTTAAACACCCGACCAGCTTCATTGTAAGGATGTGATGATGTGGGCAGCGGGGAGAATATCCCTCTAGGTTTGTCAACCACCTCGTAGATACACCGTATCCCTTCACTATCCCAACTTTGAGATGGCCCACGTCTTCATTATCCAGGTCCCTCAAGTGTCTTTATTGGGATCTTTCTCCTCGTTAAACCCGTTTAAAAGTTGGGTTATCTGTATGTTGAGCTGGTGGGGTTATTACTGATGGACTGAGAGAGACAACACAGTGTCGCCCTGTCCGGAGGCTTTCTCAAGGGAATCTGCTGTTCGCCCCTCAGACGGGCTCCGTTTACAGTTGGGATTCTGTGCCTCCCCCTCCCGGAGTGTTCTGCCCAACCCCCAACAGTCCTCGGCATTGTTTTACCAAACCTGTTTGTCTGCCTAGGCTGCAAGTCCTGACTGTTGCTAGGATACCGGCCTGTGTGTTTGCATAGTCTGCTCGAGGTATGTAACACAGAAACACAGAAAACCTACAGCTCGATACAGGTCCTTCGGCCCACAAAGCTCTGCCGAATAAGTCGCTACCTTAGAACAACCTAAACTTACCCATAGCGCTCTATTTTCCCAAGCTCCATATACCCATCCAGGATATTGTTTCCGCCTGCAGCCCATTCTAAGCACTCACCACAATCTGCGTAAACAAACTTACCCCTGACATCTCTGTACCTACTTCCAAGCAACTTAAAACTATGCCCTCTCGTGCTAGCCATTTCAGCCCTGGGGAAAAAGCCTCTGACTATCCACACAATCAATGACTCTCATTATCTTGTTACCTACCCCGTAACTGGGTGTCTAATAGTTCGTGTTTCTCGGGGGGGGGGGGGGGGGGATGGTTAACTCTTCACCCCATTGTCCATCAGGTCTGTTCATCACCCATAACAATCTTATACACCTCCATCAGGTCACCTCTCATCCTCTGTCGCTCCAAGGAGGAAAGGCCGTGTTCACTCAACCCTATTTTCATATGCAAAGCTCCCTTTTCATAAGGCATGCTCCCTTTTTAAAGGAAAACGAGAGAATCTGCGGATGCTGGAAGTCCAAGCAACACACACAAAATGCTGGAGGAACTCATCAGGCCAGGCAGCATCTATGGAAAAGAGTGCAGTCGACGTTTTGGGACTTCATTGGTGTATCAACTCCAGTAACACATTCAGTAACAGAAAGAGAAACAAGGATTGACCCAACATTGTCGGAAGTCTATGACATCACCATGCGAGAATGGCCAGCTCATAGGCAGCCCTATGTTTCCAGCGCTCTCAGAGAGATGAGACCAACTGTTGGTAAGTCAAAGAACGCTGATGAGTTGACCTCGTGATGTGTTTCCCTCTAAACTGTGCACCAGGGTGTTAGAAACTCTGCACAAAAGACAGCTGGATACAGTGAAGATGAAGAGTCTCGTCCGGAGTTACGTGTGCTGGCCAGGAATAGGAGATAGATTGCAGACTTGGGCAAAAGCTGTTTGGGATGCCACAAAGTTCAAAATGCACCCCTACAAGCACCGTTACGCCTGTGGGAATGACCGTCTTCATTGTGGATAGATGTACATATTGACTTTGCTGGGCTTTTCATGGATTCCGTGTTTCTGGCTGCTGTGGATGCTGATTCGAAGTGGCAGAGGTCATACCAATGAACTCGATCACTCTGATCTTCCTCCACTCTGGCAACTTCCTTCTCCACAAGTTGCTGATGGTGAACAAATTATGTGTGACAATGGACCAGAATAGACTTCACGGGAGTTTAGACAATTCATGCAGGAAAATGGCATCAAATATTTCAAATCAGATCACCACCACACAGAAACGAATGGGTCAGTTGAAAGTTTTATCCAAACGTCCAAGCATTCGAACAAAACTATGGACAAGGAGGACATTTCTCTGAAGCACAAGGTGAACAGCTTTCTTTTTGGTGCATTGTAACTCAGTCCATGCGACGACAAATCAAACACCTGCAATGATGTTCATGAACAGGAGTCTGAGATCTTGCCGAGACATCCTGAAACCGGATCTATGGAGGAAGAGCAGTTGAGCCGGTTTCCAGCAGATCGGCACGGAACTTCGAGTTTGGAGAAAAGGTCCTAGCAGGTGATTACCGAGAGGACCAGTGGATGCTGGAGACTCTGTATGGAGACGGCACGTGGACCAGATATTGGATGCTCAGCTGAAGAACAAATCTGGGTCAATTGCATCCAAGAAGATGGACGCATTACAGCCACTGGACTCACTTCTCAATGATGATCATGTCACTAACAGCAATTTGACACCGGCAACCGAGAATGTCGGTGATTACAGAAAGACTTAATGAAGTAACAGACTAGCTCCTGTTGACTAAATAAAATGCTGATGCACAAATCAAACAACAAAGCCAATTCTCCATGACAACAAGCGATGCACACTATAATATCATCAGTGAAGTTCCTGAAACTTGGGTGTCGCCACTGCTCCAATCCATGTCTCTACTTCTAGACCTTGCCAGCAATTTCCTTTCACATTAGCATTTTTTCTTTAAACACTGCGGCACAGAACAGGCCATTTAGCCCATCTAGACCTTGCCGAGCTATTACTCTGCCTGCTCCCACCGATCTGTACTGAACTCTCCCACACATGTAGTCATCCAAAACTCTCATCAATGTTGAACTTCTGCTGGCAGCTCGATCCACACACCCACCACACTCTCAGTCAGGATATTCCCTTAAAATTTTCATCTTTCGCCCTTAACCGATCATCTCCGCATGTAGTTCGCCCAAGCTAACTGGAAAATTTTAGACACCCTATCTGTACCCTCGTAAGCTATACACACCTATCAAATCACCTCTCCTTCTTCGAACTGAAATTAACCCATTCAATTTTTCCCTATGACCAAGAGTTTCTGGTGTCAGTAACATCTTCGTAAACATCGTATTGAATTCCTTGAGGGTGTGACAAAGTGTACTGATGAAGTTAGAGCAGTGGATGTGGTGTATATGGATATTGGCGAGGCATCGGTTCCTCATGGTAAGCTCATTCAGAGTCAGTAGGCATGGGATGTGTGGATACAGAATTGTCTTCTCCATAGAAGGTAGAGGGTGGTTCAGATAGAGGGTATTCTGCCTGGAGGTCAGTGACATGTGGTGATCTGCAGGGATCTGCGCTGGGATGTGTGGATACGGAATTGTCTTCTCCATAGAAGGTAGAGGGTGGTTCAGATAGAGGGTATTCTGCCTGGAGGTCAGTGACGTGGTGTTCTGCAAGGATCTGCGCTGGGATGTGTGGATACGGAATTGTCTTCTCCATAGAAGGTAGAGGGTGGTTCAGATAGAGGGTATTCTGCCTGGAGGTCAGTGACATGTGGTGTTCTGCAGGGATCCGCGCTGGGATGTGTGGATACGGAATTGTCTTCTCCATAGAAGGTAGAGGGTGGTTCAGATAGAGGGTATTCTGCCTGCAGGTCAGTGACATGTGGTGTTCTGCAGGGATCCGCGCTGGGAAGTGTGGATACCGAATTGTCTTCTCCATGGAAGGTAGAGGGTGGTTCAGTTAGAGGGTATTCTGCCTGGAGATCAGTGATATGTGGTGCTCTGCAGGGATATGAGCTTGACCTTTACTCTTTCCTATTTATATAACAGTGTAATACACACAAAATGCTAGAGGAACTCATCAGATCAGGTAGCATCTCTGGAGATGAATAATGAGTTACTGGTTCAGGTCGGGACCCTTCTTGCAGAGTAGAAAGGAAACGGGCAGAAGGGAGAATAAGGGCGGTGTGGGAGTGGAAGGAGTTCAAGGGGGCAGGTGATAGATGAGGGGAAAGGTGAGTGGTTGGGGGAAAGGATGTGAAGTTCGAAACTGGGAGGTGATAGGGAGAAGAGATAAACAGCGGAAGAAGGAACCTGATCGAAGAGGTGTGTGGACCATGGGAAAATGATAAGGAGGAGAGGTACCAGATAAAGTTGCTGGAGATGTGGTGAGATGAGAGGGGAGCCAACATGGAGAATGGAGGGGGGCGGGGGTGTGAGAAATTCCTGGAAGTTGAGAAATCAATGTCCATGCTGTAAGGTCGGTAGGCAGCCGGGGTATGATGTTGCTCCTCCAACCTGAGAGTAATCTCATTGTGGCGGTAGGAAAGGCTATGGGCAGGCATGTTGGAATGGGAATGGAAGTGGAATTACAATGAGCAGCCAACAGGAGATGCTTTTCATAAGATCACATGACGTAGGCCATTCAACCCATCGAGACTGTTCCACTATCACTGCATGGCTGACTCCGGATCCCAAACAACTCCATATCTTTTCGCCATATGCTTTGACGTCCAGAGCAGACAGGAAACTGTCAACTTCCACTTTAAATCTACCCACGGACTTGACCTCCAGCACATTCCACAAATCCATTATTCTCTGGCTAAAAAATACCCTCAGTTTTGAGGCTCTGTCATGTAGTTCCCCCAACACAGGAAAAATTCTTTCAACATCGACCTTATTTAGTTTTTCAAACACTCGGTAGTTTTCATTGACCGCCCCCCCCACCCCCCCACCCGGCATTCACCTAAATTCCAGGGAGTACAGGCCCAAATGCCAAACGCTCCTCATACGTTAACTTCTTCGTTCCCGGAATTATCCTCGTGAACACGGAATCACCGAGTTCCCTCTAGTGGTCAGATCTGGTCACTGCAGCGTGGACGGGGAACAGTTGGTCAAACTCACAAACGAAGTGTTACCTCATCTGGGGGCACTGTTTAGGACCTAGAATATTGGTATGTGAGGAGGTGAATGGGCAGGTGTAGCAATTGTTGAGACGCACCGTAGATTATAAGCAGACACTGGACAAACTTGTATTCTCTGGAGCTGTGGAGGTTGAAGGAAGATTTAACAAATGTTTGTAAGATTACAGAGTTGAAAGGAGGTGTGCGGGGCAATTTTTTGTTGACACACTGTGGTGGGTGCATGAAATGCCCTTCCAGGAGTGATACTGGAGGCAAATATGGCAGGCGGGATCAAGAGGCTCTTAAATAGGTAGATGAATGTGCAGGGAATGGACAACTGGGGACATTATATTGGCAGACAGCAAATTTGGCTGATTGCATCTGTTCTTTTGAAACCGTGATCATCATTCAAACGCTTTTAGCAATAAATCAAGCCAACAATCCTTTCTTAGCAGTTCTAGGTAAATTTATTATCAAATCACATACTTCATGGAGAATCAATTTCTTGTTGCCACTTATACTGTATGAAAAAAACACAACCAAATTTATTCAAACTACACAAGAAAAGACAAAGATAGAGAAACAACTGATGTGCAGTGAAACTAAAGGGTGCAAATAAAACAAAAATGACGATAACATTGAGTTGTAGAGGCTGTCATTTGAGGAATCAGTTGAGATTTGATGGTGATGTGCAAAGGGAGTTAGGATTAAATGTCTGAAAGTCTAAAATTGCAAATGTCACTCCATGCTTCAAGAAGGGAAGGAGTGAGTAGCTGAGCTCAGAGGTTGGGAAGATGTCGGAGTCGATTAGTAAGGATGAGGGTTCGGGGTACTTGGAGCCAAATAAGAAAATAGGCCGGAGTCTGCAGAGTTCCCTGAAGAGAAACCCTTGCCTGACGAATCAGTTTGACTTCGTTGAGGACTTTAAAAAGCATGACAGGAAAAGTGGTCGGTATTGTGCACTTGGATTCTCAGAACCTTTGACAAGGTGAGGCTGCTAAAGAAAATAAGAGTGAAGGGTATTTCAGGAATGATAGTAGCATGGATAAAGCATTGGCTGATTGGCTGCAGACAGAGAGTGGGAATAACAGAAACTTTTCTGACGCTGACTGGGGTAATACTCATAGTCTGGTAGCGCCAGCTGAACTGCTTCCTTATCTCGCTCGGCTAATCCACTCCTGAGGACACACTCGAGTGCAGAAGGTAATTGACAGACAGATTTTTCCAATGGAGGTGAAATCCATAGTTCATGATGCAAGTCCGACTGACAGCCGAGAGATGTATGAAACAGAAAACAGACCTGGATCACCGGGGAAGCTACCTCAACCAAGCTCTGCTGCCCACCTGATGCATTTTTCATCTGCAAGTGGATAATGTCACTTCACCAACGAGCCGAGGATATTCATATCTATCAGCAGTGGACACATTTACAGGATGGGTAGAAGCCATCCCAGCAAGAAAACCAACTGTCACACACACAGTCAGAACCCCCATTCAGGACTGTATTCCTCGATGGGATGGAGGTGGCCCATTGACTTTAAACCAGAGACACATCTCACTGGAAATGTTTGTCAATAATTATGTTGAATGATGAATATTGACTGGCTTTTCATTGTTCACACCCACCAGAGAGATTAAGACAAGTTGATGGAATAAATGGGCATCATCAAACAACGGCTGACCAGCTCTCACAAGGAAGACGTACCATGGCCCCTGTTTGATGAAATGGAGCATCAGGACAGCCCCAACAATGAGAACGAAATGTAGGCAATTAGAAGTGGTGACGGGACGACCTCTAAGAAGCTCTCGATCTCAGAGAGGTTGATAGACATGTTATATCAGATAGGTTAGTAGATAATTTTTCAAAATTGACAAATCTGTTCAGTCTGATTCTCAACAGGTTTCTGTTGCTTGAAGTGGTCCTATAGCAGGAGGACATACCTTGACCCATGGCGACTGGGACCTGGTCAGGAAACCGCATAAGGAATCCCTGGAAGCTCGGCGGGAAGCTCCTTACCAAGTATGGTTGATTACCAATTCAGCAGTTCAGGTAGAAGTTAAAAGTATGTGGATAGACGCCAGCCACTGCAGGCGAGTTGAAATGACTCCGGATGATGATGCCTGGGCATCATTGGACTAGATATGTCCCTGCATCATCCCTGATGAAGATGGCAGAGGTTGTCATCGGAATATCGTTTGAATCGATAGCTGCACCCGGCTGGAAGCCCGGGAAGAGTTTAGTAGCCTATTAGTTAATTAATTGGTATCTTGTGAATAGTCTTTTATTATCAAAATAATAGACCTAAGAAGCACCAGCTTTTATTTCTTTGCCTTACAGTTCTTAGCATTAGCATCGTTTCTCAGCTCTGTAAATGGTTTCCTTACTATTTCTGAGCTTGTCCTCTGAGATAAGCTAAAATCTTGAACATAAGGTCACACGTTATGTTTGACTCCCTATCGAACAGTAGGATGAGAAATTGAAGAGAGATCCGACAGCAGAAGAAATCAATCATGACGGAACAACAGGACAGATTCGATGGGCCGAATGGCCTAACCCTTTGTAACACGGTCTTTTGTCTACCAACTTGACCAGCTACTTTGAGGGATCTCTGACCATAGACCATAATATATAGGAGCAGGACTTGGCCTCTCGGTTTGTGACAGAGAGCGTTCGGTAAACACACTCCTTACACACTCGCCGTCCTGCTGTCGTTCGGCTGAATGTACTCAATTCAATGTGTTCATAAAAGGGTTTTAAACAGAGGGGACACGCTCGGGTTGGCTTTGTGGTGCGTTTCCCAACACACCCGGTGGAATATTTACTGTCTCTGGTAATGGGGATGGGTAAATGTGTACATGTCGTTTGTATACTGGATAAAGACAGATAATTCTGTTTATGCAAGAGCTCTTGCATAAAAGTGAGAAGCGATTTCAGACAATTTTTGTCGAAATGCTCAATGGGAAGGTGAGATGGGGAAACTTCACTCAGGTAGTAAGAGTGTGGAACGAGCTGCCAGCGCAAGTGGTGGAAACGGATTTGATTTCAACGTTTAAGATTAATTTGGATATGTACATGTATAAGAGGGGTACCGGGTCGATGGGTCTAGGCAGCATGGTAGTTTGGCACCAGTTAGATGGGCCGAATGGTCTGTTTCGGTTCTATGATTCTATGTTCACCAGGGTCAGCAGCGGCTCTCTGACAGTGGATCCCGCATTTCTGCCCTCTCACAGTGATTTACCCAAGGTAAAGCGGATATGAACCAGTAACCGACATACAGCAGCGATTCAGATTTAATTTTTATTTGTTTTTTACTGTGTGTTTTTGTTATTTAAACATGTTGTGTGGCTCCTACATCACGATGGTAGGATGTCTGCTGATGATCAGCCTTCCACCCTGAGTGTGGCCAGTCTCACAGGTAACAACAATCCAGCTCATCATTCCAGAAGATTTTATCCACAGCGTAACCATTGGGGCCCGGTTTTGTACAGAATCCTTAAATGTCTTCACATTCAGAAGTGTAGGAATCTGCCGCGGGAGAAGGAGGGTTAATGTAGAGCTACATTAAAACTGTCTACAGTGAGTGATGTTTACATTCCAGCAGCCTTTCCCCGACCGCTTCAGGTTCAAGTTCCAGCTTGTCGTGATTCAGCTGTTTACCAAAACACAGCGAAAACTAAACATGCCCTGGTAAAATTCCTAAGCCTCTTGAAAGACATCCAGGTCTTTCCTATCAGGAGGAGACGAGACCCGACACAAAATTCTCAGTATTGTCTAACTAGACTTTTGGAGAGCTGCAACATGGTTCTTGAGATAAATGCCACGACTGATGGCCAACACAACATACGCATTCTGAAACACACCACCAGCTTCATGGATGATGCAGCAGCGAGGAAATATCCCCCTTGTTTGTGACCTGCTAGTGGATAAACCGTATCCCTTCACCCTGCCGCTTTGAATTGGCTCACGTCTTCATTATCCAGGCATCCCACGTGTTTTTATTGGGATCTTCCACCTCGTTAAACCCATTTTAATGTTTAAAGTTACGTGTATGCTCAGTATGGGGTTATTACTCGTGGACTAGGAGAGCCCCCACAGTTACACACTGTCAAGGAAATCTGCTTTTCGCCCCTCAGACGGGCTCCGTGTAAACATGAGCTTCTGTGCCTCCCCGCCCCCTCCCGGAGTGTTCTGCCCAACCCCCCTCAGGTGGGCTCCGTGTAAACATGAGCTTCTGTGCCTCCCCCTCCCGGACTGTTCTGCCCAACCCCCAACAGTCCTCGGCATTGTTTTACCAAACCTGTTTGTCTGCTTCGGCTGCAAGTCCTTACTGTTGCTGGGATACCGGTCTGTGTGTTTGTTTATTCCGCTCAATGTATGCAAGGGGTTCGGGTTTAGAAATACAATTGGATCAGGTGTTGGTGAGGCGGAATCTTAATATTGATTTTGTTTCAGGACCCCGTGTCAGAAAGTGAACAGTGCATTAAACACGCTCCAACAGAGATTCATTCTTTACAAACAAAAAAAAGTAAAACAATCTGCTCCAGATTCGTTGGACGTTTAGAAGAATGTTTTCCGATTTTACCGAGCGGTACAAAATCCCACTGGGACGTGAGTGTGAGTCGACGGAGAGATTCAGGGGCAGAATAGACACAGTGTGCTGAACTACATATACCTGTATGGACACGCCCCCCTGCTGATTGCTCCTGTGGATCCTCCCACTGGCTGTGGCTCCTCCCACAGACCCCGGTATAAAGGCAATTGAGGCCTGAGCCTGGCCCTCAGTCTCCTGGATGTAGTATTGTGGTTAATTACTGGTTATTCATTCTTCCAGTCAATAAAAGCCAATATCTCACCTCACGTCTCGGAGAGTTATTGATGGTGCATCACACAGTGGAAGCACACCCCCTTCCAAGTGATAGCGCTGCAGTCAATGGTCCTCAAGTTCATTTTGAAGTATAATTGTCATTCGACCCTACTCCGGTTTACGAGACAGCATGGTAGCGTAGTGGTGACAATGCTTTACAGTACCGGTCCATACAGTGCAGGGTTTCAGATAGGACGCTGCCTTTAATGGGTTTGTACATTCTCCTTGTGCCGGTGTGGGTTCCTCCGGTTGCTCCGATCTCCTCCCACAGTCCAAAGGTGTACTGGTTGGTAGAGGGAGTTCTGTGACAGTTTCGAAGGTACCTCCTCATCCCTCAATCTTTGGGGTACCTGGCCTTGGAAACCAAGGAACTTGTCCTTCCGGCCGTTTATAGACTTTGTTTCCACAGGTATTTTTTTAGATCTGCGGGTGACCCGACCAGTAGGATTACCAACCTATAAGTTCGGTTACCCTTTGAGAGCCTCTGCTCCTGACAAGCAACATCTTGAGCCAGGAAACGTGTGTCATGTTTGATGGACCCTGAGGTTACCGATAGACCTCTCCTTATCTCTTCCCCTAAGGGCAATCTCACCTGACGGTATCCGTGGTTTTCATAGCATGGTCCTGTTATGGTCCAATGGCAGCATCCTGGGCTGACTCCCAGAAGCTCACCGAGTTCCCGAGACTGTAATCCCTGTTTCCGAGTCTGCCTCTGACATTCCCAAGTTTTTGACCTATGATGATCCCGGGAAATTTCCCAGGACTATTCCAACAATCGTCACAAAACTGAACCTGAGGAACCCTTCTGACTGAATTCGCATTCATAAAGGGGATGAGTGGAAGACAGCTTTTAATACCCCGACAGGTCAGAATGAATATTTATGACTAACTATCGCAGATGTGAGGTATCACATTCCTGGACGACCTCCTGTCATGTTTACTAAAGCAATCTAGTGAAGAGAAAGTGTAGAGAAAGGGGTGGATACAGCCCAGTCCATCACAGACAAACCCGTCCACACCATTCTATACATTCCCATGGAACACTGACAAAAGACGCCCACTATTCAGGACATGCCCTCTTCTCGTCACTACATCTGGGAGAGGGATACTGGGCCCTTATGGTCCGCCGCCACCAGGTTCAGGACCAGTTGTTCCCCTACAACCATCAGGCTCCTGAACCACTGTGGCTAACTTAAATCACAAACAAATCTCAACTCGTTCCACAACCTACAGACTCACATTCAAGGAGTTTACAACTCAATTTCATCATCTTTTTTGTTTGCAAATTTATTTTCCCGTACGTTGGTTGTTTCTCCATCTTTGAATCTCCCTGCATAGTGTTTATTAAATTCTGTTGTGTTTATTTTTCTTCTAAGCAGCTACAATAAATGGGGTAAAAGCCCATGAGGTATGTGGTAATGTATGCGGGTTTTGTTAATAAATTTGCGTGGAACTGTCAAGAAAGTATGTAGGTTTGATTTATTGCTATGAGGGTGTGGATGGTGATGAAGATTTTACAAGAACTGATATAATCAGCCGGATTTGCTGTATCCAGTCCCAGGGTGGAACAACATTCCGATCAACATCGAACACTGAACAATGCAGTCCAGAAACATATCATTAAAGTATCATTTAATGCCCCACTAAACTAATGCCATCGGCTGATATAATACCCTCACTTGTCCATTCCCTGCTCATTCAAACACCTATTTAAAAGGGACTTTATCGCCTCTGTCATACTTGCCTCGAGTATCAGCCCTGGAAGGGCATTTCATGCACCCACCAAAATATGTGAACAAAAACTTGCCCGGCATATTTCCATTCAAATTAACTCCCCTCAGTGTAAATGCATGCCTGCTATTCTGTGATATTTCAGTCCTGGGACAACTACGCCAGTTGTCTATTCTATAACTCTGTGATCGTACAAAGATTTGTTAAATCTCCCTTCAGCCTCCACAACTCCAGAGAAAACAACATGTTTGGCCAAACTCTGTTTATAATCAACGTCAGATCTCAGCAAGTGCTACAAATGCCTATTCACCTACTCACACACCAATATTCAAGGTCAGAAACAGTACCCCCAGGAGAGGTGACCCTTCACCTGTGAGATTGATGGGGACAGGGACTCTTTCCAGACTCCTTTGCAGTGACCAGACATGATACCGAGTGGGGAAAATTTTGTTCTGTAACTTTGCTATATCCACCATGCCATATGATTCTGGGTTCACAGGGATGATTATGGGGTAAACGTATGAGGAGCGTTTGGCAGCTTTGGGCTTCCACCCACTGGAATTGAGAAGAATTCGGGGTATCTCACTGAAACCTACTGAATGCTGAAACGTGATGGATGCGGAGAGATGGTGGGGGTATCCCGAACTAAAGGGCAGAGCTTCAAAATTGAGGTGAGACCGTTTACGACAGAGGGAAGGAAATTTTTTTTCTTTTTAGTCAAAGTAATGCATCTGTGGAATGTGGTGGAGACCAAGTCCATGGGTACATTTTAAGCGGAAATTGATCATTTCCTCACTGGTCAGGACCTCAAAGGATATGACAAGCAAGCAGGCGTATTTTAGTTGGTTGGGATTTGGGATCAGCCATGAAGGACCGGCAGAGCAGCCTCGATAGACTGAATGGCCTAACGCTGCTCCTATGTCATGCGGTCTGATGGACAGCATCTCCTGTTGGCTACCCATTGTAATTCCACACCCCATTCCCATTCCAACATGCCTGTCCATGGCCGACCCTTCTGCCACAACGACCCTACTCCCCGGTTGGAGGAGCAACATCATACTCCGGCTGCCGATATTACAGCATGAATATTGATTTCCCCAACTTACAGAAAATTCTCCCCTCCTCCAGTTTGGCTCTCCTCTCGCCTCCTGTCTTCTCCTCACATCTCCAGCACCTTCCTCAGATACCTCTCCTCCTTACGGTTCTGCAATTGTCCGCACTCCTCTCCTCTCAGATTCCTTCTTCAGATGTTTATCTCTCCTCCCTATCACCTCCCATCTTCTTACTTCATTTCTCTTCCTTCACCCACTTATCTATTACCTGTCTGCTTGCATTCCTTCCCCTCCCAAACCATTCTCATTCTCCCTTCTGCCTCCTTCCTTTCCAGTCTGCAAGAAGGGTCTCGACCTGAACCGTAGATTTATTATTCATCTCCATAGATGATGCCTGATCTGATGAGTTCCTTCAGCATTTTGTGTGCATTTGACTGTTATAAATTCGCAAAGAACAATTGTTCTGCTCAGATCCCTGCAGAACACCACGTCCCTGACCTCTAGGCAAAATACCCTCTATATGCACCCACCCTCTACTTTCTATAAGTTAATTCTGGGAGACAAGCCAATTCTGTATCCACACAGCCTTGTCTCCCTGCATCCCATGCCTCCTGACTCTCTGAATACACCCATCCACTGCTCTAACTTCAATACACTTTGTCACATCCTCAAAAAATTCAACATTAGAGATTAAGGGTGAAATGTGAAAAATTTAAAGGAACTGTTTCACTGGGAGTGTGGTGTGTGTGGAATGTGCTGCCAGCGGAAGATCAATTTCAATATTGATGAGAGGTTTGGATGACTACATGTGTCGCAGGGGTATGGGCCACTACAGGTCGGTGGGACCAGGCAAAATAATCGTTCAGTAAGGACTAGACGGGCTGAATGGCTTTTTGGTGCTGTAGTGCTCAAATATATAGTACTAGAGTAATTTCAAAGTGTAAGTAACAGTATATTGGAACAGTGACGAAACACATGTTTCAGGAACTTCACTAATGACGTTATGGTGTACACCAGTTGGTTGTCATAGAGAATTTGTTGTACTGTTAGACACGTACATAAACATTTTATTCAATCATCAGGACCTAGACTATTATTTCATGAATTCTTTCTGTTATGAAATTTGAGCTCTACTGGTAATTTTGTCAAATGGGAATGTAAAAGCTGTACCAACTTCATGCTCAGGTACATCAGCTTTCACTGTTGTCCTGCTGTGCTAAGCTCTGCATGAGGGTCCTTTCCCATTCCCATAGTACTTCACAAGCTTCCTGTTTTCCACCAACACCATTCCTTACAGTGTCAGAAATTCCAGTTCCCCATGCCTGTACCTCAAGTAAAGTCGGTTAGATAATTCATTTCCAGAATCAATTAGATCACTAGACCATAAGATACAGGAGCAGAATTAGGTCATTTGCTCCATCACCTCCGCTCGGCCATTCCATCGTGGCTGATTTATTAGCCCTCTCAACCACATCCTCCTGCCTTCTCCCCATAATGTTCACACATTGACCAAACCAGAAAATATCAACCTTTGCCTTAAATACACCGAGTGATGAGGCCTCCGCAACCGTCTGTAAAATGAAATTTCATAGATTCACCACACACTTCATAAATTCCTCCCCATTTTCATTCAAAGGGAATGTCCCTCTATTCTGAACCCGTGTCCTCTGGTCGTAGGCTGCAACACTACAAACGTCCACTCTACATCGACTTTAGGCCATTTTACTATTCAGTAGGTTTCAATTAGCACCCCTCATTCTTCTAAATTCCAGTGAATACAGGCCCAGTGTGTTCAGCCACTCTTCATATAAGTCCTTCATTTCTGAATCAGTATTGTGAACCTTTATTGAACCCTCTCCATCGTTTCCTATATTATGGGTTTCAAACTACCTACAATTGTGCACTGATTCCTACTTCACTAATCTATCTAATTTCTTCTGCTGTAACCCTGTTTCCTCAACACGACCTGCACCCCCGCCCCCTTCCTGCCCTCATATTGTCTGGAAACTTGGCCACCAATCCATCACTCAAATCATTGAGATGTAATATGAAAATAAACGACACCAACACAGACCCATGTGGCAGCGAACCAGGAAGGGCTCCCACTATTCCCACACTCTGTCTGCTGCCAGTCAGCCAATACTTTATCCATGCTGGTATCGTTCCTGTAATACCCTGCACTCTTACCTTGTTTAGCAGCCTCACCTTGTCAAATCCCTTCTGAGAACCCAAATACACAACATCCACCGATACTACTTTGTCCATCTTGCTTGTTATTGGCTCAACGAATTCCAATAGATAAGCCAGGCAGGAATTTCCCTTACTCAAACTGTGCAGCTATTGGCCTATTTTATAATGGGCCTCCAAGTACCCCGAAACCTTTTCCTTATTAATCGACTCCAACACCTTCCCAAACACTGAGCTCAGGCTATTGGCTCCATTGCTTTTTGAAAAGTGGTGTAACATTTGCAATTTTAGACTTTTGATCAACTCCCAATTCCCTTTGCACATCTGAATCATCAATTTGTTCCACGTTCTGATATTTAGGGACAGCCTACAGTCATGTTTACTTCAGGAACCTGGTGAAGACAACGTGATGGACAGAGGCCAGTCCATCACAGGCAAACCTCTCCACACCATTGAATACATTCAGATGGACCACTGCCTCAAGAAAGCAGCATCCATCATCGAGGACGCCCAGCATTCAGGATATGCCCTCTTATCACCACCACATATGGAGACCTTTCGGTCTGACACCACCAGGTTCAGGACCAGTCATTATCTTACAGCCGTCAGGCTCCTGAAGCAGTGTGGATAATTTAAATCAGCAACAAATCTCAACTAATTCCACAACCGACAGACTCACTTTCACAGAGTCTACAACTGATTCCACAAACGTCAGACTCACTTTCACAGAGTCTACAACTGATTACACAACCGACAGACTCACTTTCACAGAGTCTACAACTGATTACACAACCGACAGACTCACTTTCACAGAGTCTACAACTGATTCCACAAACGTCAGACTCACTTTCACAGAGTCTACAACTGATTACACAACCGACAGACTCACTTTCACAGAGTCTACAACTGATTCCACAACCTACAGACTCACTTTCACAGAGTCTACAACTGATTCCACAACCTACAGACTCACTTTCACAGAGTCTACAACTGATTCCACAACCTACAGACTCACTTTCAGAGTCTACAACTGATTCCACAACCGACAGACTCACTTTCACAGAGTCTACAACTGATTCCACAACCGACAGACTCACTTTCACAGAGTCTACAACTGATTCCACAACCGACAGACTCACTTTCACAGAGTCTACAACTGATTCCACAACCGACAGACTCATTTTCACAGAGTCTACAACTGATTCCACAACCGACAGAATCACTTTCACAGAGTCCACAACTGATTCCACAACCGACAGACTCACTTTCACAGAGTCTACAACTGATTCCACAACCGACAGAATCACTTTCACAGAGTCTACAACTGATTCCACAACCGACAGACTCACTTTCACAGAGTCTACAACTGATTCCACAACCGACAGACTCACTTTCACAGAGTCTACAACTGATTCCACAACCGACAGACTCATTTTCACAGAGTCTACAACTGATTCCACAACCGACAGACTCACTTTCACAGAGTCTACAACTGATTCCACAACCGACAGACTCACTTTCACAGAGTCTACAACTGATTCCACAACCGACAGACTCACTTTCACAGAGTCTACAACTGATTCCACAACCGACAGACTCATTTTCACAGAGTCTACAACTGATTCCACAACCGACAGAATCACTTTCACAGAGTCCACAACTGATTCCACAACCGACAGACTCACTTTCACAGAGTCTACAACTGATTCCACAACCGACAGAATCACTTTCACAGAGTCTACAACTGATTCCACAACCGACAGACTCACTTTCACAGAGTCTACAACTGATTCCACAACCGACAGACTCATTTTCACAGAGTCTACAACTGATTCCACAACCGACAGACTCATTTTCACAGAGTCTACAACTGATTCCACAACCGACAGACTCACTTTCACAGAGTCTACAACTGATTCCACAACCGACAGACTCACTTTCACAGAGTCTACAACTGATTCCACAACCGACAGACTCACTTTCACAGAGTCTACAACTGATTCCACAACCGACAGACTCATTTTCACAGAGTCTACAACTCAATGTAGTCTTAGTATTTTTATTTGCACCTTTTATTTTCCCTGCACGTTGATTGTTTTGTCCGTCTCTGCCTCTTCCTGCATCGTTTTTCATACACTCCATTGTGCTTTGATTTGTTTTGTACAGAATCCTTCAATATCTTCACATTCAGAAGTGTAATAATCTGCCGCGGGAGAAGGAGGGTTAATGTAGAGCTGGCTGGTCTACAGTGAGGGATGTTTACATTCCAGCAGCCTTTCCCCGACCGCTTCAAGCTCAAGTTCCAGTTTATTGTGATTCAGCACACAGCTAAAACTAAACAATAATTTTAATATGCACGAATGATGCGTGCAGGGGAAAAATACCGCCTCCCTTGACCCTGCCACTTTGATTTGGACACCTCTTTATTGTCCGGATCCGCCACTTGTCTTTATTGGATTCTTCCTCCTCGTTAAATCCATTTTAAAGTTTATCATTATCAGTGGTGGGGTTATTAGTTATGGACTGCACTGCACAGTTTTGCTCTGTCTTGAGGCTTTCTCAAGGGAATCTGCTGTTCGCCCCTCAGACGGGCTCCGTTTAAAGTTGGGATTCTGTGCCTCCCCCCCCCCCCCCCCCCCCCGGAGTGTTCTGCCCAACCCCCAACAGTCCTCGGCATTGTTTTACCAAACCTGTCTGTCTGCTTCGGCTGCAAGTCCTTACTGTTGCTAGGATACCGGCCTGTGTGTTTGTTTAGACTGCTCCAGGTAATGGTTTAGGGTTTCAAACACAGTTGGTCAGGGTGTTGGTGAGGCGGAATTTTAATATCGATTATGGTTCAGGACCCCCGTGTAAGAAAGTGAACAGTACATTAACATTGGAAACGGTCTGACAGAGATTCATTCTTCACAAACAAAAACAACTAAAACAATTAGCTTCATATTTTCTGTGCCATTCCGAAGAATTGTTGCCGATTTTACCGAGCGGTGCAAAATCCCACTGGGACGTGAGTGTGAGTAGACGGAGTGATTCAGGGGCAGAGAGAGACAACGTGGAAATACCCCCCCCCCGTCCGATTTATAGCGGGTACTGTCAATAATCCTCAAATTCATTTTGAAGTATAATTGTAATCCGACCGTACTCCTGTGTAGCGTGGTGGTTCGCACAGTGCTTTACAGTACAGGTGGCGTAGAGTACAGGGTGCCGTATAGGACACTGCCTGTAAAGAGTTTGTACTTTCTCCCCGAGACCGTGTGGGTTAACTCCGGTTTCTCTGGTTTCCTCCCACAGTCCAAAGACCTACTGGTTGTTGGATGTAGTTCCGTGACGGTCCCTAAGATCCCACATCCCTGGCCATTTATAGACTCCAGACCGACAGGTATTTTTTTACGATCTGCGGTTGACCCGACCAGTAGGAGTACCAGTGTCTGAGTTAGACCATCACCTGAGTACCAGCGCTCTTGACGGGAGACCACTTGAGCCAGGAAATGTTTGTCACGTCTCAGAGGTCCTGTGCTTCCTGATAGATTTCACTTTATCTATTCCCTTGGGGTCCGCTTCTGCTGAGGGTTTCTGTGGTTTTCATAGCATGGCCCCGTTATGGTCCTGGGAAACTTCCTGGGATCATCATAGGTCAGAAACATGGGAATGGCTCTATCCTGGGCCGATTCCCAGAAGCTCACGAAGTTCCCGAGGCTGTAACCCCTGTTTCCGTTCCTGCCTCTGACATTCCCGAGTTTTCGACCTATGACGATCCCAAGAGGTTTCCCAGGAGTATTCCGACCTCCTCGGGGTTTCCAGTAAACAGATTGCAAACGCACACACCGCCCCATCGGCGCTATGTTTGTGTCATGAAGTTATTTTAGGGACCTGCCCAGCGCATGGAAGACTCCTTCTCTCCCTCAGGACCCGAAATGCTGGTCAAGGACAAGTATATTCAAGAGGCTCTTTCCGCAGGGTTTTTCAGATCCTGCACTTCCCTAGCGGGAGCAGGGTTCTTTGTGTGATCAGAAAGATGGGCGTCTGACACCTTGCATCGATTATAGTGGCTTTAACAAAATAACAGCGTGAATCACTCCCACTTGTCAATAATTAACACAGTGTTTGAATCACTGCAAGGGGCAACTATTCTCGTAAAACTGAACGTGAGGAATGCCTCTAACCGATAGAGGTGTACAAGATAATGGCAATCATTGATCGTGGGGTTAGTCAGAGGCTTTTTCCCCAGGGCTGAAATGGCTAGCACGAGAGGGCATAGTTTTAAGCTGCTTGGAAGTAGGTACAGAGGAAATGCTTGGAATGGGCTGCCGGCGGCAGTGGTGGAGGCGGAAACAATAGGGTATTTTAAGAAACTCCTGGATGGGTATATGGAGCTTAGAAAAATAAAATGCAATAGGTAAGCCTAGTTTCTTCTAAGGTAGGGACTTACTCGGTACAGCTTTGTAGGGTGGAGGGCTTGTATTGAGCTGTAGGCTTTCTGTGTTTCTATGTTACATACCTCGAGCAGACTAAGCAAACACACAGACCGGTATCCCAGCAACAGTCAGGACTTGCAGCCGAAGTAGACAAACAGGTTTGGTAAAACAATGCCGGGGACTGTTGGGGGTTGGGCAGAACACTCCGGGAGGGGGAGGCTCAGAATCCCAAATTTAAACGGAGCAAATTCCCTTGAGAAAGCCTCAAGACAGGGTAAAACTGTGTTGTCTCTCCCAGTCTATCAGTAATAACCCCACCAGCTGAACGTACAGGTAACTTCAAACATTAAAATGGGGTTAATGAGGAGAAAGATCCCAATGAAGACACTTGGGGGACCTGGATAATGAAGACGTGGGCCATCTCAAAGTTGGGATAGTGAAGGGATACGGTGTATCCACGAGGAGGCTGACAAACCTAGAGGGATATTCTCCCCGCTGCCCACATCATCACATCCTTACAATGAAGCCGGTCGGGTGTTTAAAAATGCGTATGGTGTGTTGGACTTCATTAGTCGGGACATTAATCTCAAGGGCCATGTTGAGCTCTCTAAAAGTCTAGTTAGACGACACTGAGAGTTTAGTGTCAGTTCTGGTCTCCTCCTGATAGGAAAGTCGTGGAGGTTTTAGAGAGGGACAGTAGGAAATTTACCCAGGGCATTGTTTTGCTTCAGCCAGTATGCGGGTGTACGGCTGAATCACGGCAAACTGGAACATGAACTTGAAACGGTTGGGGAAAGGCTGCTGGAATGTAAACATCCCTCACCGTAGACGAGCCAGCTCTACATTAACCCTCCATCTCCCTCGGCAGATTCCAACACTTCTGAATGTGAGGACGTTGGAGGATTCCCTCAAAGCAGCTGCACAGGTTGATAGACCGAAACGCCATGATAGAAAGGATCACAATGGGAACATTAGGCCCATCGAGTCTGCCTGCCATCCTACCATGACTGATTTCTTCTTCTGTGCAAATTCTGTTTGATTTCTGATCCTCAGGGTTCTTCCGGGCCCGTGTCCGTATAGTGACACAGTGGGCAGAAGCTTCTGAAATGATGAGCTCGATTGTTGTTACCTGTGAGACTGGCCACACTCAGTGGGGAGGACTGATCATCAGCAGACACCCTCCCATGGTGATGTAGGAACCACGAGTCATATTTAAATGACAAAAACACAAAATTTTAAACAAACAAATAAAAATAGCCGAATCAGACCGAATCGTTGGTCACTGATTCCTACCCGCTTTACCCTGGGCAAAGCAGCGTGCGGGGAGAGAAACACACCGTTAAAGAGTCCCTACTGACCGTGAACATAGAATTATAGAACCAAAAACAGGCCATTCATCCCACCTATCAGACGCCAAACTACCGTGCAGCCTCGAGCCATCGACCGGATGCGTCGCTCCCCAAATCCCAGCCCTCATTACCTGTGCAGATCACTCTGAAATGTGGAAACCGAAGCCGCATCCACCACTTGCGCTGGCAGCCCGTTCCACACTCTCACCCCCTGAGTGAATGTTCCCACCTCACCTTCCCCTTCGGCACTTCAATGAAAAAATGTCTGAAATAGCCTCTCACATTTTTGCAAGAGCGACCAGCCCTATTTATTTGGCACCAGGACACACCATCTTTAATTACCCACAAAGTTTATTGAAGACTGCACCCAAACTAGACCATGATGCACCCCACAATGTAGTTACGATCATGTTACAAAATAAACATAATTATCTATCTGTATCCGGTATACAAACAACATATACACATTTACACATCCCCATCACCAGAGACATTGAATATTCCACCGTGCATGTTCGGAAAAGCACCACAAAGCCAACCCGAGCATATCAACCCGGTTTAAAACACTTTATTAAATATAACGGGGAAGACATTGAAGTGCATGCATTCAGCCAAACGACAAGACAATATTAGCGTGTGTAAGGAGTGTCTTTATCGAGCGCTGCCCATCACAAGCCGAATGGCCGAATCCTGCTCCTATATCTTACGGTCTCCCATCGTCGTGGAGCCTCAAATGCGGCTGCACGTTCATAGACCGAAGGGCCATGAGATAAAGGAGCAAAATTAGAACATTAGGCCCTTCCAGTCTGCCTGCCATCCCATCGAGACTGATTTATTCTCCTGTGGAAACTGTTTAATTTCTGATCCTTAGAGTTCTCCCGGGAGTTAAAAATAACTAGTGACCTTAATTTCAAAATTTCAGTTTATCTTAGAGTACAAACAAACATACAAATTCTCGGCAAACTAAACCAATAGCTGAGAACGATGGCAAGAAGTGTGAAGCAAAAAGTCAGCATTCTGAAAAATCTATCACTTCCCTAATAAGATACAGGAACTCACTTCGATGATGATGAATCAATTAACAGGCTAATAAATTCTTCTCCTGCTTCCAGCCGGGTACAGGTGTCAACTTTAACCGATGTTTCCATTACAAACTCTGCCATCTTCATCGGGGATGATGCCTGGGCATGTCTATTCCAGTGGTATATATATTTCCGTCAGCCGCCCCGATTAGACATGCCCAGGTGTCGTCCCTGACGAAGATGCAGAGTTTGGTATTGGCATGCTGATTGAAATAGACACCTGTACCCGGTTGGAAGCCTGAGAAGAGTTTAAACGTCATCTACGCCGGGAAAGCACTGGGTCCTTTATTTTAAATTAATACGCTGCATAATTTTTGTAAATGCAGCAGATGTGTAGTGTGCTCATCCTTAAGCAATGAAAGGTGAGAAAGGTGTTATATCGGTATGGACTGGCCACTGCATACGATCCCCTTCTGCAACTGGATCCCCACCAGGAGACCACAGGCTGTGTGGATCAGAAATAACATCTCCTCCTTGCTGACAATCAACACTGGCTCACCTCAACGATGCATGCTCAGCCCACTGCTCTACTCTCTCTGCACCACGTCTATGTGTCTAGGCTCATCTATAAACTTGCCGATGACACAACTATTGTTGCTGGAATTTCAGATGGTGACAAGGAGGAGTACAGGAGTGATATAGATCAGCAAGTTGAGTGGTGTCGCAGCAACAACCTTGCACTCAGCATCATGAAGACAAAGGAATTGATTGTGGATTCAGGAAGGCAAAGTCGAGGGAAAACACACCAGTCCTCATCGTGGGATCAGAAGTGAAAAGGGTGAGCAGTTTCCATTTCCTGCCTGTCAACATCTCTGAGGAACTATCCTGGGTCCAACATATTGATGCAGTTACAATGAAGGCACAACATCGGCTATATTTCATTCGGAGATTGAGGGGAATCGGTCTGTCACTAAAGACACTTGCAAATTTCTACAGATGTACTGTGGAGAGCATTCTAACTGGTTGCATCACTGCCTGGTGTAGAGAGGCCACTGCACAGGATCGGAAAATTCTGCAGAAAGTTGTAAACTCAGCCAGCTCCTTTATGGACACTGGATTCCCACAAAAAGGTGGCATCACCCAGGGTATACCTTCTTCCCATTGCTACCATCAAGAGGGATGTACAGGGGCCGGGAGACACACTCACCGGTGCAGGAACAGCTTCTTTCTCACTATCAGATTTCTGAATGGACAATGAAGTCAAGAACACCCCTCAGGATTTTCCTTATCCTTTTGTACTACATTTTAAATATAATTTTACACATACTAATTGTAACCTGTAGTTTTTATTACTATGTATGGCAATGTACTGCAGGATCAAAGGAACAAATTTTATGACATATGCCAGTGATATTAAACCTGATTCTGATACACAAACACACACAGCTGGGCTCAGACATACAACACTCCCACATTCCTCCCTTTGTGACACCCTGCTTGCTCCGTGGCCCCCGGTATGAAGCTCAAACTGTTGCAACAACTGCCCTTTAAATTCATGGCTGAGGCTGTGTTGTGTCTGTTCACTGTTTGAGTTCGATATTAAATGAAGAGCATTGAATGGGAAGGAAGGTTTGAATAGAAGAATAAAGATCTGCTCTGAAGGTATATGGGGTCCTGGTGAGAGCGTACATGGAACACTGTGCACGGGTCTGGTCTCTCTCCCAGTCAGCCTGTGGGATGAAGGGAATGAAGAGATTTCCCAGATTAATTTAGGAGGTGAGGTAGTGTCCTCGGAGAGATTATACTGACCGGGCCTGTCTCAAAATTTGTAGAAATAAAAGGTAGTCTGACTGAGACAGACACAGTCTCACAGGGTATTGACAGGGTAGAGGCAGGAATGATGTTTCCTTTGGCTGTGGTGAGGAACCGGGGTCACAGAATCCGAGGTCACCTCAGCAGGACTGAGATGAGGAGAAATTTCCTCACCCAGAGGGCAGTGAATCTTTGGAATTTTCTCTACAAGTTTTCTAAATTCGAAGGACAAATTTTGGGGGTCTGCGATGCTGGGAACGTTGCGCGAAAGTGGCGCTGAGGTCAAAGATCAGGCATGTTCTGTGTGAAAGGCAGAACAGACGCAAGGGGCGTCTGTTTATTTGTTTCTAAAGTACGAGTTTATCTTTGTGCCTGGTTCTCCCTTGACCTTCAGCCTGACCTTTTGCACAGGGGAGCGCTCACAGCACCGGCGTTCCATCGGCACAGCTCCCGTATCCCAGCAGCAGGAGGCAGGTCTGGGAGGAAACTCCCGACAACAGGCCCCGACCCACGGCGGGGAAAGACCGGGTACCCTCCGTGTGGCTGAAACTATTGAGAAATATACCTGATATAATCATTATATATACCTGAACTATAATCACTATGTATTAGCTATTTACTATACTATGTAATCACTTCTAGGTACCGAATATTAATATGTATTACTTTACTAGGCACATTTAGTTATGTGTTGTTTTCACTAGATACTGTGTACTCTCTTAGCTGCATATTATGGCACTTGCAGTACACCTGCTTGTTTTGCAACACTATTAGCTGCGATGTATCCCATGTATTACACTCAGCCTTTGTTTAGTACGAGATAACGGTGGCGGACAGGATGCTGCGAGCAGGAATATACTGTGAGGGAGGTTGTCTGAAAAACATAATCTTGGCCACGAATAAGGCCCCAATGCGAATGGGTGAAAAACAATGGTGACGTACCGCGGGCCAGGCAAGTGCGAGTAATTAATTCATATATAGATGATATGCAACTAAAAATTGATTGGGTATGCTGATAAAACCAAAATGTAACTGAGATAAGAAATTACTATAAAGAATGCTGTACACCGGAGCTCGGTGGGCTTTTGGTGACAAGTTCATTGATTGCCTCAGCCTTTGTTTGCAAATAAAGGTTTAAACTTCTCGAAGAATTGTCTGTGTCTCCAAGTCATTTCAAGTAACCACGACAAAATTGGCGACCGCGAGCACGGTCGGAAAGAGACCCGCAGAAAGGAAACGGCAGATTGGGGACGCTTCCCAGTCCTCTAGGGATCCCCATAAGGCTAACAGAATTAAGGGTGCACCCAAACAAAAGGTAAGTGCTTTTTGCCACAATTTGGACTAAGAATTCTGTTGGCTTTGGAGAGGTCTTGGAGTCTCAGAAGTGTGGACCCACTGCCGAAGGGTCTCTCCGGTCCAAAGAATCTGGCAGAATTGGGGGTTAACAGGAGGCTCAGAGGATTGATCAAGAACACTGCAGTGAGGGTAAGTACAAATAAGTTAATAAGAAGTTAAGTTAAGAAAAATTCCACGTGGTGTTGGTAAATCCCTGTGGATACCGCTTCGCACAGAGCGAAGGGCTGCACAGGCAGGGTAAGGAAAAGTAGCGTAAATCCCTGTGGATATCGCTTCGCATAGTGCGAAGGGCTGCACGGGCAGGTTAAGGAAAAGTAGAGTAAATCCCTGTGGATACCGCTTCGCGTAGTGCGAAGGGCTGAACGGGCAGGGTAAGGAAAAGTAGAGTAAATCCCTGTGGATACTGCTTCGCACAGAGCGAAGGGCTGCACGGGCAGGGTAAGGAAAAGTAGAGTAAATCCCTGTGGATACCGCTTCGCATAGTGCGAAGGGCTGCACGGGCAGGGTAAGGAAAATTGAGTAAATCCCTGTGGATACCGCTTTGCATAGTGCGAAGGGCTGCACTGGCAGGGTAAGGAAAAATAGAGTAAACCCCTGTGGATACCGCTTCGCACAGAGTGAAGGGCTGAACGGGCAGGGTAAGGAAAAATAGAATAGAATTAGAGTAGAAAATCCTCGCGGATACCGCCTTAAGAGATAAGGGTCTGAACAGATGAGGTGCAAAGAGCAAGTTCTGTGGGTACCACTCTGAATAGAGGTCTGCACGGGCAGAACAGAATAGACTAGGCATAGAATTAGAGTAAATAATATTATCCAGTAAACAAACTGTGAATCTCTGAAATACCTTAAAAAGAGAGAATAACATGACAGGTGAAGGAACGGCAGTAGAGATTCTGAGCAAAAAATTCCCATTAATTAAATATGAGATCACAAAAACTTCAGAAAAATGGGAAAAAAGAACCAAAAACCTGGTCACAAAGTGGCCAAGAGAATGAATGTTTGATGTAAGTTTGTGCGAAGAAATGGAGGGACTAATTAAAAAATTACAAACCAAAAGATAAATCTATGAAAAGAGGGCAAAAAAGAGAACGAGAAATGGAAGTGCTAAAACTCTTCAGAACGGAGGGAGAAAGACTGAGGAGGACAGGTAGAATATTGATTACAAACGAGGAAGACACTAAGGTGCTGGAAAAACAGCCTGTTAGAGAGAGAGGAAGGTACAGTGAGAAGCTGGCTTCTGCTCCGTACCCGGATGCGAAAGAAACAGAAAAGCCCCCACCCTATAATGAGGAAGGAACCCCTAAGCAGTGCCTCCTGCTGACGGGAACAGTAAACATGCAGGGAGAAGTCCAAGTTTGGGATAAAGAGGAGGAAAAAAAAACAATACGAGAAGGAAAAAAGCAGCGATATAGAACGAGATAGAGGGAGAAAAGATAAAGATAGAACAGAAAAGAAGGGAGATGGAAAGAGTAGTGGAAAGGCTACACCGGCTGAGAGAGAAGAGGGATTATGAGGAGTATTGGTTATACTGTAGAGACAGACAGACTAGAAGAGAACAGGAATCATCTAGACAGCAAGAATGGAGTGAGTTGAGAGGAAGTTGGAGGAAGGTAGGAGACGAGAGTTCGGAGGAAATACGAGAGAGGACGGAGAAGCAGATATTGGAGATGGAAGAGGGGACTAGAGTGGAGAAGGAGCAAGGAAGAAGGTATACCCCAGGAAGGTATGAGTGGCAGCCAGTAGAAATAGGGCCAGCAATAGATGAAGAACCAAGTGAGGAAGGAAGCTTGATTACATGGAACGGGGAGAAGGAAATGCTGCCACTGCTGGTAAAGGGATCAGGACAAGTACAGTATATCCCTTGGGGATCCCAGAACCTGGAAGGGCTGAAAAATACTCTGCCTAGTCTGCACGAGGGGGCAGGAAAGTGGATTAGAGCCTTTGAGGAGTAAACAACGGGACGATTGTTGGCTATGGAAGATTTGAAGGCACTGCTGATAAGATTGATGGGAACTTCTAAGTTGAAAGAACTGATGGAAATGCTGGCTTACAGAATGTTGGTCAGTCCACAGACTGATGGGGCCAATTTTGATCCAGTGAGACAGAGGATATGGCAGGCCCTCAGGAAGCTTTATCCACCCAGAGTAGACCCCAAAGCCTTAAAGGGGGAACTACTGGGAGACACTGAAAACCCAGCAGCTTCTGTAGAAAACCAGTTGAAAAAATGGAGACTGGAGACTGAGCAAGAGGTGGAAAATAACTTGTTTCTGAACTCACTGTTCCAACAGAGCATTTTGGATGCAATGCCTCCGCAGGTCAAGTCTAAATTGGAGGAGGTGGTTGGGCTGTCATCACTGACCCCACAAGCATTCAGTGATCACGTAGTCCACGCAGTGGAGAAATATCGGAGAGACAAACGAAAGCTGGCTGAGCAGCAAGAAGAGGTGCAGCGAAAGCTATTGCAAATGCAGCTCGAAGAACTGAAAAAGAAGGACAAAGACAAAAGCAAAAAGATGCTGCCAGCCACCACTAGTGTGAGTACAGCCATTACACCATTAGATGGAGGAACCGGTCGTTCTGTCAGTCAAGGGCCAGAAAACCCCATGCCAATAATGAATGTCTCCGGCAGAACATTTCCACAGATGCCCTATTGGGGACAGAGTAGAGTTAAGCAACAGCCCAGACAGGACTGGAACTCCCAAGGAGGGGGCAGAGGAGTTATGGGCAAAGAGGATTAGAGAGGAGACAGGGGGAAAGAGAGGCAGAAAGATTGTGCTGGGGATGCAACCAGCTTGGACACATGAAGAAAGACTGCCCATTTAAACCATGGCCCGTCTCGTATCAGCAGGAGCCGATGGCAAGGGAGCCACAGTTTGGCTACATGCTGGCTCCTGGGGGTCCGAGCAGACCTGTAAATCCCTATGCAAGGTATTCGGGGTGCCCCGAGAACTCGAGTGGGAAGGGACATTACCCAATGATAACGAGGGAGGCAGAGGAGGAACCTATGGTTCAGGTTATGTTAGAAGGGCAACTGACACCAATGATGATAGATACTGGAGCCACGTACACTTGCGTACAGCCACAGTATGCCCTTCACCTTCCCATGTCAGGAAAGTTTATAAAGACGGTAGGGTTCTCGGGGAAAACACAGTTGACACAGTGCACGGCTCCAGTGCATTTGAAAATGGGAAATAAAGGAATTGTCTTACCAGTACTAGTATCTAAAGGAACTCCAATTAATTTGTTAGGCAGAGATGCTTTATTGAAACTGGAATTAAAATTAGAATGCACCAGAAATGGGTTAAGTGTGGAAAGAGCAGGGGCTCAATTGATAGTGTGAGAAGATAAAAGAGCCAATGTTTTTTGGATAGGGGACAGAGAAGACCAGATCTGGGATACCTGGGAAAAGTGGAAACAGGGCGTGCAGGCCATATTACCTGAGGCTGTAGCGCCCAAATCTGAGTTACATTGTACTGTAATTTTCGATGAGACTCAGAATAAGGAGGTAGAGAGGAGATGGAACATGAGGACAGATATTCAACAACACCTAAAAGGGGAAGCCATAGTAATTGGGAAGCAGGGGGCAGCCCTGCAAGTCAGGTGGAATACCTTCTTGAAAGAATGGTACAGGATACCGGAAGCTGTACCACACATAACCTTGCTGGTAAATGAGGGATACCAGTCTAAAGACCTAGGACCCCTGGTAAAGCAGGTAAACACCGTAATGGTTTGGAGAAAGGTTATGCCTGAGGTATGGATATCCGGAGAGAACAACTACATTAAAATAGGGGTAAACATAAATGTGACAGGAACTATGAAGGAAGTTGAAGTAACTCCTCAGCCACACATGCCGTTGTTGGGGCAGGCAAGGGGTCGGCAGAAAAATAAAATATTGGACAAGTTGCCATCTATTCTGTGGTCACAACATGACACGGACATGGGGGAAATAGAAACAGCCAGTCCGGTGGAGGTAAGGTTAAAGAAAGGAGAAGTTCCACCTAGGAGACCACAATATCCCTTAAGACCGGAAGCAGAGGAAGGTATAACGCCAACAGTACAGGGACTGTTAGTGGCAGGAGTGCTTAAGAGAGTAAACAGCCCCTGCAATACTCCATTGTTGCCTGTCCCAAAAGCGGACAGGTCTAAATGGAGACTGGTGCATGACTTACGAGCAGTGAATGAGGTAGTGGAGGATTTGGCAGCAGTGGTCCCGAATCCACACACACTGCTGACTAATATCCCGCCAGAAGCAAGCTACTTTTCAGTAATTGATTTGTGTTCGGCTTTCTTCAGCATTCCCCTAGCCGAACAGTGTCAGTATTTGTTTGCATTTACATACAGAGGCAACCAGTACACCTACACTAGAATGCCACAAGGATTTAAGCATTCACCACATGTTTTTAATAAAGTATTGAAGGAAGATTTGGATGGCATTTCGTTGGAAAGCACACTGATACAGTATGTGGATGATTTGTTGATTTGCTCTGAAAGTGAAGAGCAGTGTGAACGGGATACTGTGATACTTTTAGAGAAACTGACGTATGGAGGGCATAAAGTTTCTAAGAAAAAGCTGCAATTTTGTAAGCAGCAGGTGGAATATTTAGGAAGAATGGTATCTAAAGGCGTAAAGGCAGTAGTGTTGAGTCAGATTGAGGTGATAACGAAGGCTCCAAAGCCCCAAACAGTAGGGCAAATGATGACGTTTTTGGGAATGACAGGATATAGCTCAGATTGGATAGGAGAATATGCTGAGATTGTGGCACCTTTGAGAAAGATAATGAAAGAAGCAGGACATACAAATTTAAAGAATGGCTTACAGTGGAATGGAGAGGCGGAGATAGCTTTCAATACTATTAAGCAGGAATTGCAGTCAGCACCAGCATTAGCTTTGCCTGACTACGAGGTTTTTCATTTGTATGTATCCAACCGCCAGGAGGGTTATGTCACAGCGGTTCTAACACAAGAGACAGGCACAGGAAAAGCAAAGCAGCCAGGAAAGCGTTATTATTATTAATAATAACATCAGTTATTATTGCACCCCAGGTAAGCCTAGAGCCGGAACCCATGATAGAGGACCTGGTTGAAATGCAAGGTAGGGCAACGTTGGCAGAACTGACAATGTGGAGGCGACGGGGGGCCAAGCAGAACTCAGAAGGCTTGTGGAGCACGGAAGACGGTTTGTTGGTAGCGCCCACCCCTCTACTGACGATTCTGATTTCAGAAGCAGAAGCACATGAGATGGACCATTGTGCAAGGGGGAACGTAATAAGGAAAATAAAAAAGGATGGTTTCTGGTCACCTTACTTACAGGCTTCGGTAGACTATATTTTAGCACAGTGTGAGGTTTGTGCACAGAATAATGTTCGAAGGGGGATTACAACCCCAATAGGTCACATACCCATGCCTGAAGGACCATTTCGACATCTGGTGATCGACTACGTAGATATGATAAAGACGGTAAGAGGAAAAAGATACATTCTGGTGGTAATTGACAGGTTCAGCAGATGGGTAGAGACAATACCCTCGAAGGATCAAGGGGCAGGAACAGTGGTAAAGTTCCTGACAAATGAAGTGATCCCAAGGTTTGGAATACCTTCGGAGATTAGCTCGGACAACGGTTCGGCTTTCATCCAAGGGGTGGTCAAATTGGTATTACAAGTACTGAGAATAAAACAAAGGTTTGGATGTGTGTACCACCCACAGTCACAGGGCAAGGTGGAAAGAATCAATGGCACTCTGAAGGCCAAACTAAACAAAATTTGTGCAGACACTAAACGTAATTGGGTCGATGCTTTACCGTTAGCATTGATGAGTTACTGCATGCAGACTAATCGAATAACATGCCTGACACCGCATGAGATGCTCACTGGGAAGCTATCATACCTGTGATAGGGGTAAGCAAAAATGTTGAATGGATAAACTATATATACTACAATCAACAGAGGTTCATCAACTACACCAATGATGCACTGGAGGCCTTAGGGCAACAGCTGGATGCAACTAGCAGGATGGCGTGGCAAAACAGACAGGTACTGGATTGGCTTTTGGCAGAAAAAGGGGGTGTGCATGTGATGTTTGGAGATCAATGCTGCACTTTCATACCGAACAATACTAGCCCAGAAGGGTCTTTCACCAGAGCAATGAATAAACTAAAGGATCTGCGGAAGGAGGTCAAACAGAATGCAGGATTTGGGCATTAGTGGTTTGACTGGTTAGAAAGCAAACTAGGGGGATGGGGTGCGTGGCTGATTAAATTGGCAATGACTGCAGGCATTGTGCTGATAAGTTGTGCATTTATTCTGTGCTGTTTTTTTTCCATGTCTCAAGACTTTGATAATGCGTGCGATAGCAAAACAATTCCCGATGCTCCTGGAAATTGTTGAATCTGACCCGAGACAAGGAGAAAAGCCGATGATGTACTGTTACAGTCTGCACGATGCATCAAGCGGACTGGAAGGTGTTAATAACGTGGACACTAGTCTGTAAGGGTGTCTGAGTCTTTTTTCCTGTCTCAGCTATGGAGGGACAGGTTTTTGGCTCATCAGCTAGGATAACAGAGAGAGATCATTTTGAGCTCTGAGTATGGAAATTGTAGTTGACCCAAATTTGGGATTAAAATGCTGGACTTTATTTTGGCTTTGGTGCACGGCCTCTGAGTGTTCTCTTTCTGTGTGAGACCCTGTGGGTCTCAAAGGGGAGATTATATTGAGAAATATACCTGATATAATCATTATATATACCTGAACTATAATCACTATGTATTAGCTATTTACTATACTATGTAATCACTTCTAGGGACCAAATATTAATAAGTATTATTTTACTAGGCACATTTAGTTATGAGTTGTTTTCACTAGATACTGTGTACTCTCTTAGCTGCATATTATGGCACTTACAGTACACCTGCTTGTTTTGCAACACTGTTAGCTGCGATGTATCCCATGTATTACACTCAGCCTTTGTTTAGTACGAGATAACGGTGGCGGACAGGATGCTGCAAGCAGGAATATACTGTGAGGGAGGTTGTCTGAAAAACATAATCTTGGACACGAATAAGGCCTTATGCGAACGGGTGAAAAACAATGGTGACGTACCGCGGGCTAGGAAAGAGCGATTAATTAACTCATATATAGATGATATGCAACTAAAAATTGATTGGGTATGCTAATAAAACCGAAATGTAACTGAGATAAGAAATTACTATAAAGAATGCTGTACACCGGAGCTCGGTGGGCTTTCGGTAACAAGTTCATTGATTGCCTCAGCCTTTGTTTGCAAATAAAGGTTTGCTATTCTTGAACAATTGTCTGTGTCTCCAAGTCATTTCAAGTAACCACGACAAAACCCGGGGAGCTGCTCCCAATCTCGGGTCTCTCACCGGTTCCACTCGTTCCCGATTCCAAACTTCGGTCCGCTCAGCGTCCCGCCCACTGACACACCTCAGCCAATGGAGACAAGATTCTCACAGTGGTGTTTTCTGATTGGCTGTGAGTGTGTCTGAGGACGGGCTGCTACTGGGAGCTGGAGCTGTCAGTCACAGATTGATCTCAGAAACAAAGCAAGTTCCCCGAGGCTCAAAGTTCAAAGTAAATGTTATTATCAGAGTACATATAAGTCGCCACATACAACTCCTACAAACATACAGAGCAAAGCTACAGAACGGTAACTATATCTGAATCACTGAAAGATCAACCAGAGTGCAGAAGTCAACAAACTTCGCCAATGCAAATAAACAACGAGAAGATGAAATAACCGCAGCGGCTGCCGATAGATGTCCGGTGCGCTCAGCTCTCCCCTGTTCAATCTGACAGGCCAAGAAACAGTGAGGCGCAAAGGTAAACTCGGGTTTCAGAAAATAAGAAATAGATAAGGTGTGGCCATTCGGCCCCCTGCGCCTCTTCTGCCCTTCACTCAGAACATGCTTGACTTTTGACCTCAGCACCACTTTCCTGCAACTTTCCATCACCGCTGAGCCCCAGGATATGTCTATTCAATTTAGAAACCTTGTGGAGATAATTGCAATGATTCACTGCACTCTGTGTGAGGAAATTTCTCCTCATCTCAGTCCTGCTGAGTTGTCCTCGGGTTTTGAGTCTGTGAGCGCTGGTTCCACACCTTATGGGAAACTTCATTCCAACCATTCCGCTGTAAATATCCTGTGAGATTGTATTTCTCTAATTCTGAGACAGGAATGCGATCTGTCTCAGTCAAACTACCTCTTACTTCACTCATTTTGAGACAGTCCCAGTACGATGATTTGTTGTGGGAGCATCTCTATAGACAGCAGGTGAGTGCAGTTATCCTGCGTTGTTACACAGCCTGATGGTTGAGGGGTAGTAACTGTTCCTGACCCTGGTGGGGCGAGTTCCCGGGCAGGGTCTGGAAAGAGGAACCCACTCCCTGTCCCTGCCCGAGAGGTTCCATATATAACCCTGAGGAGTGGCACGTCCCCAGGCAGGGTATGGAAAGGGGAACCCACTCCCTGTCCCTGTCCAAGAGGTTCCATATATAACCCTGAAGCGTGGCACAAGTCCCCAGGCAGGGTCTGGAAAGGGGAATCCACTCCCTGTCCCTGTCCGAGAGGTTCCATATATAACCATGAGGAGTGACACGTCCCCGGGCAGGGTCTGGAAAGGAGAACCCACACCCTGTCCCTGTCAGAGATGTTCCATATATAACCCTGAGGAGTGGCACAAGTCCCTGGGCAGGGTCTGGAGAGTTTGGCAAGTCTGTGTGAGCCAATTAGTGAACATAGGACCTGTGCAATAGGGACTGTTTACACCTGAACTCGGGGGGGGGGTGGGGTGGGTCAGTGTCTGCTGATATCCATGCGGGTAGGATTGCTAGAGCTGTCTGAGAGGTTTTAAACTAATTTGGCAGCAGATCCAAACTGGAGTGATAGGGCTGAGGCGAATGTTGTTAGTTTTCAAACAGCGGCAGTGTGTAGTGAGACAGCCAGCATTGAGAGGCTGACGACAGGGCAAAATTTCAGTGGGCAGGATGAGTTGCAATGCAAAAGGGTGAGAAAATGAAAAAGGTGATGAATACAGAACTGAAGGTTTTATATTTGAATGTGTGCAATACATGGAGTAAGGGAGATGAACTTGTGTCACAGTTACAGATTGGCATTGTGGGCATCACTGAATGGTGGCTGAAGGAAGATTATGGCTGGGAGCTTCATGTCCAAGGATACAGATTGTACTGAATGGACAGGCAGGTAGGCAGAGGGGTGGGGAGGTTCTATATGTAAAAATGAAATCAAATCTTCTAACTGGTGAAAATGGATTGCAAGGTTTAGAATACAGACATGTAGGGGGTGAATACTGATGCACTCAAAGATTTTCTATTTTATATTTGTAATTACTTTTTTTCACTTTTTGGTGATCTATTTTCACATTGACACAAGAGAGTTTTTATTTCTACTGATCAGTGTGAATAAAACAAATCTAAATCCACTCTGTCTGAATGTTGTAAAATAATAAAAGATGAAAACTTCCAAGGTGACCGCATACTTTTTATAAGCACTGCAAGTGCAATTATGAAGAAAGAACAGCAGTGCCTCTCCTTCCTTTGAAGTTTGCTAAGCTGCAGCATCACACACACACACACACACCTAGAATCAACTCCTGTCTGTCCATGGACCTGGACCCACTGCAATTTGCCGATCACCACAATATACGTACAGCAGATGCAATCTCACTGGCTCTCCACTCAGCCTTAGATCACCTGGACAATAGCAATACACAAGTCAGGCTGCTGATTACAGCTCAGCGATCAACACAATCAGACCCTCAATTGTAATCAACAAGCTCCAAATCCTGGGCCTCTGTACCTCTTTCTGCAACTGGATCCTCACCAGGAGACCACAGTCTGTGTGGATCAGAAATAACATCTCCTCCTTGCTGACAATCAAGACCGGCACACCTCAACGATGCGTGCTCAGCCCACTGCTCTACTCTCTCTGCACCACGTCTATGTGTCTAGGCTCATCTATAAACTTGCCGATGACACAACTATTGTTGCTGGAATTTCAGATGGTGACAAGGAGGAGTACAGGAGTGATATAGATCAGCAGGTTGAGTGGTGTCGCAGCAACAACCTTGCACTCAGCATCATGAAGACAAAGGAATTGATTGTGGATTCAGGAAGGCAAAGTCGAGGGAAAACACACCAGTCCTCATCGTGGGATCAGAAGTGAAAAGGGTGAGCAGTTTCCATTTCCTGCCTGTCAACATCTCTGAGGAACTATCCTGGGTCCAACATATTGATGCAGTTACAATGAAGGCACAACATCGGCTATATTTCATTCGGAGATTGAGGGGAATCGGTCTGTCACTAAAGACACTTGCAAATTTCTACAGATGTACTGTGGAGAGCATTCTAACTGGTTGCATCACTGCCTGGTGTGGAGAGGCCACTGCACAGGATCGGAAAATGCTGCAGAAAGTTGTAAACTCAGTCAGCTCCTTCATGGGCACTGAACTCCACAGCATCCAGGACACATTCAAAAGATGATGCCACAAAAAGATGGCATCCATCATTAAGGATCCCCATCATCGAGGACATGCCTTCGTCTCATTGCTACCATCAAGGAGGATGTACAGGGGCCTGGAGACAAACTCACCGGTTCAGGAACAGCTTCGTCCCCACCACCAGATTTCCGAATGGACAATGAGCCGATAAACACTTACTCAGGATTTTCCTTCTCTTTTTGCACTACATTTTAAGTATAATTTTATAAATACTTACTGTAATTTGTGTTTTTTATTTCTAGATATTGCAATGTACTGCTGACAAATTTCACCACATACGCCAGTGATATTACACCTGATTCTGATACACAAACACACACAGCTGGGCTCAGACATACAACACTCCCACATTCCTCCCTTTGTGACACCCTGCTTGCTCCGTGGCCCCCGGTATGAAGCTCAAACTGTTGCAACACCTGCCCTTTAAATTCATGGCTGAGGTTGAGTTGTGTCTGCTCACTGTTTGAGTTCGATATTAAATGAAGGGCATTGAATGGGAAGGAAGGGTTGAATACAAGAATAAAGATCTCCTCTGAAGGTATATGGGGTCCTGGTGAGAGCGTGCAAGGGACACTGTGCACAGGTCTGGTCTCCCTCCTAGAGTCAGCCAGTGGGATGAAGGGAATGAAGAGATTTCCCAGATTGATTTAGGAGGTGAGGTAGTGTCTCGGAGAGATTATACTGACCGGGCCTGTCTCAAAATTAGAGAAATAAAAGGTAGTCTGACTGAGACAGACACAGTCTCACAGGGTATTGACAGGGTAGAGACAGGAATGCTGTCTCCTTTCGCTGTGGTGAGGAACCGGGGTCACAGAATCCGAGTTCACCTCAGCACGACTGAGATGAGGAGAAATTTCCTCATCCAGAAGGCAGTGAACCTTTGGAATTTTCTCTACAAGGTTTCTAAATTCGAAGGACAAATTTTGGGGCTCTGCGATACTGGGAACGTTGCGCGAAAGTGGCGCTGAGGTCAAAGATCAGGCATGTTCTGTGTGAAAGGCAGAACAGGCGCAAGAGGCCGAATGGCCTGCACCAGTTTATTTGTTTCTAAAGTACGAGTTTATCTTTGTGCCTGTTTCTCTCTGGGCCTTCAGCCTGATCTTTTGCACAGGGGAGCGCACACAGCAACGGAGTTCCATCGGCACAGCTCCCATATCCCAGCAGCAGGAGGCAGGTCTGGGAGGAAACTCCCGACAACAGGCCCCGACCACGGCGGGGAAAGACCGGGCACCCTATGTGTGGCTGAAACCCGGGGAGCTGCTCCCAATCTCGCGTCTCTCACCGGTTCCACTCGTTCCCGATTCCAACCTTCGGTCCGCTCAGCGTCCCGCCCACTGACGCACCTCAGCCAATGGAGGCAAGGTTCTCCCAGTGGTGTTCTCTAATTGGCTGTGAGTGTGTCTGAGGACGGGCTGCTACTGGGAGCTGGAGCTGTCAGTCACACTTTGATCTCAGAAACAAAGCAAGTTCCCCGAGGCTCAATGTACAAAGTAAATTTTATTATCAGAGTACATATAAGTCGCCACATACAACTCCTACAAACATACAGAGCAAAGCTGCAGAACGGTAACTATATCTGGATCACTGAAACATCAGCCAGAGTGCAGAAGTCAACAAACTTCGCCAATGCAAATAAACAACGAGAAGATGAAATAACCGCAGCGGCTGCCGATAGATGTCCGGTGCACTCAGCTCTCCCTGTTCAATCTGACAGGAGAAGAAACAGTGAGGCGCAAAGGTAAACTCGTGTTTCAGAAAATCAGAAATAGAGAAGGCGTAGCCATTCGGCCCCTTGCGCCTGTTCTGCCCTTCACTCAGAACATGCTTGACTTTTGACCTCAGCACCACTTTCCTGCAACTTCCCATCACCGCTGAGCCCCAGGATATGTCTATTCAATTTAGAAACCTTGTGGAGATAATTGTAATGATTCACTACACTCCGGGTGAGGAAATTTCTCCTCATCTCAGTCCTGCTGAGTTGTCCTCGGATTTTGAGTCTGTGAGCGCTGGTTCCACACCTTATGGGAGACATCATTCCGGCACTTCCGCTGTAAATATCCTGTGAGATTGCATTTCTCTAATTCTGAGACAGGAATGCAATCTGTCTCAGTCAAACCACCTCTTATTTCACTCATTTTGAGACAGTCCCAGTAGGATTTGTTGTGGGAGCATCTCTATGGACAGATGAGTGCAGTTGTCCTGTGTTGTTCCACAGCCCGATGGCTGAGGGGTAGTAACTGTTCCTGACCCTGATGGGGCGAGTTCCCGGGCAGGATATGGAAAGAGGAACCCACTCCCTGTCCCTGCCCGAGAGGTTCCATATATAACCCTGAGTAGTGGCACGTCCCCAGGCAGGATATGGAAAGGGGAACACACTCCCTGTCCCTGTCCAAGAGGTTCCATATATAACCCTGAGGAGTGGCACAAGTCCCCGGTCAGGGTCTGGAAAGGGGATCCCACTCCCTGTCCCTGCCCGAGAGGTTCCATATATAACCCTGAGGTGTGGCACAAGTCCCCGGGCAGGGTCTGGAAAGGGGAACCCACTCCCTGTCCCTGTCCGAGAGGTTCCATATATAACCCTGAGGAGTGGCACAAGTCCCCGGGCAGGGTCTGGAAAGGGGAATCCACTCCCTGTCCCTGTCCGAGAGGTTCCATATATAACCCTGAGGAGTGGCACAAGTCCCCGGGCAGGGTCTGGAAAGGGGAACCCACTCCCTGTCCCTGTCCGAGAGGTTCCATATATAACCCTGAGGAGTGGCACGTCCCCGGGCAGGGTCTGGAAAGGGGAACCCACTCCCTGTCCCTGCCCGAGAGGTTCCATATATAACCCTGAGGAGTGGCACAAGTCCCCGGGCAGGGTCTGGAAAGGGGAACCCACTCCCTGTCCCTGTCCGAGAGGTTCCCTATATAACACTGAGGAGTGGCACAAGTCCCCGGGCAGGGTCTGGAAAGGGGAACACACTCCCTGTCCCTGTCTGAGAGGTTCCATATATAACCCTGAGGAGTGGCACAAGTCCCCGGGCAGGGTCTGGAATGGGGAACCCACTCCCTGTCCCTGTCGGAGATGTTCCATATATAACACTGAGGAGTGGCACAAGTCCCCGGACAGGGTCTGGAAAGGGGAACACAATCCCTGTCCCTGTCTCAGAGGTTCCATATATAACCCTGAGGAGTGGCACAAGTCCCCGGGCAGGGTCTGGAGAGTTTGGCAAGTCTGTGTGAGCCAATTAGTGAACATAGGACCTGTGCAATAGCGACTGTTTACACCTGAACTCGGGGGGGTGGGGTGGGTCAGTGTCTGCTGATATCCATGCGGGTAGGATTGTTACAGCTGTCCGAGCGGTTTTAAACTAATTTGGCAGCAGATCTGAACTGGAGTGATAGGGCTGAGGAGAATGTTGTTAGTTTTCAAACAGCGGCAGTGTGTACTGAGACTGCCACCATTGAGAGGCTGACGATAGGGCAACATTTCAGTGGGCGGGATGAGTTGCAATGCAAAAGGGTGAGAAAATGAAAAAGGTGATGAATACGGAACTGAAGGTTTTATATTTGAATGTGAGCAATACATGGAGTAAGGGAGATGAACTTGTGTCACAGTTACAGATTGGCATTGTGGGCATCACTGAATGGTGGCTGAAGGAAGATTATAGCTGGGAGCTTCATGTCCAAGGATACAGATTGTACTGAATGGACAGGCAGGTAGGCAGAGGGGTGGGGAGGTTCTGTATGTAAAAATGAAATCAAATCTTCAAACTGGTGAAAATGGATTGCAAGGTTTAGAATACTGACATACAGGGGGTGAATACTGATGCACTCAAAGATTTTCTATTTTATATTTGTAATTACTATTTTCCAGTTTTTGGTGATCTATTTTCACATTGACACAAGAGAGTATTTATTTCTGATGATCAGTGTGAATAAAACAAATCTAAATCCACTCTGTCTCAATGTTGTAAAACAATAAAAGATGAAAACTTCCAAGGTGGCCGCATACTTTTTATAAGCACTGCAAGTGCAATTATGAAGAAAGCACGGCAGTGCCTCTCCTTCCTTTGAAGTTTGCTAAGCTGCAGCATGACACACACACACACACACACACACACACTCGCACACGCACACGCACACGCACACGCACACGCACACGCACACACACACACACTCACACGCGCACACGCGCACACGCGCACACACGCACACACGCACACTCGCACACACGCACACTCACGCACACGCGCACACGCGCACGCGCACGCGCACGCGCACACACACACACACACACACACACACACAGACACACACACACACACACACTCACACACACACACACACACACACACACTCACACACACACACACACACACGCGCACACACACACACACACACACACACACACACACACACACACACACACACACACACACACACACACACGTGAACTGCCTCCATGACTATCACCAAGCAGTGCTTACATCCAATGTGATGAAGTGATTTGAGGGGTTGGTCATGACTAGAATCAACTCCTGTCTGTGCATGGACCTGGACCCACTGCAATTTGCCGATCGCCACAATATACCTACAGCAGATGCAATCTCACTGGCTCTCCACTCAGCCTTAGATCACCTGGACAATAGCAATACACAAGTCAGGCTGCTGATTACAGCTCAGCGTTCAACACAATCAGACCCTCAATTGTAATCAACAAGCTCCCAAACCTGGGCCTCTGTACCTCCTTCTGCAACTGGATCCTCACCAGGAGACCACAGTCTGTGTGGATCAGAAATAACATCTGCTCCTTGCTGATAATCAACACTGGCACACCTCAACGATGTGTGCTCAGCCCACTGCTCTACTCTCTCTACACCACGTCTGTGTGTCTAGGCTCATCTATAATCTTGCTGATGACACAACTATTGTTGGGGAATTTCAGACAGTGACGAGGAGGAGTACAGGTATGAGATAGATCAGCAAGTTGAGTCGTGTCGCAGCAACAACCTTGCACTCAACATCATGAAGACAAAGGAATTGATTGTGGATTCAGGAAGGGGAATTCGAGGGAACATACACCAGTCCTCATCGTGGGATCAGAAGTGAAAAGGGTGAGCAGTTTCCATTTCCTGCCTGTCAATATCTCTGAGGATCTATCCTGGGCCCAACATATTGATGCAGTTACAATGAAGGCACAACATCGGCTATATTTCATTTGGAGATTGAGGGGAATCGGTCTGTCACTAAAGACACTTGCAAATTTCTACAAATGTACTGTGGAGAGCATTCTAACTGGTTGCATCACTGCCTGGTGTGGAGAGGACACTGCACAGGATCAGAAAATGCTGCAGAAAGTTGTAAACTCAGCCAGCTCCTTCATGGGCACTGGACTCCACAGCATCCAGGACACATTCAAAAGATGATGCCACAAAAAGATGGCATCCATCATTCAGGACCCCCATCACCCAGGACATGTCCTCTTCTCATTGCTACCATCAAGGAGGATGTACAGGAGCCTGGAGACACACTCACCGGTTCAAGAACAGCTTCTTCCCTCCACCATCTGATATCTGAATAGACAATGAACCCATGAACACTTCCTCTTGTTTTGCAAATTTCAAATTTAATTTTATAAATACTTATTGTAATTTATACTTTTTATTACTATGCATTGCCGTCACAAACAACAGATTTCACCACATATGCCGGTGATATTACACCTGATTCTGATACACAAACACACACAGCTGGGCTCAGACATACAACACTCCCACATTCCTCCCTTTGTGACACCCTGCTTGCTCCGTGGCCCCCGGTATGAAGCTCAAACTGTTGCAACACCTGCCCTTTAAATTCATGGCTGAGGCTGTGTTGTGTCTGTTCACTGTTTGAGTTCGATATTAAATGAAGAGCATTGAATGGAAAGGAAGGTTTGAATAGAAGAATAAAGATCTCCTCTGAAGGTATATGGGGTCCTGGTGAGAGGCCTAGGCAGTGTAGATGTAGAAAGGATGTTTCCCATGGACAAGAGGGCACAGCCTCAGGATAGAGAGGTTTCCTTTCAAAACAGAAATGCAAAGAAATTTCTTTAGCCAAAGGGTGGTGAATTTGTGGAATTTGTTGCCACATGACGCTGTGGAGGCCAGGTCGTTTGGAGTATTTAGTGCAGAGATTGACAGCTTCTTGTTTGGACATGACAACAAAGGTTACGGGGAGAAGGCCGGGATCTCGGGTTGAGGAGGAGATTTAAAACAAAGGATCAGCCATGATTGATGGTGGAGTAGACTCGATGGCCAGATGGCCTCATTCTGCTCTTATGTATTATGATTCTTCCGGTCTTATGGACTATTTTCTAAATGGGGAGAAATTTCAAAAATTGAGATGCAAAGGGATTTGGGAGTCCTTCAGGATTCCCTGAAGGTTAATTTGCAGGAGTCTGTGGTGAGGAAGGCATATGCGATGTCACCATTCATTTGAAGAGAACAAGACTATAAATGCAAAGATGTAATGTTGAGTCTTTATAAAGCACTGGTGAGGCCTCACTTGGAGTATTGGGAGCAGTTTTGTGCCCCTTATCTTGGAAAGGGTGTGCTGAAACTGTAAAGATTTCAAATGTGGTTCATGAAAATGATTCCAGGATTAAATGGCTTGTTATATGAAAATCATTTGATGGCTCAGGGTCTGAATTCACTGGAATTCAGAAGAATGAGGGGTGACCTAATTGAAACCTATTGAATACTGAGAGAGCTTGATGGAGCGAATGTGGAGGTGTTTCCTCTGGTGGGCATGTCTAAGGACACAGCCTCAAAATAGAAGGCTGTCCTTTTGGAACAGAGATGACAATTTCTGTAGCAGGGAGAACTGAATCTGTGGAAATCTTTGCCTCAGGCAGCTTGCGAGGCCAATTCATTATGTATTTTTAGATGGAGGTTGATTGATTCTTGATTGGTCAGGGTATGAGGGGATACGGGGGGAAGACAGGCGATTGCTGCAGAGAGGAAAAATGGATCGGCCATGATGAAATGGCTGAGCAGACATGATAGGGGAAATGGTCTTATGGTCTAATACAAGAATAAAAAGCTCCTCTGAAGGTATATGGGGTCCTGGTGAGAGCCTGCATGGAACACTGTGCACAGGCCTGGTCCCCGTCCCAGAGGCAGTCTATCGGATAAAGGGAATGAAGAAGTTTCCCAGATTGATTTTGGGGTTGTGGTAGTGTCCTCAGAGAGATTACTGTGATTGGGCCTATCTCAAAACTAGAGAAATAAGAGGTGGTCTGACTGAAACAGGCGCAGACTCACGGGGTATTGACAGGGTAGGGGCAGGAATGATGTTTTCCCTGGCCCAGGTGGGGGCGGGGGTTTGAACAAGGGGTCACAGGCTCGAAATCCGAGGTCACCTCAGCAGGGCTGAGATCTGGAGAAATTTCCTCACCCAGATTGTGGTGAATATTTGGAATATTCTCCACGTTTCCTAAATTTAAAGTCAAATTTAGGGGCTCAGCGATGATGGGAACGTTTCAGGAAAGTGGCGCTGATGTCAAAGATTGGGTATTCTGGTATTTTCTAAAGCACCAGTTTACCTTTGCGCCTTCTTCTCCCTTGGGTTTCAGCCGTTCGGATTGCACAGGGGAGCGGTGAGAGCTCCGGAGATCCATCGGCAGCCGCTGCGGGGCAGCTCCCGTCTCCCAGCAGGAAGGGACGGGTCTGGGAGACAACTCCAGACAACAGGCCCCGATCCTCGGCGGGGAAAGGCCGGGCGCTCTCCGTGTAGCTGAAACATCTCACAGAATCTCTGCCAGTCTCTTCAGCTCTGCCTTCGAAAGGATTCACGACCCGCCGGTGGTGCAGCCGAAACCCGAGGCGCAACTCCCAGTTTCCGGCCTCACTCGGTCCCGGTTCCAAACCCCGGCCCGGCCGGGCGCTCAGCGTCCCGCCCACTGACACCCCTCAGCCAATGAGAGCATCCTTCTCCTAACGGTGATCGCTGATTGGCTGTGAGTGTGAGGACGGGCTGCTGCTAGGAGCTGGAGATGTCATTCACAGTTTGTTCTCAGGATCAAAGGAAGTCCCCCGAAACTCAAATTTCAAGGTACATTTTTTTATCAGAGTACAGATAAGTCATCACATACAACCCCGAGAAGCATTTTCCTGCGGACATACTTAGAAAATGTATAGAATAGCAACCATAACAGAAGCAGGTAGTGACAGATCAGCCAGAGTGCTGAAGGTAACAAACTGTGCAAATGCAAATATGGAGAAACAGGATAAATAACAGGAACATGAAATAACCGCAGCGGCTGCTGATGGATCTCCGGAGCTCTCACCGCTCCCCTGTGCAATCCGACAGGCTGAAGGCCAAGGGAGAACAAGGCGCAAAGGTAAACTCGTGATTTAGGAAATAAGAAACAGGAGCGGGCATTGCCAATCGTCCCGTTGCGCTGTTCTGCCCCTCACTCGGAACATGGCTGCCTTTTGACCTCAGCGCCACCTTCCTGCAATGTTCCCAACATCGCCAAGCCCTAAAATATGTCCGTTTAATTTAGAAAACTTGTGGAGAAAACTCCAAATATTCACTGCACTGTTTTGGGGAAATTTCTCCTCATCTCAGTCCTGCTGAGGTGACCTCAGATTTTGAGTCTGTGATCCCTGGTTCCACTGCTCAGCCAGGAGAAACATCATTCCTGTCCCTACCCTGTAAATACCCTGTGAGACTGTTTCTGTCTCAATCAGGAAGCTTCTCCATATGAACCTTGTGTTAATGAAATTGGTGACAGTTCTTTCAGACCAGCTGCTTTGACCAGAAGAACACCAGACAGTGGTCAGCACGGAATGTCCTGCAGTTACTGCAGGAGAAGGACTGGATGGTCACAGTGGACTGGTTCCCTGAGCAGACAGCCCAGACCATCTGGCAGAATGCCTCATCACCAGATCTCATCAACAGGCAGCAAGACCTCACCTGTCTGGCGGCGAGAGGGCCCCTCCCAGTCTGATCCTTGCTGCATGCCCGGAGATCACTCCCACAGCGCGCTGCCCCGAGATTACTGCAGTGGAGACGAGAGGGCCCCTCCCAGTCTGGTCCTTGCTGCATGCCCGGAGATCAGTCCCACAGCGCGCTGCCCCGAGATTACTGCAGTGGAGACGAGAGGGCCCTCCCAGTCTGATCCTTGCTGCATGCCCGGAGATCACTCCCACAGCGCGCTGCCCCGAGATTACTGCAGTGGAGACGAGACGGCCCCTCCCAGTCTGATCTTTGCTGCATGCCCGGAGATCACTCCCACAGCGCGCTGCCCCGAGATTACTGCAGTGGAGACGAGAGGGCCCCTCCCAGTCTGATCCTTGCTGCATGCCCGGAGATCACTCCCACAGCGCGCTGCCCCGAGATTACTGCAGTGGAGACGAGAGGGCCCCTCCCAGTCTGATCCTTGCTGCATGCCCGGAGATCACTCCCACAGCGCGCTGCCCCGAGATTACTGCAGTGGAGACGAGAGGGTCCCTCCCAGTCTGATCCTTGCTGCATGCCCGGAGATCACTCCCACAGCGCGCTGCCCCGAGATTACTGCAGTGGAGACGAGAGGGTCCCTCCCAGTCTGATCCTTGCTGCATGCCCGGAGATCACTCACACAGCGCGCTGCCCCGAGATTACTGCAGTGGAAACGAGAGGGCCCCTCCCAATCTGATCCTTGCTGCATGCCCGGAGATCACTCCCACTGCGCGCTGCCCCGAGATTACTGCAGTGGAGACGAGAGGGCCCCTGCCAGTCTGATCCTTGCTGCATGCCCGGAGATCACTCCCACTGCGCGCTGCCCCGAGATTACTGCAGTGGAGTCGAGACGGTCACTCACCTCTTTGCGGACTGTGGGCTGGCGAAGATCTATGGAGAAAGATGCAAGGGCCTGTGCCACAGCAGCTGCGTGACAGAAGGCTCACTGATCCTCGGGCTGTTCCCAGGACGCACAGGAAAAGGGACAGCGTGTGCTGCTGGAAGATCATCAACTCGGGGAAAGAACCCCGAAACTTGTTGGCCTGCCATCACATCGAGATGTCCGGAGAGCAGGGGTTCCCAACCTGGGGTCCACGGTTACTGGTATTGGTCTTTGGCATAGAAATGTTTGGGAACCCCTGTCGTACAGAAATGCTGCCGAATGACACATTCCAGATTACAGGGACACCATTGGAACTACAGGGATCCTCTACACTGGACAGGGAGCGGCCGGGTTGGCTGAGGAAGCCTCACAGTTATTGTAGTAGTGAACCACCCCAGGGGGGCACATGGCTTCTCCTTTCAGCGCAGGACTTCAATCGTCTTCCAGGGTAAGGTCCTTCCGACCGCAGGGATGAGGCCTTTGGAGATTCAGCTGACGTCTTTGTTGCACTGGGTTTTTAAGAGAAAGGGTTGTTCGCCATACGGCCAACACTCCTCCGCTCGTAGCCGGGCTTAGACAGTCCATGGCCGCGTTTTCTTATCTGTTGCCCGTTTAATGTGTTTTTGATCCCACACTAAACATAGAAATGGCCAGAATTTCCACAGAACACATCCTGCAAAACCATGTTCATTCCCTGAGACTGCAGCGCGCGTAGTGGACAATCGCGGTACTGCAGGGGATCAGCAGCTCCCCGAAAGTGAAAGCATTCTGAATCAGGAAGTACCGGGAGTTAACATGGCTTCGAAAGGACAGGCCGAGAGTTTGAGCGAGGAGGTAATTTGTCCCATCTGCCTGGATTTCTTCACCGATCCGGTGTCACTGGAGTGCGGACACAACTTCTGTCGCTCTTGTATCACACGGTGTTGGGAAAGGGAGGAGAGAAACTCCTGCCCGGAATGTAGAGCGGTGTTTGCTGACCGCACCCTCAGGGCCAGTCGGGCCTTAGCAAATCTGGCTGAAAAATTCCGAAATCTAAACCTGAATCCGAAAGGGAAGGAAAATAAACTTCACTGCGAGGAACATGAGGAAGAACTGAAGCTGTTTTGTGAAACGGACAAGACACTGATCTGTCTGATCTGTGCAGCTGCGCAGGAACACAGAGAGCACCGCTTCATGCTGATTAAAGAAGCTGCTAAAATCTACAAGGTAAAACTAACGTTAGTTTAATACTTAACACATTTCCTTTGTCCTACATACCATCACACGAGCCTCTATAACCAACACATCACTCTCTGCAACTTCCGCCATCTCCAACGGGATTCTAGCATCTCTCCGTCCCACAGCCCACCTCCTCATCCCGCAACTCTCCGCTCTCTATACGGATCGCGCTCTACGTACTGTATCGCCCTTATCCACTCGCTCCTCCCCACTGATCTCCCTCCTGGCACTGACACCTTCAAGCGGGACAAGTGCTACACCTGACTCCTAATCTCCTCCCTCGTCACCATTCAGGGCCGCAAACAGCCCAGTTCCTCCCGTTTCTTCCATGGTCGATTGTCCTCTCGTATTAGATTCCTTCTTCTCCAACTCTTTACCTCTTCCACCTGTCCCCTCCCAGCTTCTCACTTCATCACCCTCCCCCACGTTCCCACTCACATTGTCTCACCCGTCACCTGTCAGCTGGTTCTCATCCCCAACCTTTTTATTCTGGCTCCTGTCCCATTCCTTCCCAGTCCTAATGAATGGTCTCATCCCGAAACACCGAATGTTTATTTTCCCTGAATAGATGCTGCCTGACTCACTGAGTTCCTCCGGCATTTTGTGTGATAATCGGGTTTGATCACCTGTTTCTTTTGATGCATCTTTGTTTCTATTTCCTTCACTCTCTGACTTCCAGGATCAGCAAAAATCTTCCTTAGACTCTCTCACAAAAAAGAAATCAGACTTCCAGGAAAAGGAGCAGCAACAGAAAGAGAAGATTTCCGGAGTTCGGGTGAGGCTTCCTGAGCGGAATTTCTGATATTACTGTCGAGTTTTGCTCCATTTAGTGCAGAATAGCCGAGTATCGCAGCTCCAGTGACCTGGGTTCGATCCTGACCTCTGCTGTTGTCTGTGTGGAGTTTGCATGTTCTCCTTGTGACCATGATAGTTTCAGACACATTTCAAGGACATGCTGGATGAATGGTTAATTACAATTAACACTGAGAAGGTCGAGGAGGGTGTATGTGAATCAGTTGGCCGTTAATGGGTCAGTGAGGGAGAATAGGTTTCAGGAAAACGTGAGGGAATGTGGTTGACGGGAATGTCTCAGAAGTAGTATGGACCCCAATGGACCGAATGGTCACCTTAATGTCATCAGGGAATACAACACAGCAATGCAGTAAACTAATCTTCACCTTTCATTCGACAGGAACAGTCACAAAGCGTTCAGACCCACATCACATCCCAGTTTGCTGAACTGCGCCAGATTATCACTGAGAAAGAGCAAAGCTTACTCAGGGATCTCAGGGAAGAAGAGAAGAGGATTCTAAATCCAATGGAGATAAATCTTCTGCAGATTCAAGAGAATATAAGGTTTATTCAGGAAGAAATCTCGAAGTTAAAGGAACAGATGGATCAAAAAGACAGTGTGATATTTCTCAAGGTGAACGATTACATTTCAATTTGTTTCTGTCAAATTGAACTAAATAAACAGTGGTACATTTGAAATAAACACAGCACAGTGGCCAATTCTACCAAATCAATTGCCGCTGCTGGTGACCTCACACAGAGTGTTCTCCTTGCATGACGAACCTCCAATCATTCAGCTAATGACATTCTAAATATCAGAGATAGATATTCGATCCTTCATCAGCAACATTTAAGAGATGAAATTTCAGCATAATTAATCATAAATTAAGCTGAAATGAATCGGTCAATGATGTGAACAGTAAGTCCAATTCTAATCAGATTTGTGTTTTTATTTATTTCAGGAGGAATCTCGTCAGAATAGGAGGTAGGACATGCTCTTTACTGAAACCCTGTATGGATTTATAAAATACTTCAAAATTCCAGTTTATCACCCGCAGTTTAATATTTACAGAATCAGTGATGATGTCCTGGAATTGTCAGTGACAGATGAGGCGCTGCCGGTTGGAAAATTCGTTCACCCCTATTTGTTGAACACAGTGCTGAGAGAAACATTTGATGCTATTAAGCGAGGTAAAACTTACAAAGATTATGTTTTCCTTGTTCATGAAACACTGTTAAGTTGTAAGTTGAAGCAAGGATTGGCTGCGATAATGGTCTGAAGGGGAACTGAAGTTTATTCCACATCAACCCCACCGACTAGGAGGGATCACTGTCACATGGTCAGCTGGAGATGTCTGACCCCTGAACACACCAGCACAGGGTCACAATACAACTAATACACGGGGCTGGTAGATGAACCACTGTGTCCTGATACCAGGCACACTGCACCAACACGCCAAGACATGAATTTGAATCCTACCACAGAGCTGAGAATTTAATTCTGACTTGATGATATTGTAGGGAATAAAAGCGAGTAAAAGCGAGTGTGGTACAGGGATTGTCAGGAAAATGCACAAGTCCTTCGTGTGCAGTGAGTCCAGTGTCTGACTGTTGTTCGAGGCGGAAGAGGGGAGTGGTAGTGATAGGGGACTCAATCGTCAGGGGAACAGACAGGAGAATCTATGGATGTGAATGGGACACCTGAATGTTATGTTGCCTCCCAGGTGCCAGGGTCCGAGACGTCTCGGATAATGTCCGCACCATTTTGGAGAGGGAGGGAAAACAGCCAGATATCCTGGTGCATTTTGGGACAATGACATTGGAAGTAAAAGCAAAGAGGTCCTGAAAATAGAATTTGGAGAGCTTGGTAGAAAGTTCAGAAGCAGTACCCCCAGGGTTGTAATTTCTGGATTGCTGCCTGTGCCACGTGCTGGTGAGGGTAGAAACAGGATAATTTGACAGATAAACATGGCTGAGAAGACGGTGCTGGGGACAGGATTTCAGGTTCTTGGATCAGTGGGATCTCTTCTGGTGGAGGAATGACCTGCTCAAAAGGGATGGGTCGCACCTGGACCCGAGGGAGAACAATATTCTCGCAGCGAGGTTTGATAGAGCTATTGGGGAGGGTCTGAACTAATTTGGAGAGGGTTGAAACTGGAGTGAAGGGGTAAGACTGATGGTAAGCATGAAAAGATTGCGTGCAGTCAGACTGTCAGATAGGGCTGACAGATGTGAGGAGAAAATTGCAGACAGCAGGGTGAGTATCAGTGCATTAGGGATGCAGAATTTAAAAGGGTAGCAGATACAGTACACAAAGTGTTATATATCAATGCATGGAGTATGAGAAATAAGGTGGATGATCTTGTTACACTATTACAGATTGTCAGGTATGATGTTGTGGCCATCACGGAGTCGTGACTGAAGGATGGTTGTAGTTGGGAGCTGAATGTTCAAGATTACACAATGTATCGGAGGAAGGAAGGAAGGCTGATGGGGTGGTGTGGCTCTGCTGGTAAATCAGCAGCTAGATGTGACATAGGATTGGAAGATGTTGAATCCTTGTGGGTTGAGGTAAGGAACTGCAAAAGTAAAAAATGACACTGACACCAGTCATATACAGGCCTCCCAACAGTCAGTGGGTTGAGTCCCACAGATTACAACTGGAAATAGAAAAGGCTGATGAAAAGGACAATGTTATGACAATCATGGGAGATTTCAACATGCAGGGCAATTGGGAAAATCAGGTTGGTAAAGGATCTCAAGAGAGTGAGTTTGTTGAATGCAATGTGATGGCTTTCTAGAGCAGTTTGTCGTTGAGCCTACTCGGGGAACAGCTCTACTGGATTGGGTGTTATGTATTGAACAAGAGGTGAGTAGTTAAAAGAAACCTTAGGAGGCAGTGCTCACAACATGACTGAGTTCAGCTTGAAATTTGATAAGTAGACAGTAAAGTCTGACATTGTAGTATTTCAGAGGAGTGAAAGAAATTACAGTGGTCTGAGAGAGGATTTGGCCAAAGCAAATTGGAAGGAGATGCTGGCAGGGATGAGAGCGGAGCAGAAATGGTGTCAGTTCTGGGAAAATGAGGAAGGTGAAGGATAGATGTATTCCAAAAATATATAAATACCCAAATGGCAAAATAGTACAACCTTGGCTGAGAAGGGAAGACAAGTTAATGTGAAGGCAAAAGAGAGGGAATACAACTAAACAAAAATTAGTAGGAAGACAGAGGATTGGGAAGCTTTTAAATATCTACAGAGATGAACTAAAAGAATGATTGGGAGGGGAAAATTAAATGTGCATTGATTTGAATTGAATTGACTGTATTACTTACATCCTTCATATACATGAGGAGTAAATATCTTTATGTTATATCTCCGTCTAAATGTGCAATGTGCAATTTATACTGATTTGTGACAAACAATATGCATGCTGGTGAATATAACTTAGAAATACAGTTGTCTCAGCACGAGTTAATCAGTCTGATGGCCTGGTTGAAGAAGCTGTCCCTGGAGCCTGTTGCTCCTGGCTTTTATGCTGCGGTACCGTATCCCGGATGGCAGTAACTGGTACAGTTTGTGGTTGGGGTGACCCTGGTCTCCAATGATCCTTCGTGCCCTTTTTACAATTAAGTCTTTGTAAAACAAGCTAGCAAACAATATCAAATTGTTTTTCAAGTATTGTAAAAAATGAAATAGAGATGAGAGTGGAAATAGGCCCGCTAGAAAATGCAGTCGAATATATAATAACGGGGGATAAAGAGATGGCAGATGAACTAAATGAGCATATTGCATCAGTCTTGACACTAACACTGTGCCCGGTGTTGAATGGTGCGAGGGAAGAGAAGTGAGTGCAGTTACTGTTACAAAGGAGAAGGTGGAGGACACTCGCACTGTGTCCGGTGTTGAAGAGTGCGAGGGAAGAGAAGTGAGTGCAGTTACTGTTACAAAGGAGAAGGTGGAAGACACTCGCACTGTGCCCGGTGTTGAAGAGTGCGAGGGAAGAGAAGTGGGTGCAGTTACTGTTACAAGGGAGAAGGTGCTCAAAAAGCTGAAAGAACTAAAGGTACATAAGTCACCCGGACCAGATGAACTGCACCCTAGTGTTCTGAAAGAGGTTGCAGTAGACATTGTGGAGACATTTCAAATGATCTTTCAAAAATCATTGGACCCTAGCATGGTGCCAGAGGACTGGAAAATTGCAAATTTCACTCAACTCTTTTAGTAAGGAGGAAGGCACCAGAAAGAAAATTATAGACCAGTTCACATCACCCGTATGGTTGTGAAGAAGCTAGTGTCAAATGTTAAGTTGAGGTAATGCGCTACCTGGTGACCCTGGACAAGTTAGGAAACGTCAGCATGGCTTCGTTAAGGGAATATTGTGCCTGACAAACCTGTTGGGATTCTTTGAGGAGATTACAAGTAGGATAGATAAAGGGGATGCAGTGGATGTTGTATATTTGGAATCTCAGAAGGCCTTTGACAAGGTGCCATACATGCAGCAAGTCAAGAGCTCATGGTATTACAGAAAAGTTACAGGCATGGTTAGAATATTGGGGGATTGGTAGGAAACAGTGAACGAGAGAAAAGGGATCCTTTTCTGGTTGGCTTCCAGATACTAGTATTTCACAGGGGTCAGTGTCAGGACACCTTCATTTTATGCTGTATATCAACATTTAGCTGATGGAATAGACCATAAGATTTATGAGCAGAAATAGGCCATTCGGCCCATCCAGTCTGCTCCACCATTCAATCATGGGCAAATCCAATTCTTCCGGTCATCTCCACTCCCCTGCTTTCACCCCATTCCCTTTGATGCCCTGGCTAATCAAGAACCTATCTATCTCTGCCTTAAATATAACTTGGCCTTAACAGCCACTTGTGGCAACAAATTCCACAGATTTTCCGCACACTGACTAAAGTAATTTCTCCACATCTCAGTTCTGAAAGGACGTCCTTCAATCCTGAATTCGTACCCTCTTGTCCTAGAGTAGATGGCTTTGTTTCCAAGTTTGCAGATGATACGAAGATTGGTGGAGGGGCTGGTAGCGTTGAGGAAACAGTTAGGCTGGACAAGGACTTGAATGAGGATAATGGGAAAGAAAGTGGCAAATGATATACAAAGTTGGGAAAATGCATGGTCATGCACTTCGGTCGTAGAAATAATGTACAGATTATTTTTTAAATGGGGAGAATTTTTTTTAAATTGAAAGTAAGGATGTGATGCGGAGGCTTTATAAGGCACTGGTGAAGCCTCACCTTGAGTATTGTGAAAAATTTTGGGCTCCTCATGTAAGAAAAGATGTGCTGGCATTGCAGAGTGTTCATTTCATAATGATGATTCCAGGAATGAAAGGGTTATCATATGAGGAACATTTGATAGCTCTGGGTCTGTTCTTACTGAAATTTCGGAAGATGAGGGCGGAACTCAAAGAAACCTGGAATGTTGAAAGGCCTATAAAGAGTTGATATGGAAAGGATGTTTCCCATGGTTAGGAGTCTTTGACAAGAGGGCACAACCTCAAGATAGAGAGGCATCTATTTAAAACAGATGCGGAGAAATTCGAGCCAGCGGCTGGTGAATTTGTGGAACTTGTTGTGTGTACTTAAGGCAGAGCTTGGAAGGTTCTAGATTGGACACAGCATCAAAGGTTACGGGGAGAAGACCAGGTAGTGGGGCTGAGGAGGGAAAAAAAGGATCAGCCATGATTGAATGGCGGAGCAGACTCGATAGGCAAATGGCCTAATTCTGTTCCTATGTTTTATGGTTATCAGACCACTACACTGAAGCATTGTGAGAATGAGCTCGGACACACCAACAAGCATTGACATGGGTCAAGATTTCATCACAGGAGAAGCACACACAGCATAACCGGCCTGGCAAAGCTCCCTCACACACATACACAGGAAGGATTGGTAGATTGTAGTCAGAGCCTCAGCAATCTACGTTGTTATTTCCCTCAGTAACCTGGAAACCAATCTCCTCAGACACCGTCATTTATTTATTTAAACAGCTCACACACATGTCATACATTGTCAGCACACACCAGACATGTGATCACATTACCAGACACAAATTCCCATTTATGAATAAAATCTGCAGTCTTTACCCAGTCTGTCTGTTCTGAGGTATTGAGCTGCCTCTGACATGATGTCACTTCAACAGTTCAGAGACAGACTCCGGGATGAGATTCCTCAGGAGGATGATTTGGGAGGGTTTGATGAATGTCGAACCCACGGCCCACTTCATCAATCTGCAAGACTAAGATGTCTTCTTGAGCATGTCCATTTGTATGTGTTTGCCCCATATTCCCCTAACCATTTCCTATCTATGTACCTGTACAAATTTGTTTTAAAATATTTTATTTATACCTGTTTCTACAGCGCCTGATGGCAAATTCCATTTACCCACCTTGCTCTCTGTGGGAATCTTACCCTTTAGATCCCTCATAAAATTTCCCCTTTCACATTCAATCTGAGCTTTCTGGTTCTGTACTCCCATTTCTCAGAAAATGACTCACTTTATCTGAGCCCCTTATGAATGTATTTACCTCGATAAGGGGTCACCCCTCAACATCCTACACTACAGCTAAATAGCTCAAGCTTCTCTACTTTCTGCTTTTAACCCAAGCCCCCAGTCCTGCTAACATCCTCCTGAAGCCTCCTGTCCAGTGTAATGACATCCTCCCCATATTCGGGAACCGGAAATGCAGACAATGCTTCAAGTGTGGTCTATCATCGACATCAAAGGCCTTGTTTAAGTTCATGTGGACAGTGTGGAATAGGCTGATGAATATAGGACTGAAGGTGTTGTATTTGAATGCACCAGTATACGGAATAAGGTCGATGATGTTGTAGCACAGGTAGAGATTGGCAGGTACAACGTTGTTGGCATCACTGAGTTTTGGTGGAAAGGAGATCCTGGCTTGAAGCTGAACTTTAAAGGATACACCTTGTATTCAAAGGACAGGCAGGTAGGTAGGCGGAGAGGCTGGGGAGGGTCTGTTGGTAAGAAATGAAATGAAATCCTTCGAGAGGGGTGACATAGGATTGGAAGATGGAGAATCATTGCGGGTAGAGTTACGAAAGTGCAAGGGTAAAAAGACCCTGATGGGTCATGAGGGAGGAGCTGACCAAAGTAGATTGGAAGGGGACACGAGCAGGGATGATTGCAGAACAACAAAGACTGGAGCTCCAGGGGCAATTCGGAAAGATGAAGTATGGTTATACAGGGAGGATGAGGTAACCGTGTTTGACAGGGAAATCCGAGACAGCATAGAAGTGAAAGAGAGGGCTTACAATGGAGCAGAAATCAGCAGGATGTCGGAGTATCGAGAAGATTTTGACAGTTAACGGAAAGGAATTACAAAGCCATAAGGAGAGAAAATGAGATATGAGGGAAAGCTTGCCTACAATACTCAAGAGGACACAAAAATGTAAAGAGTAAAAGAGAGGCGAGAGTGGATATTGGACCCCTAGAAAATGACACCGGAGAGGAGAAATGTGACAAAAGCCATGGCAGAGGTACTTAATTAGTATGGGACATTGGAAAAAAAAAGTTGAATTTCCCCATGGGGATGAATAAAGTATCTATCTATCTATCTATTCTGTGTCAATCCTCATGGTGAATGATACTCACTGTATGTCAGAAATGTGAAAGTGTCGGGGTACAGAAATGAGTGTTGTTGCTGTTACTGAGGAGAAAGTGTGTGGGACGATTGAAAATCTGAAGCTGCCTGGACCAGATGGACTGCACCCCAGTCTTTGGATGGAGTTAACTGAAGAGAATATGGGGGCATTAGTAATGATCTTTCAAGAATCACTAGATACTTGGTCATTCCAGACGACTGGAAGTTGCAAAAGTCACTTAACTCTTTTAGAAGGCAGAGCAGCTGGGGAAAGAAAATTATAGGTGAGTTAGTCCGGATGTGGTGTGGTTGGGAAGATGTTGGATTCTAGCATTAAGGCTGAGCTTGTGGGTACATGCACATGATAAAATAGAGCAAAGACAGTATGCCTTCCCTTAAGGGGAAATCTTACCTGACAAATCTGTTGGAATTCTTTGAGGAACACAAAGCCAAGATAGACAAAGAATGATTTGGATGACAGAATTGTTGCCTTTGTGGCCAAGCTTGCAGATGATATGAAGATAGGTGAAGGGGCAAGTAGTGCTGCAGAAGCTCGGAATCTGGGGAAGGACAGAGACAGATCAGGAAATGGGCAAATAAGTGATAGATGGATTATTGAGTAGGGAAATCGTGCATGCACTTTGGTAGAAGGAATAAAGACATAGATATTTTTGAAAACAGAGAGAATTCAAAAATCAGAAGAGCAAAGGGACTTGGGTGTCGTTGTGCAGGATTCCCTCAAGGTTAACTTGCAATTTGTGTCAGTGGTAAGATCGGCAAACTCAATGTGAGCATTCATTTCGGGAGGATTAGAATACAAAAGCAAGGATGTAATGCTGATGTTTTATAAGGCATTGGTCAGACCACACTTGGAGTATTGTGAGCAGTTTTGGGTCCTTTATATCAGAAAAATGTGCTGGCATTGGAGAGGCTCCAGGCGGTTCCCAAGAATGATTCTGGGAATGAAAGAGTTAACATGTGAGGACTGTCTGATGGTTCTGGGCCTGTACTCACTGGAGTTTAGAAGAATGGCTGATTTATTACCCCCCTCAACCCGTTGGGTCGATGGGCCTCTGTGACCTCCTGTTAAAATCCATTCACTCACCTCCTTCCCATCTTAATCCACCCCTTTCTCGCACTCGTTTCTGCTGCTTCTCTCCCCTATTTATTTCTGTTCTTGAGGGAAGATGTCGAGCTGAAACGTAGACTGTCCATCTCTCTCCACACTTGCTGCCTGACCCGCTCGGTTCCTCCAGCATTTTGTGTCTGTTTGACCGGGAAATCTTTGCTCTCCGTCCAGCGGAAAACCCACGGGGAGACATTAGTTGTCCATCTGCTTTCGTCGGGTTAAACTACGGTGAAGGTTCATGTCGGCCACCCGACCGCGTCTCCCACCGATCCCCGGGGCCGCGCTGTCCGATTCTCCCCCCGATCCCCGGGGCCGCGCTGCCCGAGTACCCCCCCCCCCCGATCCCCGGGGCCGCGCTGTCCGATTCTCTCCCCGATCCCCGGAGCCCCGCCGCCCGAGTCTCCTCCCGATCCCCGGGGACTCTCTGATTCTCTGCTTCTCCCCCCAGTCTCTGTCACCCTGAATGTGGAAACGGCGAATCCGTATCTCGAGGTGTCTGAGGATCGGAAGAGTGTGAGATGTACCGGGATCCGGAGGAATCTCCCTAACACCGGGAAGAGATTCACAAACTGGGCTTGTGTGCTGGGATCGGAGGGATTCACATCGGGGAGACATTACTGGGAGGTGGAGGTAACAGGAAATCGGGTCTGGTATCTGGGAGTCGCCGCAGAGTCTGTGGAGAGGAAGAAACGGTTCAGTCTGAGACCGGAGACCGGATTCTGGGTCATCGGGCGGGTTGATGACGTGTTACATCGGGATTGTGACGGGATTGGGAAGACCCTCCCCTCCCCCGAGTCCCTTCTCTCTGCCGGTCCCATCCCCGGGAGGGTGGGAGTTTATCTCATTTACGAATCCGGGACAGTTTCATTTTACAACGCGGAGACCAAGTCCCATCTCCACTCCTTCACTGGGAATAAATTCATGGGGAAACTTCATCCTTTCTTCGCGACCTGGGATGGAATCCAATGGCTGAGAATCTGCTCCGGTTCCGCTCCGGGTCTGTAAACGGGTCGGGTCCCGGGACCGGCGTCCGGAGTAAAGTCCCTGTAAATATAAATGTGCGGAGAGTGCAGCTAAATACGTGGCTAAGGAGATGGTGCAGGAGGGAGGGCTTCATGTTTCTGGACAATTGGGCTTTTTACCCGGGAAGGTGGGACCTGTTCCGACGGGACGGTTTGCCCCTGAACTGGAGGGGGACTAACATCCTTGCGGGTAGATTTGCTAGTGCTGCTCCGGGGGTGGGGGGGTGTTAAACTAGATTTGCAGAGGGAGGGGAACCAGAGTGTTAGAGCAGATAGTGAGGTGGAGGAGGATAAAGGTCATGCGAGGACTGCATGTATAGACAGAAATCAAAGGTTTGTACATTAGGTTGTAAATTAATTTTCAGAGCTTTAGAAATTGTAGAAAATAAAGATTTCCAAAAAGATTTTAATGAAGTGGCTTCTTCAGCTTTACACCTATCGTAATAATTGTCTGTTAGGAAATATTTTGGATAGTCTCTCCTTTGTTAAATAGTAACAGTGAACAATTTTAAATTGAATTAAACACTGGTTGGCACATATTAAAGCAGAGTTCACCATCTTCATTAACAAAGGTCATATTAAGTTCTCTCTCCCAAACTTGTTTAATCTTTAGTGATTAAGGGGATCTGTTTTTTTTTGCAGATTTATTTATTTTCATTATCATTTATTTTGTGATGGTCGATTGATGACTTTTGAAGAGTTAATTAGCAAATATTCTCTCTCTCATACACACTTACTGCAATATCTTCAGGTTTGACATTTTTTAGAAACATAATTATCTGAGTTTCCATATATGCAAGAATCTGATTTGTTGGATACCATTTTGAATATGAATCATTTAGTAAGAGAATTTGTAATTCTCATTGGCAGAAAATATTATAAACTAAATAACTGCCATAAAGGCAGCACAGTAACAGTGAACAATTTTAAATTGAATTAAACACTGGTTGGCACATATTAAAGAAGAATTGACCATCTTCATTAACAAAGGTCATATTAAGTTCTCTCCCAACGATGTTTAATTTTTAGTGATTAAGGGGATCTGTGTTTTTGCATTTATTTATTTTTATTTTCCTTTATTTTGTGATGGTCGATTGATGACTTTTGAAGAGTTAATTAGCAAATATTCTGTCTCTCATACACACTTTCTGCGATATTTTCAGGTTAGACATTTTCTACAAAAATAATTATCTAAGTTCCCATATATGCAAGAATCTGATTTGTTGGATACTGTTTTGAATAAGAATCCTTTAGTAAGAGGTTCCATTGGTAGAATTTATAATTTATTTTTAATACATTAATACAAAAAGATAACCTCTGACCTAAGGTTTATACGTGATAGAATTATTTGTTGTTTCAGACGTGATAGAGGGGGAGGGATGAAAGGGGGAGGAGTGGCATTACTATTCAGGGAAAATATCACAGCTGTGCGTAGACAGGACAGACCGGAGGGCTTGTCTACAGAGGTCATATGGGTGGAGCTGAGGAACGGGAAAGGTGTGACCACACTAATAGGGGTGTATTATAGATCGCCCAATAGTCAGAGAGAATTGGAGGAGCAAATCTGTATGAAGATAGTAGACCGATGTAAGAAACAGGAAGTTGTACTAGTAGGGAATTTTAACTTTCCACATATTGACTGGGACTCCCAAACTGTAAAAAGACTAGATGGCTTGGAGTTTGTGAAATGTTTTCAGGAAAGTTTTCTAAAATCAATATATAGAGGTACCTACGAGAGAGGATGCAATACTTGATCTCCTATTAGGAAACCAGACAGTCAGGTGACAGAAGTATGTGTAGGCGAACATTTTGGGTCCAGTGACCATAATGTCATTAGTTTCAAGTTAATTATGTATAAGGATGGGTCTGGTCCTCAAGTTGAGGTTCTAAATTGGAGAAGGGCTAATTTTGTGGAAATGAAAAAGGATCTAGGAAGAGTGGATTGGGATATTTTTTTTTCTGGCGAGGATGTGTTCAGTAAGTGGAAGGCCTTCAAAGGCGAAATTTTGAGAGTGCAGCGTTTGCATGTTCCTGTCAGGATTAAAGGCAAAGTTAACAGGCATAGGGAACCTTGGTTTTCAAGGGATATTGGTGATCTGGTTAAGAAAAAGAGAGAGGTGTATAGCAGGTAGAGGCAACAAAGAGCAAATGAGTTACTTGAAGAGTATAGAAAATGTAAGAAAATACTAAAGAAGGAAATCAGGAAGGAAAAAAGACATGAGGTGGCTTTGGCAGATAATGTGAAGGTAAACCCGAAGGGTTTCTACAAGTATATTAAGCGTAAAAGGATAGTAAGGGACAAAATTGGTCCCCTAGAAGATCACAGTGGTCGTCTATGTGTGGAGCCTCACGAGATGGTGGAGATCTTAAACAGATTTTTTGCATCAGTATTTACTCAGGAAACTGGCATAGTGTATATGGAAGGAAGGGAAACAAGCAGTAGTGTCATGGACCATTTGTAGATTAAAGAGGAGGAGGTGCTTGCTGCCTTACAGCGCATAAAGGTAGATAAATCCCCCGGGCCTGACTTGATATTTCCTCGGACCATGAGAGAGACTAGAGTAGAAATTGCAGGGGCCCTGACAGAAATATTTAAAATGTCTTCAGCCACGGGTGCAGTGCCGGAGGATTGGAGGGTAGCTCTTGTAGTTCCGTTGTTTAAAAAAGGCTCCAATGGTAAACCAGGTAACTACCGGCCGGTGATCCTGACATCAGTAGTAGGTCAGTTATTGGAAGGTGTTCTGAGAGATAGGATATACAAGTATTTGGACAGCCAAGGGCTGATAGTCAGTATGGCTTTGTGCGTGGTAGATCATGTTTAACAAATCTTGTAGAATTTTTCGAAGAGGTTACCAAGAAAGTAGATGAAGGAAAGGCTGTGGATGTTGTCTGCATGAACTTTAGTAAGGCCTTTGACAAGGTCCCACATGGGAGGTTAGTTCAGAAGGTTCAGACACTAGGTATACATGGAGAGGTTGGAAACTGGATTCGGAATTGGCTGTGTGGGAGAAGACAGAGAGTGGTAGTGGATGATTGCTTCTCAGACTGGAGGCCTGTGACTAGTGGTGTGCCTCAGGAATCTGTGCTGGGACCATTGTTGTTTGTTGTCTATATCAATGATATAGTCGTCAATTGGATCAGCAATTTTGCTGATGACACCAAGATTGGAGGCGTTGTGGACAGCGAGGAAGGCTTTCAAAGCTTGCCGAGGGATCTGGACCAACTGGAAAAATGGGCCAGAAAATGACAGATGGAATTTAATGCAGACAGGTGTGAGGTGTTGCATTTTGGAAGGACAAACCAAGGTAGGACATACACAGTAAATGGTAGGGCACTGAGGAGTGCGGAGAAACAAAGGGATCTGGGAGTCACAGGTAGACAGGGTTGTAAAGAAGGCCTTTGGCATCCTGGCATTCATAAATCAAAATACTGAGTACAGGAGTTGGGATGTTATGCTGAGGTTGTATCAGGCATTGGTGAAGACAAATTTGGAGTATTATTTGCAGTTCTGGTCACGTAACTATAGGAAGGATATCAGTAAGATTGAAAGACTGCAGAGAAGATTTACTAGGATGTTGCCAGGTGTTCAGGGAAAGATTGAACAGGTTAGGAATTTATTCCTTGGAGCATAGAAGACTAAGGGGGGATTTGATAGAGGTTTACAAAATTATGAGGGGTATAGACAGTAAATGTGAGTAGGTTCTTTCCACTTAGATTAGGAAAGATAAAAATGGGAGGACATGGCTTTAGGGTGAAAGCGGAAAGGTTTAGGGGGAACATGAGGAGGATCTTCTTCACTCAGAGTGGTGGGAGTGTGGAACGAGCTGCCATCTGACGTGGTAAATGCAGGCTCACTCTTAAGTTTTAAGAATAAATTGGATAGATATCTGGATGGGAGAGGTCTGGAGGGTTACGGACTGGGTGCAGGTCAATGGGACGAGCGGAATAAAGTTTCCGCACAGACTAGAAGCGCCAAATGGCCTGTTTTCTGTGCTGTAGTGTTCTATGGTTCTATGGAGTGAAATAAACACGAGATGAGAATTATCGATCGATTAATTTTAACTCGTTCACCGCATCCGTCAACCGAACAGAAACACCGGGGATTCAGCAGCAGCTGCGGGCGGCGGGTCCTGAGCTCCCCCGGGTCCTACAGTCCACCCATAATGAGACAGGTTAAATGGGAAAAGTGGGAGCGGTGCTGACCGGAAAAGACAGTGAAGATTGTTCATTAAGTTCATCTGCCATTTCTTTGTCCCCCATTACTACTTCACCAGCATCATTTTCCAGTGGTCCAGTATCAACTCTCATCTCCCTTTCACTCTTCATGTAACTGAAAACTAAACGTTTAGTATCCTGATTTATATTATTGGCCAGTTTGCCCTCATATTTCGTCTTTACCATTCTTATGGTTTTTTTTCGTTGCCTTTTGTTGGATTTTAACAGAATCCCAATAATCCAACATCCCACTCACCTTTGCTACCCTATATTTCATAATGTGCAGACATATAAATCAAACTTTATATATGAAATACCGTTTGACAAGTTTCCAACAGTCAATCTGACCTACTGTCAGAATGACCTGTTTAAGACTCATCAAAACCGAAATGTATTCTGAGCAAATTATAAGGACCAATTTCCTCCACCCACTGTAAGCCTAAACTGAGACAGAGAAGCAGTTTCAGCGACAGGTTACTATCGATGCAATTCTCCTCAGACAGGATGAAGAGGTCAATACTCCCCAATGCCATTAGGCTTTACAATTCTACCGCCAGGACTTAAGAACTTTTTAAAGCTATTATTAATGCTTTTTGAGATGGTGATTTAGATGCATATCACATTTTTTTTTTACTGAGTTAAGTATTGTATGTAATTAGTTTTGCTACAAGTGTATGGGACATTGGAAAAAAGTTGAATTTCCCCATGGGGATGAATAAAGTATCTATCTATCTATCTATCTATCTGTTGGGAAAGAATTCTGTTTCCTATGCTGATAAATGGCTATAAGTCATTTCTTTACCATTACCTGCAATTCAGGCACACAAAAACAGCCACACCAACATCCCCAGTAAACTTATCTTTTGATTCATCTGTAAAAATGGTTACTGTATGATAACAACTTTCAATAATATACTGATGAACCAACAGACTCTCAGGCAGAACCGAAACCGATCGTGTAACCTAAAATCAACTGAAGTCATTGGAAAAAACAAGGTGGGGTTACGGAGAAAGCTACAGTGGGGCATATTGTATCATCAAATGCACCCATATTCCCAGCGTGGTAAGAACCCAGCCACCCAAAACAAAAAACACTCTTCTTGTGATGTCCCCAACCGTCCTCCAGCACACCTTTAACAGGATGATCATTTCCTTGCCCCCGCAAATTAATCCAGTATGTTGACATCAACTTGAACCTCTGTTACTTTGAGGGCAACTGTCCCATTGCAATCAGTAAAGCCAAAACAGGAGACGACATTACTGCACCAGAACAAATCTTAAAGTCTGTAATTGTATCACATACAAACATTTTTAATTTGAAGATGAAGCTGATCCATTAGCCACACAGACATAATCAAGAACAGATCAAATTAAACAAATATAATTGGTCAACAAAGATTTTCATGTTGCACCCAAGTATACCCACATAGATGCCTGAGGAGATTTAAAGCTACTTTACATTTATCAATTATTTTACTGATAGGTGCTTCCATGTCAGCTTATTATCCATCCACATTCTGAGAAATCTTGCCACTGCCACTTCCTCAAGACATTAATCATATAATTTAAAATCAACTGCAAGTCTATTAATGCTGTTTGTAAACCACGTAATGTGTTTTAACGACTGAAAGCTTAAAATCCTCATCAATCTGCCCACTGTTTGACCTATTAATTGTAAATTGCAATTAAAACCTCTAATCTATAAAGCTACGTCATCTGTATATTGTGATTTACCCAGGGTATCCCATTTTCTCATCTCAGAGAAAATATCATTAATCATAATATTAAATAATGAAGGGCTACAAATACTGCCCTGTGGGATCCCATTCTCTATCTCATAGAAACACAAACATAACATGCCGACCGGTACTTGGACAGTCCATCCAAAAAAAACTCAAAAAAATTATACAATGTCCCCCTCACTCCTAATTTAATCAAAAGTCCTTTCTTCCATATCATTTCCCTTTTCAGTATCAAGAATTACTGCTATTACAACATCTTTATTTAATTGTGTTTTCCGAATATCATCTTCCAAGTCTAAAACTGAATCTAATGTCATTTCACCCTTCCAAAATCCACTCTAATAAAACACTTTATCACCACTCTTTCCAAAATATAACTCAAGCGCTTGATTACCATACATTCCATAAGTTTACATAAATGAGACATTCACGATATCGGCGCTTAACTAGAAGGATCAGATGGGGATCTGCCAGGTTTTAGAATTGGCACTACTATTTCCATTTTCCATGAGGAAAGTAGATGCACAATTCAAACATTTAATATTTTTACAAAAGCGAATTGGAAACAATTACAATTTCAAATATCACTCTTTCCTGGGAACACCTGACCTGCATTATTAATAGACTTCTTAAATTCATACAAAGAAATCTCTCCATCAGTGATACTATCATTGCTACAGCTGACTTCCAGCACATCATTCCAGCACTGAAAAACAGATCCCTACATTGTTTAAATTCTTCACTTAAATTATCCTGATTATGAATCTCAGCAAATGACCCAGCCAGTAACACAACCTCCCCTGTTTCAGTAACAATCATTCTGCCCTCATTAATCATCACTGGAATATTATGATACCCACAAATCCCCCCATTTTCTAATCATATCCCAAACAATTCCAAGTCTGATATCCCTTCCAATATTATCTCCATATAACCTCCAGTAAATCACCTCACAATGGCCTTTGCCCTTTAATTGTCAATAATGTAACTCGGAGACTGATGCACCATCACATAAAAACTCACATTTCTTCCAATTTGCTTCCTGTCCCGTTATCAATCCAAATCCAAACTCATAAGGTCAGGAAGGCTGACTGACGTTTACATAAACTAATCACCCTCTGAGTTCCCATTTGAGTGACAGGCACCACAGCTAGTGACAGCAGGGGTCAGTGTTAAGTCTGAGCTACGATAGGCTGGAAGAAATCGGCCCATGTTCAGCCCCTCCTCTTCCGCTCCATCGCCATGGCGGAGATCAGCGATCCGCTTCTGTCGGTGTCGCCGGTCTCGGCGCCCACAAGGACGGGTGTGATTCCCCTTCGCGCCTCGGTGGGTCTGTTTCGGTGACGTCTGTGGTGGCTGACGAAACATGCTTTGACAGGGAGCGAGCGAGGAACAATGACTACAACTCCCAGAAGGCCCCACTGATGACGTTGTGGTGTTGTTCAGGGGTAAGTTATCAAAGAAAATGGAAAATGTAATGCATTACGTTTTCTGTACTGTGTCGTGCCTTCAATGAAAAATTAAATTAAAAGAGATTCCAGCGAGGAATAGATAGAACATAGGACAATACAGCACAGTACAGGCCCTTCGGCCCACAATGTTGTGCTGACCCTTAAACTCTGCCTCCCTAAGCTTAAATTCCTCCATATACCTGTCCAGTAGCCTCTTAAACTTTACTAGTGTATCTGCCTCCATCACTGACTCGGGCAGTGCATTCCACACACCAACCACTCTCTTGAGTATAAAATCTTCCTCTAATATCCTCCTTGAACTTCCCTCCCCTTACCTTAAAGCCATGTCCTCTTGTATTGAGCAGTGGTGCACTGGGGAAGAGGCGCTGGCTATCTATCTATTCCCCTTAATATCAACTATATCTCTATCATTTCTCCTCTCATTCTCCTTCTCTCCAGAGAGTAAAGCCCTAGCTCCCTTAATCTCTGATCATAATCCATGCTCTCTAAATCAGGCAGCATTCTGGTAAATCTCCTCTGTACCCTTTCCAGTGCTTCCACATCCTTCTTATGGTGAGGTGACCAGAACTGGACAGAGTACTCCAAGTGTGGCCCAACCAGAGTTTTATAGAGCTGCATCGTTAGATCGCGTCTCTTAAACTCTATCCCTCGACTTATGAAAGCTAACACCCCATAAGCTTTCTTAAATACTCTGTCTACCTGTGAGGCAACTTTCAGGGATCTGTGGACATGTAGCCCCAGATCCCTCTGCTCCTCCACACTTCGAAGTATCCTGCCATTTACTTTGTACTCTGCCTTGGAGTTTGTCCTTCCAAAGTGTACCACCTCACACTTCTACAAGTTGAACTCTATCTGCCACTTCTCAGCCCACTCCTGCATCCTATCAATGTCTCTCTGCAATCTTTGAAAATCCTCTGCACTATCCACAGCACCACCAACCTTTGTGTCTTCTGAAAACTTGCCAACCCATCCTTCTACCCCCACATCCAGGTCGTTAATAAAAATCTCGAAAAGTAGGGGTCCCAGAACTGATCCTTGTGGGACACCACTAGTCACAACCCTCCAATCCAAATGTACTCCCTCCACCACAACTCTCTGCTTTCAGCAGGCAAGCCAATTCTGAATCCACCTGGTCAAACATCCCCGGATCCCATGCCTTCTGACTTTCTGATTAAGCCTACCGTGTGGAACCTTATCAAATGCATTACTAAATCCATGTAGATCACATCCACTGCACTACCCTTATCTATATACGTGGTCACCTCCTAAAAGAACTCCATCAGGCTTGTTAAACACGATCTGCCCTTCAGAAAGCCATGCTGACTGTCACTGATCAGACCATGATTCTCTAAATGCCAATAAATCCTATCTTTGTGAATCTTTTCCAACAGCTTTCCCACCACAGATGTAAGGATCAATGGTCTATAATTATCCAGACTATCCCTACGACCCTTTTTGAACAAGGGCACAACATTCGCCTCCCTCCAATCCTCCGGTACCATTCCCGTGGTCAATGAGGACATAATGATCCTAGCCAGAGGCTCAGCAATCTATTTCCTCGCCTCAGATGCAGAACTGGGAAGTGGCAGAGGGAGTTCAACACAGATGAAGAGGTTCATTTCTGCAGGTCAAGTTTAAACACAGAATAAAATATTAATGGTAAGACTCTTGGCAGTGTGGAGGGTCAGAGAGATCTTGGGGTCCATGTCCATACGACATTCAAAGCTGCTGTGGAAGTTGGCAGTGTTGTTAGGAAGGTGTCTGGTGTGATGGCCTTCATCAACCGTGGGATTGAGTTCAAGAGCTGTGAGGTGATGTTGAAGCTATATTTCTCCTAACCTGTACATAAGTAATTGTAATAAGATGATGAGAGGCTTTGACCATGTGGATAGCCAGAGGCATTTTCCCAGGCTTGCAGTGACTAACACGAGGGGACGTAGTTTTAAGCTGCTTGGAAGTCGGTACTGAGGGAATGTCAGGGGTAAGTTTCTTACACAGAGAGTGGTGGGTGCTGGAATGCACTGCCGGCAGCGATGGTGGAGGTGGATACAATAGGATATTTTAAAAGAAATCCTAGGCAGTCTCTAGAGTAGGTTACATGGTCGGTACAACATTGTGGGCTGAAGAGCCTGTAATGTGCTGGAGATTTCTGTGTTCTGTGTCGAAGACAGGCAGAGTGATTAGTTGAAATGGACAGGAGGACAGCATGGAAAGGTTGGGCCGAAGGGCCTGTGTTAGTGCCGTAAGGGAGGGGTTCTGTCCCAAACATCGACTCTATTCCTCTCAACAGATGCTGCCTGACTTGACAACGTTATTGAAAAGTTACATTCAGTTCCGCTTAGAATTCTGTACAAAGGATGTTTTGTGCTGGAAGAGTGCAGAGGAGATTCATCATGATTGAGGGGGCTTCTGTTCATAAGTCCATAAGGCATAGGAACAGAATTAGGCCATTCAGCCCATTGAGTCAGCCACCTTTCCATCATGGCTGATCCCAGATCTCATTCAATTCCAGATATCTGACCTCCTGCCATATCCTTTGATGCCCTGACTGATCAGGAAACAATCAACTTCCACCTTGAATATACCCACACACTCGGCCTCCACCGCAGTCTGTGGCAGAGCATTCCACAGATCCAATACACCTTGGCTAATAAAACTGATAAGCTGCTTACCTCTGTTTGAAAAGGTGGCCCCTCGACTTTGTGGCTGTGCCCCACCACAGGAAATACCTTCTCCACATCCACCTTATCCAGTCCTTTCAACATTCGGTAGGTTTCAATGAGATGCCCCCGCATTTTTCTGAGTTCCAGTGAGCACAGGGTCAAAGCTGCCAAGTGCTGCTCATATTTTAACCCCTTCATTCCCAAAATCATCTTTCTGAACCTCCTCTGGACTCTTTCCAATGACAACACATCCTGTCTGAGATGTGGGGCCCAACACTGTTGACAATACTCCATGTGCGGCCTGACTCGTGTCTTATAAAGCCTCAGCATTATCTCTTTGCTGTTGTATTCATGGGGCGAGATTGGACTGTGTTGATCTACAGGGGGATTTTGGAATCCGAGTTCATAACTCCCAGATAGTGGTTCCATTGTCAGGCAGTTATGTTGCAGTTGTATAAATCTCTAGTTTACCCACATCTGGAGAATTGCATTCGAATACAGGAATAATGCGGAGGTCTTGGATGGTGAGGGGAAGAGGCTTAACAGGATGCTGCCTGGATAAAGTGAGACTGGACAATGTCGGGGAATTTTCTCCGGAGTGGCAGAGGCTGAGGGAGGTCTGACAGACGTTTACAGGAATGTGAGAGGCACAGACAGAGTGGACAGCCGGGATTTTTTCTCTGAGGAGGAAATGTCCAATGCCAGTGGGCATGCACTTCAGGAGAAAGGGGGAACACATCCTCATTGGTCCTTTTTGCACTATTGAAGTATTTTGTAATTTAGTGCATTTTGTATCTTTTCTCTGCATAGCTGCTGTTGAAAAACAAAACAATTAGGAGATTTAAAGGAGATTTGCGTTTCAAGTTTTGTTTTTCATTCCCATAGTGGTGGGTGTCTGGAGTGAATGTCGGGTTTTGGTGGAGGCAGATGTGATAGAGGCCATTAGATAGCACGTGAATGTGAGGAGAATGGAGGGATGTGTTCCTTGTGTAGGAAGAAGGGATTGGTTTAGTAAGGCATGAAGTGACCAGTTCAATTGGTTCAGAACAACACAGTGAGCAGAAGGGCCAGTTCAAGGACAAGTACAGCAAGCAGAGCAGGTAACCTGGATAAAGTGATCCCACTCAGAGAACAGACTGTGACGTCAGTGGATATATGTCGGCATCACAGTTCTGTCTCCAAAGATACCTCACTGCTAGATAAAATGAAGTTTGTGATGTTTATATCCGATGTGGTGAATTGTACTGCTCAGACATCTCACCCTGCTGAGGAAATTAAAATTATTGTGAAAGCTGCAGAAGGGTATCTTGATGTAACTGGTGTTTTGTGGGAAGCTGTAAATGAAGCTCTGATTTGTGGGGGTTTCTGCATCCCAGTCTACTTGTGAAGATATGTAATGGGATTGAAATATTGAAGTGAAATGCAAGAAGCCTGATTTTACATGGTCAACACTTATAGCAGTTTATTTCTGATTTGTCAGATTCTTCCGATGTTATATCTGTTCTGGAAACCTGCACATTTTAAGTTTTATTCCTGTGCAGGATTATATTGTCATTTGGCTTGACAGGTTAGTTGGTAGAGGAGTGGTGTTGTCGGTTTTATAAGGAAAGGGGCAGAGTATAGTGTTGTGAATGGGAATAAAATGTATCATGAACTTGTAGAAAATCTTGATTCAACAGGTATGTGTGTAATTTTCTTTTGTGAAAATATTAACTTTATGAATCGTATTCGGAGGTTTGGCCATCTACTTTTCTCATGGAAGATGGTTGTAGTAGTTCCCATTCTAAAACCTGGATCTCCCCGTCTGATCCTTCTTGTAGGCCAATATCATTAAAGTCTCATTTATGTTAACTTGTGGAATGTATGGTAATCGAGTGTTTGAATTATATTTTCGATAAAAGAGGTAATTTCACGTTTTATCAGAGGGGAATTTGGAACAGTAGAATAAGACCATAAGACAAAGGAGCAGAAGTCGGCCATTCGGCCCATCGAGTCTGCTCTGCCATTTTATCATGAGCTGATCCATTCTCCCATTTAGTCCCACTCCCCCGCCTTCTCACCATAACCTTTGATACCCTGGCTACTCAGATACCTAGCAATCTCTGCCTTAAATAACATTGGAATCAGTTTGGGTTTGGAAGATCATATTAGGAAAGTACAGTTAAATAAAGATGTAATAGTAATATTTTTGATATTGAAAAGGCAAATAATATTTATTGAAGGATGGACTTTTGATTAATGTTTGGAAATGCAATTGAGAGGGCTGTTGTACAATATTTTCTGATTGTTTCTATTTGTACGTCTTGTAAAGGTATGGGTGGGCAAGTATGACATTGAATTCATTTTTATATTTGGAAGATGGTATTAGTAAAGCCAGTTAAATATAGATGTTGTAACAGCAGTACTTTTACTATTCAAAAGGCAAATGGTATTTATGGAAGGAAAGAAATTTTATGAAATTGTGGAAATGAGGATGGAGGAGCTATTATCTAACTTTGAGTTGTTTTAATTGAACGTTTTGTGTCAGGTATGGGTGGGAAAGTTATATTCAGGTTGTTATGAGATTGAGACTGGGATCCCGTAGACAGTATTTGTTATATTATAATTAATAATATGTTTCTCTCAGATAGGTTTTTCATTCTGTAAATCCCTATATGCAAATGATGGAGGTTTATGGATTAGAGGTAGAAATTTCACTTTTATTGTATATAGGATGTGTTAACAATTAGTAAGGTCGAACAGTCGGCTAATAGATGGGATTTAAGCTTTCAGTAGCAAAAACACAAATTATGTGCTTTACAAACAGGATTAGCAGACCTGCACTTGATTGGAAATGATATGGTCAAACTCTGTAAAAGGTGTCAGTGGTAAGATTTTGAGGCATTCCAGCTGACATGGTAGCACTGGATCAGAAAATAATTGATAAATGTAAAGAAACTTTAAATACTCTTCATTATCTCTGTGAGTATTCTGGGGTGTTACATGAAAATATTTGTTGACCAATCTCATTTGTTTAAATGATCTGTTCTTGATTATGTTTGTGGTTTATAGATCACCTTCCTCTTCATCTTTATGATGTTTGGGTGTGATACATTTCGTGCTTTAAGATTGTGTTGTGGTTAAGTCAGGTCGTCCCCTGTTTTGGCTTTACTGGATGAAATGGGACAATTGCCCTTACAGGGACAGAGGTGGAAGTTGATGTTAACAAATTGGATTGAACATCCTGTGCTAAAGGGTGGTTGGGAACATCACAAGAAGAATGCCTTTAGTTTTGGGTGGCTGGGTTCTTATCACGCTGGGAATATGGGTGTATTGGATGATACAGTATGTTCCACTGTAGCTTTCTCGGTAACCCCACTTTGTTGTTTTTTCCAATGACTGTAGTTAATTTTAGGTTACACAACTGGATTCTGTTCTGCCTGAGAGTCTGTTGGTTCACGAGTATATTAATGAAAGTCATTATCATACGGTCAGCACTTTTACAGATGGATTAAAACATAATTTAACTGGGAATGTTGGTGTGTCTGTTTTCATTTTTTGTGTGTGCCTGAGTTGCCGATAATGACAAAGAAATTACTTACCAGCCATTTGTGGGTCTATGGAGCAGAATTCTTTGCTTTGATTTTAGGGTTACAGTGTGTGGAGGAAATTGGTCCTTGCAAACTTGTAATTTGTTCAGATTCTCTTTCGGTTTTGATGAGCCTTAAAACAGGTCATTGTAGCAGTAGGTCAGATTGACTGTTGGAAACTCATCAAGCATTATTTCATATACAAAGTTCGGTTCATATGTCTGCACCTTATGGGCCCTGCACATCACACTGTTGAGGGAAATGATGGGGTTGACTGTTTAGCAACAAAACCTGTTAGAAGTTCAACTGTGGATATAGACATTCCACTTCGCAAATCAGAAGCTAAGGGGATGGTAGGGTTAAGAATTAAGGACTTATGGCAAGATCTGTAGGAAAATTGACATAAGGACTGATGCCTTTACAGAATACATAAACAAGTTGGGTTTATGGAAGAAGGGCTTAAAACAGGAAGGGAAGGGATGATATTGACACAACTTAGAATTGCCAACACTATGCTTAATTATGCCTTGTATCTAATTAGAAAACTTCATTCTGTGTCACAGGACCATAGAACCATAGAACACGACAGCACAGAACAGGCCCTTCAGCCCTTCATGGATGGCAAGTCATTCCAGGCACTCACAACCCTCTGTGTAAAAAAACTTACCCCTGATGTCTCCCATAAACTTCCATCTCTTAATTTTGTACCTATGCCCTCTGGTGTTTGCTATTGGTGCCCTGGGAAACAGGTACTGACTATCCACCCTATCTATGCCTCTCATAATCTTGTAGACCTCTATCAAGTCCCCTCTCATTCTTCTACGCTCCAAAGAGAAAAGTTCCAGCTCTGCTCACCTTGCTTCATATGACTGTCATGTACATTTTGTCATTATGAAACTTTTAAACACATACTATTTCAGTGTGAAGCAGATATGGGTGAAAAAAATCAAATGCAATCTTCAGTACAATCTTTGAGGGGTTGATAGTTTTCAGATAAAAACTTTATTAAGTTATAGGACTGACTTTAATTTAATTCAAGTATTGAACAGGCAAAGGCATATAATAATGGTGACGTCCCAATTGTATAGGGACGTTACTCTAGGGATGATGGCTTAACAGAGGTGGGAATAGCAGGAGAGACATGTCCCACCGAAGAAGTTCTCAAATGGCAGGGGTAGGAATCCGTCGCTGACAAGGGAAGTTAAGGACTGTGTTAAGCCTAAGGAAATGGCATATAAGGTAGCAAAGGTGAGTGGGATGTTGGATTATTGGGATGCTCTTAAAATCCAACAAAAGGCAATGAAAAAAGCCATAAGAATGGTCAAGACGAAATATGAGGGCAAACTGGCCAGTAATATAAATCAGGTTACTGAAAGTTTAGTTTTCAGTTGCATGAAGAGTGAAAGGGAGATGAGAGTTGATACTGGACCACTGGAAAATGATGCTGGTGAAGTAGTAATGGGGGACAAGGAAATGGCAGATGAACTTAATGAACAATCTTCACTGTCTTTTCCGGTCAGCACCACCCCCACTTGTCCCATTTAACCTGTCTCAGTTCGGGTGGACTGTAGGACCCGGGGGAGCTCAGGACACTATTCTAGTCTGTTGCTGGACGTGGTGAACGAGTTAAAATTAATGGATCGACAACTCTCATCTTATGATTATTTTACTCTCCGCACATTTACATTTACAGTGATCTTACCAGTGGAAAGCCCATGGGCCTTAGGCGCAGTCGGGTTGCCGACAGGCAACCTTTCCCAGGGAAGCGGGTGGGCAACTAATATCTCTCCAATATCTTTCCGCTGGACGGAGAGCAGAGATTTCCCGATCAAACAGACACAAAATGCTGGAGGAACTGAGCGGGTCAGGCAGCATGTGTGGAGAGAGATGGACAGTCTACGTTTCAGAACGATATCTTCCCTCAAGAACAAAAATGAATAGGGGAGAGAGACAGCAGAAACGAGTGCAGGAAAGGGGTGGATTAAGATGTGAAGGGGTTGAGTGAATGGATTTAATCATGAGGTCACAAAGGCTCTTTGTCCCAACTTGTTCGTGCCGACCAGCTTGCTTTAATGAGCTGGTCCCATTTGCCCATTATTCCCTTCCCCCTTTGTTATCCACGTCCCTGGCAAGATGTATTTTAAAACATTATCACTGTACCCGACTCTACAGTTGATCAAGAGCCCGGTGTACTATACCATGAATTTTAGTGTCACCCACAAACCTACTAACTTTGTCACTTACATTCTCATACAAATCATTAATATGAATGACAAACAACCCGGCCCCAGCACCAACCTCTGCAGGTCAATGGCCTCCAGTCCTCTGTGTTTAAGAGACACTTGGACAGACACTTCAATAGACAAGGCACAGAGGGAGACTGACCTAATGCCGGCCAATGGGATGAATGTAGATGGATAAATAGATCAGCACAGAGGCGATGGGGCAAAGGGAACATTTCTATGCTGTATGCACCCCCGTGCTGATAATTCCAAATGGACAGTGACCCCTGACCTTTGACTCCTCAGACAGGGGAAACATCCTCCCTGTATCCTGCCTGTTGATCCCTGAAAGAATTTTGTGTTTCCCTGAGATCTGCTCCCATTCTTCAAAACTAGGGACAGAGAACATAGAACAGTACAGCACAGGAACAGGCCCTTCATAAAATGTTCACATTCATTGAGTGTGAAGTGGGAAGTTGAAGGTTCGAGATAGTAAAGAAGGTGATAATGGGAACCAGTAGGGGAGAGATGAACGGGTGATTGAACCAGAACCAGGAGGGGGAGGGGTAGAAAGCCTGTGGGTGAACTGTGTGTGTAGACGTAACAAGAAGTTGGAGGGGAACAAAGATGGGGGATGAGTATTCCTTTGTCCCCTTTCCCACAACCCAATCGCCCACAACCCCTCATTAGGACACAGGATGGAAATGCACAGATCCTTAAGCAATACAGGTCCAGATGAAGGGTTTCAGCCCAAGCCGTCGACTGTCTACTCTTATCCATAGATGCTTCCTGGCCTGCTGAGTTCCTCCAGCATTTTGTGTGTGTTAATCTACTTTAAATATACTCAATTATTTGTCCTCCGCAGCTGCCTGCTGCAGATTCACTATTCTCTGGCGAAAGGAATTCCTCCTCATCTCTGTTCTAAATGAGCATCCTCCAGTCGGAGGCTGTGCCATCTGGTCCTCGACCCACCCACATCCTCCAGACATCAACTCTCTCCAGACAGGAGACCAGGCAAGACCTTCATCAGGACCTGTGTAGCTTGGATTACCAGCATCTACAGATTTTCATCCTCCAGTCGGAGGCTGTGCCATCTGGTCCTCGACCCACCCACATCCTCCAGACATCAACTCTCTCCAGACAGGAGACCAGGCAAGACCCTTCATCAGGACCTGTGTAGCTTGGATTACCAGCATCTACAGATTTTCATCCTCCAGTCGGAGGCTGTGCCATCTGGTCCTCGACCCACCCACATCCTCCAGACATCAACTCTCTCCAGACAGGAGACCAGGCAAGACCCTTCATCAGGACCTGTGTAACCTGGATTACCAGCATCCACAGATTTTCTCATGTGTGATCTTTAAAGCACAAGTTGATAGGTAAACTTCTTGATTAGTCAGAGTCTCAAAAGTTATGGGGAGGAGGCGGGAGAATAGGGTTGAGGGGGATAATAAATCAGCCATTCTTCTAAACTCCAGTGAGTACAGGCCCAGAACCAACAAATATGTCTCATATGTTAACTCTTTCATTCCCGGAATCATTCTTGTGAACTTCTTGGACCCTTTCCAATGCCAGCACATCTTTTCCGATATAAGGGTCCAAAAACTGCCCACAATACTGCAAATATGGTCTGACTAATACTTTATAAAACCTCAGCATTACATCCTTGCTCTTGTATTCTAATCCTCCCAAAATGAAAGCAAATATTGAGTTTGCTGATCTTACCACTCACACAAACTGCAAGTTAACCTTCAGGGAATCCTGCACAACGACACCCAAGTCCCTTTGCACTTCTGAGTTTTGAATTTTCTCCCTGTTTACAAAATTGTCTATGCCATATATGTCAAACTGAAGGCCCGCGGGCCAAATCCGGCCCGCGGTGGAATTATCTTTGGCCCGCGAGATAATATCTAATTACTATTAAAGCTGGCCCCAGTAATCGAAGCGCCTATGGCGTATGATATGGCTAATGCTGAGTTTATTCAGGTACCAGGTTTTCAGGGTTTTTCGTGTTTATTCGGCAGTCTTCTTCATAAGAAACGGAATTTGTAAAGTGAAACACTTTGTAGTTATAGCAGAGACTGAGATACATGACAGCAGGCTTAAAAAACGGAGGCAACGAAAGCTGCGTTCGCACACATCCGACTGATCCAGCCCGCATGAAGCTGCATTTTGCTCAATCCGGCCTGTGACCTAAAATGAGTTTGACACCCCTGGTCTATGCCTTTATTCCTTCTACCAAAGTGCATGCACGACTTCCCTACTCGATAATCCATCTATCACTTATTTGCCCATTTCCTGATCTGTCTCTGTCCTTCCCCAGATTCCGAGCTTCTGCAGCACCTCTTGCCCCTTCACCTATCTTCATATCATCTGCAAGCTTGGCCACAAAGGCAACAATTCTGTCATCCAAATCATTCTTTGTCTATCTTGGCGTTGTGTTCCTCGAAGAATTCCAGCAGATTTGTCAGGCAAGATTTCCCCTTAAGGGAAGGCATGCTGTCTTTGCTCTATTTTATCTTGTGTCTCCATGTACCCGAAAGCTCGTCCTTAACACTGGACTCTAACATCTTCCCAAGCACACCACATCCAGACTAACTCACCCATAATTTTCTTTCCCCAGCTGCTCTGCCTTCTTAAAGAGTGAAGTGACCTTTGCAATTTCCAGTCATCTTGAATGATCTAGTGATTCTTTAAAGATCATTACTAATGTCCCCATATTCTCTTCAGCTAACTCTTTCCGAACACTGGGATGTGGTCCACCTGGTCCAGGTACCTTCAGACCTTCGATCGTCCCACGCACTCTCTCCTTAGTATTAGCGACAGCACTCATTTCTCTCCCCTGACACTCTCACATTTCTGACGTACAGCTGTTATCATTCACAGTGAGGATTGACACACAATATTGAATAATTACCTCTGCCATTTCCTTTGTCACATTTCTCCTCTCCAGTGTCATTTTCTAGGGTAGTGGTCACCAAGCCCAACATCTACTACCTCGGCCTCAGTAAAAGGCGAGATCGACTCCAAATTGATTAGTCAGACGCATGCGCACTGGGGCAGAAACGAACGGAAGTAAAATCCTGCGACTCTTGCCACTTAGCTGCTGTCCCGCCCTGGTCATGTTTTTTTACTCAACGGGTTTGTCTTTAAGTGCAGTGTGCTTGGACTCAAGGTACCGAAGCAGTTTAGAGGGTTTCACTGCCGCATTAGACAGCCTCCAGGCCCGAACTCCATCCTCTGCCCGCTTGCCGCCAAATGCCCTGGCCAGGTGTGGCTGGTCATGGGTGGGGTGAGAGGACAAGGTCAGGGTCGGAGGTCCCCGTGCCAGGGCCGCGGCGGTCGCAGTCTGAACAGAGCGACCGACCGAGAGGCCCGCGCCCGCGCCCTTTGTGGGATCTATCGACAGACAAAAGTTTGTTTTAGCAGATCATAGCGCGGTAGCTGCTCTGATACTTACGAAACCTTGAGCCCGAATTAGGTCGTCTGCGAATATTTTAGCAGGGGATTCCCCACGAACATTCGGTGTGCTAAACAGCTTCAGAGCCATCTGTCCGCACTCCGGGCCAGTAGCATCGAGCATTCCCGCCAGCCGCGCTCCGGGATAGTAGCATCGGCATTTCCCACCGGCCGGGCCAGTAGCATCGGGTATTCCCGCCGGCCGCGCGTTTAGGCGACTGATGACCTCCCGTGGATTCAAGTTCGACAGTGGCTGTGATAGGGAACATTGAACGGTGCAACTGACTCATATTGTTTCCTCACTGAAGTACACTGCGTAGCGCCGGGGGTGGGGGGGGGGGGGGTATGCGCGTGCGCACTGGGCAAAAAGAACGGAACGAAAACCCCGCAACCCGGAAACAATCACTGAACTGTATTTGTGTATTTATTTTTCTTTTTTTCGGGATCTACTGGGAAAGTCTCAAAGATCGAGATCGACGGGTTGACGACCTCTATTCTAGGGAGTCGGATATCCACTTTTGCCTCTCTATTACACTTTCCGTTTTTCTGTCCTCGAGTATTGTTGGCAAGCTTTCCCTCATATCTCATTTTCACTCCTTATGGCTTTGTGTGGTGAACTGGATATACCTGTCTGACTGCTCCTGTGGCTCCTCCCACAGACCCCTGTATAAAGGTGCCTGTGGGCTGCTGCTCTCCCTCTTTCCCCAGGATGTAGTGTTGTTTATTCTTCCAGTCAATAAAAGCCGATATCTCACTTCCTACCTCTCAGCGTGAGTTATTGATGGTGCATCAATTTTATTGACTGGAAGTTAAAACATGGCAACCCTGTTACGTTTGGATTTGGACGCCCGGGACTCTTACGCAGCTCTTGCCTTTGAACACTGGCTTGTGTGCTTCCACTCATACTTGGAGGAGGTTCGGGCAACCGACCCCGCTGTTAGGCACAGACTTCTGCTCTCGAGAGTCGCCCCAAAAGTTTATTCATTCATCAGAGACCTCTCGACTTACGAAGGGGCGCTTGACGCCCTCAAAAGACAGTACCTGCGCCCGGTGAACGCTGTCTATGCCAGGCATCGCTTGGCAACCCGAAAACAGCGGCCTACGGTGTCGACTGCTGAATTTCTCCGAGCTCTACAGGCACTCGTGCGGACTTGTGACTGCAAGACGCTCACAGCGGAACAGCATACGGAACTCTTGGTCCGAGACGCCTTTGTGACCGGGGTCAAGTCAGTGTATTTGCGCCAGCGGCTGCTGGAAAAAGCTGATCTGACCTTACGCTCAGCGATAGAGACGGCGGATACGCTGGAGGCTGCACAGCTGTACGCCGAAGCCGTACAGCCGCGCGATTCCCAGCCGCCACCGGTTCCTGCGGGCGAATTCGCCAACGCCGCTGCCAGTCGCGGTGTCCCAAACTCCCCGACCTCGCCAAGCGCCAACCTTTGTTACTTTTGTGGGTTTCGGAAACATTCCAGAAAAAGCTGTCCAGCCCGCGAAGCGACTTGTTCCAGCTGCGGGAAGAAGTGCCATTTCGCCAAGGTCTGTAAATCTAAACCGCGCGCGGGGTCGAGCAGCGCTGCGTCTGAGACCTGGGGGCCGCCATTTTACATGCCCGGATGTGAACAACCATCTTTGCCGGCGTCACCATGCCCCGCCCCTACCTACCCGTGTGCGACCTGGGAGCCGCCATCTTGCATGCCAGGATGTGAGCGGCCATCTTTGCCTGCGTCACCAGGCCCCGCCCCTACCTACCCGTGTGCGAACTGGGAGCCGCCATCTTGCATGCCCGGATGTGAGCGGCCATCTTTGACGGCGTCACCAGGCCCCGCCCCCGACTCGCCCCGTTCGACGCTGGCTACCGTGACCCTCGATCAAAGCGCTCCGCACCAGCTCGCAAGGTCGATGATGGACATCCTGGTGGAGGGGCACAGGACTAGCTGCCTGTTTGACACGGGCAGCACTGAGAGTTTTATTGACCCGGCCACAGTGCAACGCTGTGGACTCGTGACGCGGCCAGTACGTCAGAAGATCACCTTGGCTTCTGTGTCGCATTCCACAGACATCCGGGTGGATTGTGTAGCGACATTGGTGGTGCAGGGCACAGAATATCGGGACTTTGCGCTACTGGTCATGCCTCGACTGTGCGCACCTGTGCTGTTGGGGCTCGACTTCCAGAGCCACCTCGAAAGTGTGACTATGGCATATGATGGGCCCCTCCCACCACTCACTGTCCGGAATCCTCAGTTTGGTGGGACTTCGCCAGATACTCCGTTACCACACGCACATACACACCGAACCACACATCCCGCCCAGCACCATGCCGATAGCTGTGCTACTGACACTACTTGCAGCCTCTCCACCCTCAAGATCCCTCCCCCATCACTGTTCGCCAACCTGACCCCGGACTGTAAACCGGTGGCGACTAAAAGCAGGAGGTACAGCGCAAGGGACAGGGCCTTTATTCATTCAGAGGTGCAGCGGCTGCTCGGGGAGGGGATCATTGAGCCGAGCACAAGCCCTTGGCGGTCCCAGGTGGTCGTTGTTCGGACTGGGCAGAAAAATAGGATGGTTGTGGACTATAGCCAGACCATCAATAGACTCACGCAGCTTGACGCGTACCCCCTACCCCGCATCGCGGATATGGTCAACCAGATAGCTCAGTACAAGGTGTACTCGACAATAGATCTGAAATCCGCTTATCACCAGCTCCCCATCCGCCCAGAGGACCGCCCCTACACTGCCTTCGAGGCGGGTGGCAGGCTCTATCACTTCCTGCGCGTTCCATTTGGTGTCACCAATGGAGTCTCAGTCTTCCAGAGGGAGATGGACCGGATGGTGGATCAGTACAAACTGAAGGCCACATTTCCCTATCTAGATAACATCACCATCTGTGGTCGCGACTGGTCGGATCACGACGCCAACCTCCAACGATTTTTCCAAGTGGCCGACGTTTTGAACCTCACTTATAACAGGGACAAGTGTGTGTTCAGAACCACACGACTCGCTATCCTTGGGTATGTCGTGGAGAACGGGGTCATTGGCCCTGACCCCGACCGTTAGAACTTCCTCTTCCCACTACTCTCAAGGCTCTCCGGCGGTGCCTGGGTTTTTTTTTCCTATTACGCCCAATGGGTTCCCCATTACGCAGACAAGGCCCGCCCCCTGGTCAAGTCTACCACCTTTCCCCTCTCTGCTGAGGCCTGCGCGGCCTTCAGCTGCATTAAAGGAGACATTGCCAAGGCAGCGATGCATGCGGTGGACGAGACCAATCCCTTCCAAGTAGAGAGTGACACCTCTGACGTCGTGCTGGCTGCTACCCTCAATCAGGAAGGCAGACCAGTGGCGTTTTTTTCTCGTACCCTTCAAGGCTCTGAACTTCGGCACTCCGCGGTGGAGAAAGAAGCCCAGGCCATAGTGGAAGCTATTCGGCACTGGCGGCACTATCTCGCCGGCAAAAGGTTCACCTTGCTGACCGACCAGCGCTCGGTTGCGTTCATGTTCAGCAACCAACAGCGGGGCAAAATCAAAAATGATAAAATTTTGCGGTGGAGAATAGAACTCTCCACCTACAATTATGATATCCTGTACCGGCCTGGCAGACTCAATGAACCCTCTGATGCCCTATTCCGGGGAACGTGTGCTAGCACACAGCTCGACCAGCTGTATGCCCTTCATGCCCGTCTTTGCCATCCGGGGGTCACCCGATTTTATCATTTCATTAAAGCCCGGAACCTGCCGTACTCCCTGGAGGACATCAGGGCGATGACCAGGGACTGCCGGATCTGTGCTGAGTGCAAACCGCACTTCTACCGTCCTGACACTGCGCAGCTTGTCAAGGCCACTTGCCCTTTTGAGCGACTGAGTGTTGACTTTAAGGGCCCCCTTCCCTCCACCGACCGCAATGTCTATTTTCTCAGCATTATTGACGAGTACTCGCGATTCCCCTTTGCCATTCCCTGCCCCGACACCACTACCACGTCGGTCATAAAAGCCCTGCGCCAGCTCTTCACTCTGTTCGGATATCCCTGCTATGTCCACAGTGATAGAGGGTCCTCCTTTATGAGTGACGAGTTGTGCCGGTTCCTGCTAGCTGGGGGCATTGCTACTAGTCGAAGCACGAGTTATAATCCCCGGGGGAATGGCCAGGTGGAGCGGGAGAATACCACAGTGTGGAAGGCCGCACTTTTAGCCCTTAAGTCAAAAGGGTTGCCGGTCTCCCGATGGCAGGAGGTCCTCCCTGAGGCACTCCACTCTATCCGCTCCCTGTTGTGTACGTCCACTAATGCCACCCCTCACGAACGCCTATTCTCTTTTCCCAGGAAGTCTGTCACTGGGACCACCCTACCAGTTTGGCTGACGTCCCCGGGGCCAGTGCTGCTACGTAAACATGCGAGGAGTAGTAAGTACTCCCCGCTGGTCGAGAGGGTTCACCTCCTGCATGCTAATCCCCAGTATGCCTACGTGGTCTTGCCTGATGGGCGGGAGGACACGGTCTCTGTCCGCGACCTGGCGCCCGCAGGAGCAGCAGACCACTACCTCGAACACTCCACGGTAACTATGCACCCTGTACCCGAGGTGACACCGCACACACCGTGCCACACCCAGACTCCTCACGACGCTCAGGTACCGAGCATCTCATACGCGTCTATTCCGGGGGCCTCGCTCACACGCGAGGGATCCCTGACACCTCCAGTTGGGACAGAACCAACCCACTCTCCGCCTCCGGTGCAAACACCACCTCCGGCACCTGTACCATCACCACCTCCGGCACCTGTGCAATTGCAGCCGGAGCTACGCAGATCGCAGCAGACGATTCGACCACCTGATAGACTTAACCTGTAAATATGCTTGGGAATTTTTTTAAACAAAGGGGGGGTGAATGTGGTGAACTGGATATACCTGTCTGACTGCTTCTGTGGCTCCTCCCACAGACCCTGCTGACTGCTCCTGTTGGCTCCTCCCACAGACCCCTGTATAAAGGTGACTGTAGGCTGCTGCTCTCCCTCTTTCCAGTTGTTTATTCTTCCAGTCAATAAAAGCCGATATCTCACTTCCTACCTCTCAGCGTGAGTTATTGATGGTGCATCACTTTGTAATTGCTTTCTGTTGATTATTGAAACCTTCTCGATACTCCAACATCCTGCTGATTTTTGCTCTGTTATACGCCCTCTCTTTTGGTTTCATGCCGTCTTTGACTTCCCTTGTCAAGCACGGTTACCTCATCCTCCCTGTATAATACTTCTTCCTCTCTGAGATTTATCTATCCGAATTGCCCTGGAGCTCCAGTCTTTGTTGTTCTGTATTCATCCCTGCTCGTGTCCCATTCCAATCAACTTTGGTCAGCTCCTCCCTCATGCCTCTGCAATTAATTTTGCTCCACTCTGATATTGATACATCTGACTTCATCTCCCTCTCAAACTTTGGGCTGAATTCTATCATTTTATGATCACTGCTTCCTAAAGGTTCTTTTACCGTAATCTCCCAAAATCATATCTGGTTCATTATACAAATCTCACTCCAGAATTGCCTTTCTCCCATTGGGCTCAACCATAATCTGATCTAAAAAGCTATCTTGCGGGCATTCGACAAATTCCCTTTCCTGGAATGTAGCACCAACATGACTTTTCCTGATCTACCTGCATGTTGAAATCCCCCATTCCAACCGTCACCTTGTGCTTTTTTTCCATCTCCTGGTGAAATTTGTATACCATTTCTATTCATGGCTACTGTTTGGAGGCCTGTACATAACTCTCATCAGGGTCTTTTTAACCTGGTAGTTTTGTAACTTTACTCACAATGATTCTACAACTTCCAATCCTATGTTACCTCTCCCGAAGGATTTCATTTCAACATCTGCTAAAACCCTCCCGTGATCATCCTCCCGAAGAATCTCAGCCTCTGTCTGTGAACTATTGATGTGACGACACTTCAGACAGCAGCTTTGTGCCACAGGACAGACAGATTTCATTCCTGATGACGGTGTGTCACACTCTAATAGTATGTATGGGTTGTGTTACTCTGTGTGTGTCTGTTGATTATGGTAAATATCAGATGGTGTGTGTACACATTGAAGTATTTGTATGTCACAGTGTGTCATCACATGTCTGGTGTGTGTTGACTTGTTTAAATAAATAAATTACCATGTCTGAATAGATTGGTTTCCAGGTTGCTGAAGGCAATAACAAGGTACATTGCTGATGCTCTGATTACAATCTGCCAATCCCTCCTGTGTATGTGTGTGAGGGAGCTTTGCCAGGCCAGTTATGCTGTGTGTGCATCTCCCAAGATGAAATCTTGACCCATGTCAATGCTTGTTGGTGCGCCTGGGCTCAGTCTCACATTGGTTCAATGTGGTGGTTTGATAACTATAAAACCCTAAGACCATGATACATAGGAGCAGAATTAGGCCATTTGGCCCATCGAGTCTGCTCTGCCAATCAATGATGGCTGTTCCTTCTTTCCCTCCTCAGCCCCACTGCCCGGCCTTCTCCCCATATCCTTTGATGCTTTGGCCGATTAAGAACCAACCAAGCTCTGACTTAAATACACTCAACGACAGCCTCCACAGCTGCCTGTGGTAACAAATTCCAAATATTCACCACCCTCTGTCTTAAGAAATTTCTCTGCACCTGTTTTAAATGCATGCCACTCTATCTTGAGGCTGTCCTAGACTCCCACACGATGGGAAACATCCTTTCCATATTTACTTAGTTTTGGTCTTTCAACATTCAAAAGGTTCAATGAGATCTTCCCCCCCCCCCCCCACCATTCTTGGTAAATTCCAGCGAGTACACATCTGGAGCCATCAAACATTCCTTGCATGATAACCCTTTAATTCCCAGAATCATTCTTGTGAACCTCCTCTGAGCCCTCTCCAATCCCAGCACATCTTTTCTTTGGCTACATCCACACTGGACCGGATAATTTTGAAAACACCGGTTTCACGTAAAAATGATTGGCGTCCACACTCGGCGAATCTCCTCCTCAGGACACATCTACCGAAAACAAGCTACACGTTTGGTTTCGAATCTCGCCATAAAAGTGCGCGTTTGTGTAGTTACAGACTAGAAAAACTTAAAATGACGGACAGCTGCTGGCTCTCGCGCAGGAGAACTTAAAAGTTAAAAAAAAACAAATACTGGAGCGTACGGACAGATTGACCAGGCTGACGACGAACATTGAAAAACTGACTAATTCTGTTGCATTAATAGAGCGCCTTGTTATATGTATAACAAGTATTATCTTGTATTTCCATACAATGTTACATTAGGCTGTTACACATCTATTGTCAGAGGAGTACTTGCGTAAATAGGTAAACCACCTTCATATGAGCAAGGACAAAAAACGGCAAAGTGAGTACAGTATACTTATTTATTCAGTAAATTATGGGTTAAAGTATTTGCTGAGTACATTTCTAACTCTTCTTGCTTCAGTCTCGTTGCCGTCTGTTCTGAAATTGTTAGGTTGTGTTCAAGAAAACAATGAAATAGCGCTCTGCCATCTGATAGCGTTTTCAAAAGTCTCCGGTTACTCCATCCACACTGAGCTTCCCAAGCAGCGTTTTCAAAAATACCCACCTTGGAAAGTGTTTCTGAAAAGCTCTGGTTTTGGGGGATAAAAATGCCGTTTTAGTGTGGGGGGGGGGGGGGGGGTAAAAACGAAGAGAAAAAGCTTCGTTTACGGATTTATCTGGCGTAGTGTGGATGTAGCCTTAGATGAGGAGCCCGAAACTGTTCACAATACTCAACGTTCAAAATGCTTTCCAAGAAAAGAAAAGTTGACATCAAAGGTCCGATATTCAATGATAATTGGAGAGATCATTTATTCTTCTGTGAGGTCAACGGCAAACCTTTGTGTCTGATATGCTCGCAACCAGTGGCTGTGACAAAAGAGTACAATATCAAATGGCACTATGAAACGTCACACGGAGGAAATATGACAAATACACAGGACCACTCAGAACGAGCTTGAAGCAGATGTGAGAAAATTGCAATCAGTGTTCACTAAAAGTCGAGAGACTCATGATGGATCTGTCAAGGCCAGCTATGTTATTGCCAACAAAATAGCTGCTGCGTCAAAGCCATACGAAGAAAGATAGATAGATAGATAGATAGATAGATAGATAGATAGATAGATAGATAGATAGATAGATAGATAGATAGATACTTTATTCATCCCCATGGGGAAATTCAACTTTTTTTTTCCAATGTCCCATACACTTGCTGTAGCAAAACTAATTACATACAATACTTAACTCAGTAAAAAAATATGATATGCATCTAAATCACCGTCTCAAAAAGCATTAATAGCTTTTAAAAAGTTCTTAAGTCCTGGAGGTAGAATTGTAAAGCCTAATGGCATTGGGGAGTATTGACCTCTCATATTGGGAATTCATCAAAGCATGCTTGCTGACGGCGGCTGAGCTGGTGTGCCCTGAGATGAGACAGGCTTTTGGTAATATCAGCTTGTCAAGGAATACTGTGGCAGAGAGAATCGGGGACCTTGCAGGAGATTTGAACAGTCACCTAAAAGTCAAAGTGAAGTCATTTATTGCCTTCTCTATTGCAATTGATGAGAGCACCAACGTGACTGATGTAGCTCAATTGGGAATATCGTGGTGTCTTTGACCGTCACAGAGGAGTTTGTGGAGATGGTGTCCATGACAAACTCCACAACGGCGAACGACGTTTTCTTCGGCCTCGTTGAGGCCTTGGACAGACTAGGGGTTGACTGGAGTCAGCATGGCAACAGATGGCACACCGTCCACGGTCGGGAAAAAGGCAGGTGTTGTTGCGAAACTCAGAGAGAAAGTTCAGACAGAGAATCCAGAGCAAGAGTTCTGGCATTTTTATTGTATTATAGACCAAGAGGCGTTATGTAGCAGGAGCCTGATAATGGACAATGTCATGGATGTAGTAATCAAAACGATTAATTTTATTACAGCCAAGGGACTCAACTATCGGCAATTTCACACTCTTTTGTCCAAAAGTATTATTGGACACGGCCTACCCGACCACACTGAAGTCTACTGGTTGAGCAGAGGTGTTGTGCTCAAACATTTTCTTTCAATTACGTGCGGAAATTTGACTATTCATCGATGAGAAAGGGAAGCTAGTGGCAGAGTTCGATGACCCAGACTGGCTTCACGATCTTGCATTTTTGGTGGATATAACAGAGCACTTAAATGTGTTTAATGTTAACATGCAAGGCCCAAACAAACTTGTTACGGAATATTACAACAGCATTTGTGCCTTTCAAATTAAATTAGGCCTGTGGGAGATGCAACTATCCCGGAGCAACCCAGCTCATTTCCCCTCTTTGCAGTCTGTGTGTGTCACTCACGGTAATAATGACAACATGGACAGCTATAAGGACAAAATATCACGGCTGGAAAGTAAGTTTCAGAATAATTTTCAAGTCTTCAGTCAGCTCGAGAAGGAATTCTCACTATTTTGCTCGGCGTTTGCTGTCACCGCAGCATCAGATGTGCCGGAGGAACTCCAAATGGAACTAATTGACATTCAGTGTAACTCGGCTTTGAAATATAAATTTGAGACTGTGAGTCTGGACTCATTCTATCTATACTTCGGACCGATGTACCCCAAGATGACAGACTTTGCCTCAAAGATCCTTTGCATGGTCGGGACAAGATGTCTCTGTGAGCAGGCGTTCCCCATAATGAACATTAACAAATCCAAACTGTGCTCGCAGCTGACACACAAACATCTAAATGACATTATGAAAATCCGAACTGCCAAGAAACTGGTCCCTGATGTTGACAGGCTGGTTAAGACCAACAGATGTCAGATGTCTGGAAGCAGCAAGTGAAAAATGAGTGACACTGTTTGATGTTCTGCGACGTGTAAGCAGAATGCATTATGGAATATTGTGTCATAATATTGTGATTCATTCAATTTCTGACTATTCTATTATTGTAAATTGTGATCACTTCAATAAAAAAAATAGAGGCTAACTCCGTTCATTTTCTGGGTTTGATTGCTGGAAGCAGGCTAATAAAAATTAGGTGCAGTTGTGCAGCCTACGTTTACAATATGTTTTGTTAGGTCTACATTTATGTCTGCTAATGCTCAATTTCAAATGGTTTGTTAACGTAAAGGGTGTGGCTCCCAAAACAATCTCAGCCAACGTAGCATCGTTTTTCTCTCTCCCTCAGCACAACTTTCTTGTAGCCTACGACTGTAAGTTAATACCAATCATACAAATAATGCTTGCTCGGCAATCTTCTTCATGAGCAACGGAATTTGTAAAGCAAAACAATTTGTAGTTATAGCAGAGACTGAGACACATGAGAGCAGGCTGAAAAAATGGAGGCAACGAAAGCTGCGTTTGCACGCGCCCAACTGATCCGGCCCGCATGAAGCTGCATTTTGCCCAATCTGGCCCGTGACCTAAAATGAGTTTGACACCCCTGACCTACTACATCTCCTTTATACTACTTGTAACTCCTCAAGGAATTCCAACAGGTTTGTCAGGCAAGATTTTCCCTTGAGGAAACCATACTGACTTTGTCCTATTGTGCTGCCTTTATGGCAGTTATTTAGTTTATAATATTTTCGCGTAGTAATTTGTTAGCATTTTTAGTTAAAGTTAGGATCGTTTAAATCAATTGATTTGTCTGTAATACATCGCGGCTGCGATGACGTCACATCCGGGTTCGCCGCGTCTTGTGGGGAATTACCGGTTTGAGATTCACGCAAGGGTGGGGGTCACTCACATGTGCGACCATAACGCTGACTAGGGTCTCTCTATGCACCAAAGACACAGTGAAAGCAACGCTGTAAGTCATTAGATAATCGGTATTTTGAGTTAAAATGTTAACGCCGATTCTGTTAAAAGTAACGACGGTCGGTAAGGTTTACCTTTTCGTCAGTTAAAGAGTCGGGATAGTTTGTATTGAAGTGTATCTAAAGCAGCCAATGGAGCAGCTAGATTCTGACTGTATGCTGCACTTTAATGTATTGTAGTTTTACCTTTGCAAGTATTCACAATGTAAATGTGATATTTAGAAGGGAACAAACACTGTACCAATCTTGTATTGTTTTTCAACAGTTTTCACCATGCGTTAATGTGAAGAGTGAACAGTAAATGGTTAATCTTACTGCGGTCTCGTTTGCATTGATTCTGGTTTATCTCGACGTTTACCTCGGCGTTATTTCACACCCGAGCGAGAACGTTACAGTGAAAAAGCGGCATTATCAGGTGTTTAAAGTGCAGCCATGTCAACCCGATCCAGCATCAAGTCGTTGTCAAAGTCATCGTCATCCTGCGACAGGGGCAGTAGGGCATCAAGTAAGGCCACCCAAGCAAGAGCGAAAGCAGAAGCCGCCAAGGTGCGAGCGCGCTTTGCCAAAGAAGAATTAGAAGTAAAGATGAAAGCGGCTGCCAGAGAAGCCGAAAACCAGAAGGAAAAGGCTGCCAGAGAAGCCGAAGCGACTGCCAGAGAAGCCGAAAACCAGAAGGAAAAGGCTGCCAGAGAAGCCGAAGCGGCCGCCAGAGAAGCCGAAAACCAGAAGGAAAAGGCTGCCAGAGAAGCCGAAGCGGCCGCCAGAGAAGCCGAAAACCAGAAGGTAAAAGCTGCCAGAGAAGCCGAAGCGGCTGCCAGAGAAGCCGAAAACGAATTGGAAAGGAAAAGGTTAGAGGCACGGTTAGAAGCGCTGAAGCTAGAACGAGAAGCAGCAGCTGCCGAGGTGGAAGCAGAGTTAATAGAAGACGCCGAAGAAATGCATGATCCGAAGGACGGAAAATCTACCTCGGAAAAGATCGGCTTGGAACGTACAAGAGTCTATGTCCAATCTCAAATGGAATGGAAGACTCTTTCTTCCTCTCCTTACTTATTCGATAACGTCCCACTTCACGAGGAGTCTTGGAGAGGCCCGACGGCATCACGTCCATCCGAGGAAGATAATTTACCCTCGCAACTCCGCGATGAACCCAGGAATGCAAGGGCTCACGACAAGTACTTCTCGACACCGAACTTACCGGATTTGGGGAGAAGAGAGGCAAAGACTGAGTCCAGACCAGCAAATCCCATAACAGATGTACGCCCTCAGTCATGTACCTGTGGACATGTTCCCTCAGCCCGCACGCCACCTGCGGACGAATCCGCAGCACGGTATTTCGCACGACGGGATCTCGTCACTTCAGGACTATACCAGTTCGACGATAAACCTGAAAATTACCGTGCATGGTACTCCACTTTCACCAACGCTATCGACGGATTCCAGCTCAGAGCAACCCAGGAGTTGGATCTTATGGCAAAATGGCTGGGAAAAGAATCATGCGAACAGGTGAGACGCATGCGTTCAGTGTACATCAACAAACCCGAGCTAGCATTGAAGAAAGCATGGGAGAGACTTCAGGAGGGCTACGGAGCCCCCGTAATTATTGAGGCGGCGCTATGCCAACGTTTGGGAAATTTTCCTAAGGTGTCAGCCAAGGACCACACCAAGCTAAGAGAATTTGGAGATTTACTCAAGGAGATTCAAGGCGCCAAAGAAGATGGCCACTCAGCTGGTCTAGTATACCTAGACACTCCAACCGGGATTAGACAACTCGTGGACAAACTTCCATTTGGGCTGCAGGACAGGTGGTTGTCCGTTGCCTCAGATTACAAGGAAGAACACGAAGGCCAATTCCCTCCCTTCGAGTATTTCACCAGGTTCGTGTGCAAGGAGGCGAAGAAGCGAAACGATCCTAGCCTCATAGGTCCAGGAAGCAGTACAATTTACACCAAGCCAGATAAATCCACTTCGAATAATTCCAACTTTACTAAACCAGTCTCAGCGCTTAAGACTGAAGTCCTTACAACTAACAACGACTCTAGCAAGAATTGTCCATTGCATAACAAACCCCACCCCCTCAAAAGATGCAGAACGTTTAGGGAAAAACCCCTTGAAGAGAAGAAGGCCCTCCTCGAGGAGAAAGGAATATGCTTTAGATGCTGTTCCTCGACCTCTCACTGTGCGAGAGAGTGTACGATCGCCGTGAAGTGCCTGGAATGTGATAGCACTAATCACGACTGGGCCATGCATCCTGGCCCGTCACCGCAAACCGACAACGCTCCTTCACCCCCACAACAGGACGGCGGGGAGGGAGAAGCTCACTCCAGGACAACTGTTGTCAGCTCGAGCTGTACGGAAGTTTGCGGTCAAGCTCACGCAAGCCGTTCTTGTTCAAAGATCTGTCTCACTAAGGTGTACCCTAAGGGAGCCAAAGACAAGGCCATCAAAGCCTACGTAATTCTGGACGATCAGAGCAACCGCTCGCTAGTCAGTCCAAAGTTCTTTAACTTGTTCAACATTGAGAGTGAGCAGTTCCCATACTACCTTAGAACTTGCTCAGGCAACATGAAAACTTACGGAAGGAGGGCCGAAGGCTTCCAGATCGAGTCCCTGGATGGTAAAGTCCTCATCTGTCTCCCCCCACTCGTAGAGTGCGAGAAAATCTTGAATAACCGCACTGAGATCCCGACGCCAAGTGCGGTGCTACACCAGCCACATCTCCACCACATCGCCAAGCACATCCCAGAACTGGATCCAGAAGCAGAAATACTCCTGCTATTAGGGAGGGATGTTCTCCGGGTACACAAGGTTAGGCAGCAGGTCAATGGACCACACGACGCCCCCTTTGCCCAACGCCTGGATCTGGGCTGGGTGGTGATAGGAGAGGTGTGCCCTGGCAACGAACACAAATCAACGGCTAACACACTCAAGACCAATGTGCTAGAGAGTAGCCGCCATATGATTCTTCAACCCCGCACAAGTTCCATGTGCGTCCAGGAAGCACCACAAGGCTTTAACAAGCGCAAAGTAACTGACGAGACGCTCGGTCAGTCTGTCTTTGCTCAAAAGGAGCATGATAATAAACTCGCTCCATCGGCTCAAGACGCCACCATCTTAAAAACGGAGGACACCAAGGTCTTCAGAGACAAAGCAAATAGTGGGGTCGCCCCACTACCTTTCAGAGAACCACGCCAGTGCTTGCCAAACAACAAAGAGCAGGCAGTCAAGCGGTTCACGCCCTCGCAAAAAACCACGAAAAGGAGACCTGAGATGCAGCAAAGCATCCGATCGACCCACGAGGTACTGGGCACACCAATGGCAGAGGTCACAGCCATTATGAATGCACGACCACTCCTACCCGTGTCTCCTGACCCGGAAAACCCCTTCATACTGTCGCCATCAATGCTCCTTACGCAGAAGGCAGGAGCTGCCCCTCCACCAGGGGACTTCTCCGATAAGGACCTGTACACAAAGCAATGGAGAAGGGACCTTCAAGTTGGAGATTTGGTCCTGCTCAAGGACAAGCAAATCGCCGGCAACTGCTGGCCAATGGCCAGAATCACTGCCACATTCCCTAGTAGGGATGGACATGTCAGGGAAGTCGAGTTGAAAACTACTGACCAAGGCGATGGGAAAATTTACCAAAGGCCTGTTACAGAAGTCATTCTACTTCTACCTAACGACTGATTTAGAGACTGAAGTTTGTATTATGTTCATTGTGACCTTACGAAGGCCAAGCGGGGAGTGTGCTGCCTTTATGGCAGTTATTTAGTTTATAATATTTTCGCGTAGTAATTTGTTAGCATTTTTAGTTAAAGTTAGGATCGTTTAAATCAATTGATTTGTCTGTAATACATCGCGGCTGCGATGACGTCACATCCGGGTTCGCCGCGTCTTGTGGGGAATTACCGGTTTGAGATTCACGCAAGGGTGGGGGTCACTCACATGTGCGACCATAACGCTGACTAGGGTCTCTCTATGCACCAAAGACACAGTGAAAGCAACGCTGTAAGTCATTAGATAATCGGTATTTTGAGTTAAAATGTTAACGCCGATTCTGTTAAAAGTAACGACGGTCGGTAAGGTTTACCTTTTCGTCAGTTAAAGAGTCGGGATAGTTTGTATTGAAGTGTATCTAAAGCAGCCAATGGAGCAGCTAGATTCTGACTGTATGCTGCACTTTAATGTATTGTAGTTTTACCTTTGCAAGTATTCACAATGTAAATGTGATATTTAGAAGGGAACAAACACTGTACCAATCTTGTATTGTTTTTCAACAGTTTTCACCATGCGTTAATGTGAAGAGTGAACAGTAAATGGTTAATCTTACTGCGGTCTCGTTTGCATTGATTCTGGTTTATCTCGACGTTTACCTCGGCGTTATTTCACACCCGAGCGAGAACGTTACACCTATCTTGTCCTGTGTCACGAAGTATTCCATATGGGCATACTTAACAATTGACTCCAACATCTTCGAAACCACAGAGGTGAAGCTAACTGGTCTATAATTTCCTTTCTGCTGCCTTCCTCCTTACCAAAAGAGTGCAGCGACAGTTGAAATTTTCAGGTCCTCTGACACGATGCCAGAGACAAATGATTTTTGAAAGTTCATTTCAAATGCCTCCAGAATGCCTATTGCTACCTCTTTCAGAACACTAGGGTGCAGTTCATCTGGTCCGGGTAACTTATGTACCTTTAGGTCTTTCAGCTTTTTGAGCACCTTCTCCCTTGTAACAGCAACTGCACTCACTTCTCTTCCCTCGAACCCTTCAACACCGGGCACAGTGCTAGTGTTTTGCACGGTGAAGACTGGTGCAAAGTACTCATTTAGCTCATCTGCCATCTCTTTGTCCCCCGTTAATGTATATCCAGCCTCATTTTCTAGTGATCCTGTTACCACTCTCATCTCTTTTATTTTATTTACCTACTTGGGAAAAATACTTCTACTATCCACTTTGATATCGTTTGCTAGCTTGGTTTCAAATTTCATTCTTCTCCTCCCAATGATTATTTTAGTTCCACTCTGTAGGTGTTTAAAGCTTCTGAATCCTCTGTCTTCCTACTAATTTTTGATTTGTTGTAGCCTCTCTCGTTTGCCTTTACAATAGCTTGTCTTCCCTTCTCTGCCACAGTTGTACTATTTTGCCATTTGAGTATTTATTTATTTTTGGAATACATCGATCCTGCACCTTCCTCATTTTCCCAGAAGCTGACACCATTTCTGCTGTGTTGTCATCATTGCCAGCATCTTCTTCCAGTTTGCTTTGGCCAATTCCTCTTTCAGACCACTGTAATTTCCTTTACTCCAGTGAAATACTACAACATCAGACTTTACTTTCTCCTTATCAAATTTCAAGTTGAGCTCAGTCATGTTGTGAGCACTGTCTCCTAAGGGTTATTTTACCTAATCGCCTCTGGTTCAGTACATAACAGCAGCAGGAGACAGGTTGGAGACAGGTGTAGCACTTGTCCCGCTTGCAGGTGTCAGTGCCGGGAGGGAGAGGAGCGAGTGGATAAAGGATTTACGTAGACAGCAATTCTGAGTGGGCTGGGTGTAGGGAGAGATGTGTTTGGTGGTAGAATCCGGCTGGAGATGGTGAAAGATGTCAGGATAAGTTGGATATAGAGGCTCGTGTTGCGGTAGGTCGGACTTTGGAGATTCACTTGACGATGGGGTCAGTATTGAATTCAGGTTGATTTTACCTTGTACATTTTAACTGCTTCTTTAATCGGCATGAAGCGGTGCTCTCTGTGTTCCTGCGCATCTCTACAGATCACAAAGATCTTGTCCGTTTTACAGAACAGCTTCAATTCTTCCTCATATTCCTCGCAGTGAAGTTTACTTTCCTTCCCTTTCGGATTCAGGTTTAGATTTCGAGCTTTTTCAGCCAGATTTGCTAAGGCCCGATTCACCCTGAGGGTGCGGTCAGCAAACACCTCTCTACATTCCGGGCAGGAGTTTCTCTCCTCCCTTTCCCAACACCGTGTGATACAAGAGCGACAGAAGTTGTGTCCACACTCCAGTATAACCGGATCGTTGAAGAAATCCAGGCAGATGGGACAAATTACCTCCTCGCTCAAACTCTCGGCCTGTCCTTTCGAAGCCATGTTAACTCCAGCACTTTCCTGATTCAGAATGCTTTCACTTTCGGGGAGCTGCTGATCCCCTGCACGCTGCAGTGTCGGGCACTGATCGTGGTTTTGCTGGATGTGTTCATTGGGGAAAAATGTGGCTATTTCCATATCAGGGTGGGATCAGAAAAATGTTAAACAGGTGGGAACAGTAAAGAAAACGTGGCCCTGGACTGCCTAAGTCCGGCTGTGAAAGGAGGAGGGTTGGGCTTGTGAAAAAAAAAACAGTGCGACAGAAACGTCAACTGAATCTCCAAAGGCCTCATCCCAGGGATCGGAAGGACCATCCCTGGGATCAGAAGGACCATCCCCGGGATCAGAAGGTCCATCCCCGGGATCAGAAGGTCCATCCCCGGGATCAGAAGGACCACCCCCTGGAAGACGATTGAAGTCGTGTGGTGAAAAAAGAAGCCACAGGGCCCATCAGCCCAGGCCCTGGATTGGGGTCTCTGGTGAGCTGCTGTTGGCGACCCGTAGGCGTGATGGGCTAAAGAAGAAGCAGAACAGAAATCAAGCCGGAGAGAAGAGCCTGGTTCAGTCTGAGGCAGGACTGAAAGGGAGAAGTTCTGAAAAGAGAGGCCCAAGAGATTGCACATGCTGGAACCTGCAGTAAGAAACATAATCCTGGAAGAATTGTGGTGAGAAATGTACAGTCGCCCTTCCTGGTCGAGATCCTTCATCTGGAATGTCTCAACCTAAAATGTCGATTGTCCACTTCCCTCCACAGATCGCTGCAGTTGCTGCCTGACCCGTTGAGTTCCTCCAGCGGTTTGTTTTTTTTTTTATTTTTCTCAGGAAATAAATAACTAGAACATGAAATAACTGCAGCGGCTGCTGATGGATCTGAGGTGCTCTCACCGCAAAGGCAAACTCGTACTTTAGAAAATCAGAAACAGGAGGATGCATCGCCATTCGGAACATGCCTGACCTTTCACCTCAGCGCCACTTTCATGCAAAGTTCCCAACATCGCCGAGACACCAAATTTGCCTTTTCAATTCAGAAACCTTGTGGGGAAAATTCAAAAATATTTGCCGCACTCTGGGTGAGAAACTTTCTCCTCATCTCTGTCCTGCTGAGCTGACCTCTGATTTTGAGTCTGGATCCCTGGTTCCAAACCACAGCCAGGAAACATCATACCTACCGCTCTCTCTAACGACACCTCCTCATCCTTCCCTCCCCCAAAATCGATCTGGGAAACCTTCTCTTCATTCCCTTCATTCCACAGGCTGACTCTCTGGGAGAGAGACCAGACCTGTACACAGTGTTCGATTGTACACTCTCACCAGGATCCCATATACCTTCAGAGGAGATCTTTATTCATGTATTCAAACCTTCCTTCCCATTCAATGCTCTTCATTTAATATCGAACTCAAACCATGAACAGACACAACACAGCCTCAGCCATGAATTTAAAGGGCAGGTGTTGCAACAGTTTGAGCTTCATACCGGGGGCCACGGAGCAAGCAGGGTGTCAGAAAGGGAGGAATGTGGGAGTGTTGTATGTCTGAGCCCAGCTGTGTGTGTTTGTGTATCAGAATCAGGTTTAATATCACCAGCATATGTGTGAAATTTGTTGTTTTGTGACAGCAGTACATTGCAATACATAGTAATAAAAAGTATAAATTACAAGACGTATGTACAACATTATATTTAAAAAGTAGTGCAAAAGAGAGGGAAAATACTGAGCAAGTGTTCATGGGCTCGTTGTCCATTCAGAAATCTTATAGCAGAGGGAAAAAAAGCTGTACCTGAAACAGTGAGTGGCTCTTCAGGCCCCTGTACGTCCTCCTTGATGGTAGCAATGAGAAGAGGTCATGTCCTGGGTGATGGGGGTCCTTAATGATGGATGCCACCTTTTTGTGGCATCATCTTTTGAATGTGTCCTGGATGCTGTGGATTCCAGTGCCCATGAAGGAGCTGGCTGAGTTTACAACTTTCTGCAGCATTTTCCAATCCTGTGCAGTGGCCTCTCCATACTGATATATCACCATTCTCACTTTTCATTGTTTAAGGATGAGCACATTACACATGTGCTACATTTACTGAAATTATGCAGCGTATTAATTTAAAATAAAGGACCCAGTGATTTCCTGGCGTTGATGACGTTTAAACTCTTCTCAGGCTTCTAACCAGGTACAGGTGTCTATTTTAATCAACATGTCATTACCAAACTCTGCATCTTCGTCAGGGATGATGCCTGGGCATGACTAATCGGGGCGGCTGACGGAAATATATATACCACTGGAATAGACATGCCCAGGCATCATCCCCGATGAAGATGACAGAGTTTGTAATGGAAACATCGGTTAAAATTGACACCTTTACCCGGCTGGAAGCAGGAGAATTTATTATCCTGTTAAAAAATTCATCATCATCGAAGTAAGTTCCTTTATCTTATTATAGAAGGGATAGATTTTTCTGAAGAGCTGGGTTTTTTTGTCTTACACTTCTTGCCATCGTGCTCAGCTCTTTGTTTAGTTTGCTGAGAATTTGTATATTTGTTTGCACTCTAAGATAAACTGGAATTTTGAAATTAAGCTCACTAGTTATTTTTAACTCCCGGGAGAACTCTAATCATCAGAAATTAAACAGTTTCCACAGGAGAAGCAATCAGTCATGATGGGATGGCAGACAGACTGGAAGGGCCTAATGTTCTAATTTTGCTCCTTTATCTCATCACCCTTCGGTCTATCAACACGTGCAGCCACATTTGAGGCTCCACGACGATGGGAGACCATAAGGTGCAGGAGCAGGATTCGGCCATTCGGCTTGTGACGGGCAGTGCTCGATCAACACACTCCTTACACACGCTAATATTGTCTTGTCGTTCTGTTGTCGTTTGGCTGAATGCATGCACTTCAATGTCTTCCCCGTTACATTTAATAAAGAGTTTTAAACCAGGTTGATAGGCCCGGGTTGGGTTTGTGGTGCCTCTCCGAACATATACGGTGGAATATTCAATGTCTCTGGTGATGGGGATGTGTAAATGTGTATATGTTGTTTGTATACCGGATACAGATAGATAATTATGTTTATTTTGTAACAGGATCGTAACTACATTGTGGGGTGCATCATGCTCTAGTTTGGGTGCAGTCTTCAATAAACTTTGTGGGTAATTAAAGATGGTGTGTCCTGGTGCCCAATAAATGGGGCTGGTCGCTCTTGCAAAAATGTGGGAGGCTATTTCAGAAGTGCCGAAGGGGAAGGTGAGGTGGAAACATTCACTCAGGGGGTGAGAGTGTGGAACGGGCTGCCAGCACAAGTGGTGGATGCAGCTTCGGTTTCCACATTTCAGAGTGATCTGCACAGGTAATGAGGGCTGGGATTTGGGGAGTGACACATCCGGTCGATGGGTCGAGGCAGCACGGTAGTTTGGCGTCTGATAGGTGGGATTAATGGCCTGTTTTTGGTTCTATAATTCTATGTTCACGGTCAGAAGCGACTCTTTAACGGTGTGTCCCGCATTTCTCTCCCCGCACGCTGCTTTGCCCAGGGTAAAGCGTTCAAGAATCAGTGACAACTGGATGTGATTCAGCTATTTTTATTTGTTTGTTTAAAATTTTGTGTTTTTTTCATTTAAATATGACTCGTGGTTCCTACATCACCATGGGAGGGTGTCTGCTGATGATCAGTCCTCCCCACTGAGTGTGGCCAGTCTCACAGGTAACAACAATCGAGCTCATCATTCCAGAAGCTTCTGCCCACTGCGTCACTATACGGACACGGCCCCGGAAGAACCCTGAGGATCAGAAATCAAACAGAATTTGCACAGAAGAAGAAATCAGTCATGGTGGGATGGCAGGCAGACTCGATGGGCCTAATGTTCCCATTGTGATCCTTTCTATCATGGCGTTTCGGTCTATCAACCTGTGCAGCTGCTTTGAGGGAATCCTCCAACGTCCTCACATTCAGAAGTGTTGGAATCTGCCGAGGGAGATGGAGGGTTAATGTAGAACTGGCTCGTCTACGGTGAGGGATGTTTACATTCCAGCAGCCTTTCCCCAACCGTTTCAAGTTCATGTTCCAGTTTGCCGTGATTCAGCCGTATACCCGTATACTGGCTGAAGCAAAACAATGCCCTGGGTAAATTTCCTACTCTCCCTCTCTAAAAACTCCACAACTTTCCTATCAGGAGACCAGAACTGACACAAAACTCTCAGTGTCGTCTAACTAGACTTTCAGAGAGCTCAACATGGCCCTTGAGATTAATGTCCCGACTAATGAAGTCCAACACTCCCTACGCATTCTTAAACACCCGACCAGCTTCATTGTAAGGATGTGATGATGTGGGCAGCGGGGAGAATATCCCTCTAGGTTTGTCAACCTCCTCGTGGATACACCGTATCCCTTCACTATCCCAACTTTGAGATGGCCCACGTCTTCATTATCCAGGTCCCCCAAGTGTCTTTATTGGGATCTTTCTCCTCATTAACCTCATTTTAATGTTTGAAGTTACCTGGACGTTCAGCTGGTGGGGTTATTACTGATGGACTGGGAGAGACAACACTGTTTTACCCTGTCTTGAGGCTTTCTCAAGGGAATTTGCTCCGTTTAAAGTTGGGATTCTGAGCCTCCCCCTCCCGGAGTGTTCTGCCCAACCCCCAACAGTCCTCGGCATTGTTTGACCAAACCTGTTTGTCTGCTTCGGCTGCAAGTCCTTACTGTTGCTAGGATACCGGCCTGTGTGTTTGCTTAGTCTGCTCGAGGTCTGTAACATAGAAACACAGAAAACCTACAGCTCCATGCAAGCGCTTCGGCCCACAAAGCTGTACCGAGTAAGTCCTTACCTTAGAAGAAACTAGGCTTACCCATAGCATTTTATTTTTCTAAGCTCCATATACCCATCCAGGAGTTTCTTAAAATACCCTATTGTTTCCGCCTTCACCACTGCCGCCGGCAGCCCATTCCAAGCACTCACCACAATCTGCGTAAACAAACTTACCCCTGACATCTCCTCTGTACCTACTTCCAAGCAGTTTAAAACTATACCCTCTCGTGCTAGCCATTTCAGCCCTGGGGAAAAAGCCTCTGACTAACCCCACGATCAATGATTGCCATTATCTTGTACACCTCTATCGGTTAGAGGCATTCCTCACGTTCAGTTTTACGAGAATAGTTGCCCCTTGCAGTGATTCAAACACTGTGTTAGTTATTGACAAGTGGGAGTGATTCACACTGTTATTTTTGTTAAAGCCACTATAATCGATGCAAGGTGTCAGACGCCCATCTTTCTGATCACACAAAGAAACCTGCTCCCGCTAGGGAAGTGCAGGATCTGAAAAACCCTGCGGAAAGAGCCTCTTGAATATACTTGTCCTTGACCAGCTTTTCGGGTCCTGAGGGAGAGAAGGAGTCTTCCATGCGCTGGGCAGGTCCCTAAATTAACTTCATGACACAAACATAGCGCCGATGGGGCGGTGTGTGCGTTTGCAATCTGTTTACTGGAAACCCCGAGGAGGTTGGAATACTCCTGGGATACCTCTTGGGATCGTCATAGGTCGAAAACTTGGGAATGTCAGAGGCAGGAACGGAAACAGGGGTTACAGTCTCGGGAACTCCGTGAGCTTCTGGGAATCGGCCCAGGACAGAGCCATTCCCATGTTTCTGACCTATGATGCTCCCAGGAAGTTTCCCAGGACCATAACGGGACCATGCTCTGAAAACCACAGAAACCCTCAGCAGAAGCGGACCCCAAGGGAATAGATAAAGTGAAATCTGTCAGGAAGCACAGGGCCTCTGAGACGTGACAAACGTGTCCTGACACAAGTGGTCTCCCGTCAAGAGCGCTGGTACTCAGGTGATGGTCTAACTCAGACACTGGTACTCCTACTGGTCGGGTCAACCGCAGATCGTAAAAAAATACCTGTCGGTCTGGAGTCTATAAATGGCCAGGGATGTGGGACCGTCACGGAACTACATCCAACAACCAGTAGGTCTTTGGACTGTGGGAGGAAACCCACACGGTGTGTCGGGGAGAAAGTACAAAATTATACTTCAAAATGAACTTGAGGATTATTGACAGCACCCGCTATCAATCGGACAGGGGGGGGGGGGGTATTTCCACGTTGTCTCTTTCTGCACCTGAATCACTCCGTCTACTCACACTCACGTCCCAGTGGGATTTTGTACCGCTCGGTAAAATCGGCAAAACCTTCTTCTGGACGACTAACGAATCTGGAGCTAGTTGTTTTAGTTGTTTTTGTTTATAAAGAATGAATCTCCGTTGGAGCGTGTTTAATGTTAATGTACTGTCCATTTCATGTACAGTGGGTACTGAGCCATAATCAATTTTAAAATGCCGGACTAAACAAACACACAGGCTGGTATCCTAGCAACAGTAAGGACCTGCAGCCGAGGCAGACAAACAGGTTTGGTAAAACAATGTCGAGGACAGTTGGGGGTTGGGCAGAACACTCCGGGAGGGTGAAGCACAGAATCCTAACTTCAAACCTAGAGTGGTATTTTCCCCCTGCACGCATCATCACGTTCTTATAACGAAGCTGGTAGGGGGTTGAAGAAAGCGGATGGTATTCTGGCCTTCATTAGTCGGGGCTGAACTACGTTGCAGGTCTTTAAAAGTCTAGGTAGGGAACACTGAGAATTTTGTGTCAGTCCGGGCCTCATCCTGAATGGACAGACGTGGCAGTTTTTCGAGTGGGTGCATATAAAATTATTCTTTAGTTTTAGCTGCGTGATGAATCACTTGAAGCGGTCGGGGAAAGGCTGCTTGAATGTAAACATCCCTCACTGTAGACCAGCCAGCTCTACATTAACCCTCCTTCTCCCGCGGCAGATTCCTACACTTCTGAATGTGAAGATATTGGAGGATTCTGCACAAAACAAATCAAAGCTCATGGAATGTATGAAAAACGACGCAGGAAGAGACAGAGACGGACAAAACAATCAATGTGCAGGGAAAATAAAAGATGCAAATAAAAATAATGAGACTACATCGAGAAAGTGAGTCTGTCTGTTGTGGAATCAGTTGTAGACTCTGTGAAAGTGAGTCTGTAGGTTGTGGAATCAGTTGTAGACTCTGTGAAAGTGAGTCTGTCGGTTGTGGAATCAGTTGTGGACTCTGTGAAAGTGAGTCTGTTGGTTGTGGAATCAGTTGTAGACTCTGTGAAAGTGAGTCTGTCTGTTGTGGAATCAGTTGTAGACTCTGTGAAAGTGAGTCTGTAGGTTGTGGAATCAGTTGTAGACTCTGTGAAAGTGAGTCTGTCGGTTGTGGAATCAGTTGTAGACTCTGTGAAAGTGAGTCTTTCGGTTGTGGAATCAGTTGTAGACTCTGTGAAAGTGGGTCTGTCGGTTGTGGAATCAGTTGTAGACTCTGTGAAAGTGAGTCTGCCGGTTGTGGAATCAGTTGTAGACTCTGTGAAAGTGAGTCTGTCGGTTGTGGAATCAGTTGTAGACTCTGTGAAAGTGAGTCTGTCGGTTGTGGAATCAGTTGTAGACTCTGTGAAAGTGAGTCTGTCGGTTGTGGAATCAGTTGTAGACTCTGTGAAAGTGAGTCTGCCGGTTGTGGAATCAGTTGTAGACTCTGTGAAAGTGAGTCTGTCGGTTGTGGAATCAGTTGTAGACTCTGTGAAAGTGAGTCTGCCGGTTGTGGAATCAGTTGTAGACTCTGTGAAAGTGAGTCTGTAGGTTGTGGAATCAGTTGTAGACTCTGTGAAAGTGAGTCTGTCGGTTGTGGAATCAGTTGTAGACTCTGTGAAAGTGAGTCTGTCGGTTGTAGAATCAGTTGTAGACTCTGTGAAAGTGAGTCTGTCGGTTGTGGAATCAGTTGAGATTTGTCGGTGATTTAAATTATCCACACTGCTTCAGGAGCCTGACGGCTGTAAGATAACGACTGGTCCTGAACCTGGTGGTGTCAGACCGAAAGGTCTCCATATGTAGTGGCGAGATGAGGGAATATCCTGAATGCTGGGCGTCCTTGATGATGGATGGTGCTTTCTTGAGGCAGTGGTCCATCTGAATGTATTCAATGGTGTGGAGAGGTTTGCCTGTGATGGACTGGCCTCTGTCCATCTCATTCTCTTCACCAGGTTCCTGAAGTAAACATGACTGTAGGCTGTCCCTAAATATCAGAACGTGGAACAAATTGATGGATCAGATGTGCAAAGGGAGTTGGGAGTTGATCAAAAGTCTGAAAGTCTATAATTGCAAATATCACTCCACTCCTCAAGAAGTGATTTAGCCAATAGCCTGAGCTCAGTGGTTGGGAAGGTGTTGGAGTCGATTAATAAGGAAAAGGTTTTGGGGTACTTGGAGCCCCATTATAAAATAGGCCAATAGCTGCACAGTTTGAGTAAGGGAAATTCCTGCCTGGCTTATCTATTGGAATTCGTTGAGCCAACAACAAGCAAGGTGGACAAAGTAGTATCTGTGGATGTTGTGTATTTGGGTTCTCAGAAGGGATTTGACAAGGTGAGGCTGCTAAACAAGGTAAGAGTGCAGGGTATTACAGGAACGATACCAGCATGGATAAAGTATTGGCTGACTGGCAGCAGACAAAGTGTGGGAATAGTGGGAGCCCTTTCTGGTTCGCTGCCACATGGGTCTGTGTTGGGATCGTTTATTTTCATATTACATCTCAATAATTTGAGTGATGGATTGGTGGTCAGGTTTGCAGACAATACGAGAGCAGGAAGGGGGCATGGGATGCAGGTCGTGTTGAGGAAACAGGGTTATAGCAGAAGAAATTAGATAGATTAGTAAAGTAGGAATCAGTGCACAATTGTAGGTAGTTTTAAACCCATAATATAGGAAACGATGGAGAGGGTTCAATAAAGGTTCACAATACTGATTCAGAAATGAAGGACTTATATGAAGAGTGTCTGAGCACACCGGGCCTGTATTCACTGGAATTCAGAAGAATGAGGGGTGCTAATTGAAACCTACTGAATATTAAAGTGGCCTAAAGTCGATGTAGAGTGGAAGTTTGTAGTGTTGCAGCCTACGACCAGTGGACACGGGTTCAGAATAGAGGGACATTCCCTTGAATGAAAATGGGGAGGAATTTATGAAGAGTGTGGTGAACCTATAAAATTTCATTTTACAGACGGCTGCGGAGGCCTCATCACTCGGTGTATTTAAGGCAAAGGTTAATCGTTTCTGGTTTGGTCAATGTGTGAAAATTATGGGGAGAACGCAGGAGGATGTGGCTGAGAGGGCTAATAAATCAGCCATGATGGAATGGCCGAGCGGAGGTGATGGAGTAAATGACCTAATTCTGCTCCTATGTCTTATGGTCTAGTGATCTAATTGATTCTGGAAATGAATTATCTAACCGACTTTACTTGAGGTACAGGCATGGGGAACTGGAATTGCTGACACTGTAAGGAATGGTGTTGGTGGAAAACAGGAAGCTTGTGAAGTACTATGGGAATGGGAAAGGACCCTCATGCAGAGCTTAGCACAGCAGGACAACAGTGAAAGCTGATGTACCTGAGCATGAAGTCGGTACAGCTATTACATTCCCATTTGACAAAATTACCAGTAGAGCTCAATTTTCATAACAGAAAGAATTCATGAAATAATAGTCTAGGTCCTGATGATTGAATAAAATGTTTACGCACAGGTCTAACAGTACAACAAATTTTCTATGACAACAACTGGTGTACACCATAACGTCATTAGTGAAGTTCCTGAAACATGGGTGTCGTCACTGTTCCAATATACTGTTACTTACACTTTGAAATTACTCTAGTACTATTTATTTGAGTACTACATCACAAAAAGGCCATTCAGCCCGTCTAGTCCTTACTGAACTATTATTTTGCCTGGTCCCACCGACCTGTACTGGCCCATACCCCTGCGACACATGTAGTCATCCAAACCCCTCATCAATGTTGAAATTGATCTTCCACTGGCAGCACATTCTACACACCACCACACTCACAGTGAAAAAGTTCCTTTAAATTTTTCACATTTCACCCTTAATCTATCATCTCTAATGTTGAATTTGTTGAGGATGTGACAAAGTGTATTGAAGTTAGAGCAGTGGATGGGTGTATTCATAGAGTCAGGAGGCATGGGATGCAGGGAGACAAGGCTGTGTGGATACAGAATTAACTTATAGAAGGCAGAGGGTAGGTGCATATAGAGGGTATTTTGCCTAGAGGTCAGGGACATGTGGTGTTCTGCAGGGATCTGAGCAGAACAATTGTTCTTTGCGATTTTATAACAGTCAAATGCACACAAAATGCTGAAGGAACTCATCAGATCAGACAGCATCTATGGAGATGAATAATAAATCTACGGTTCAGGTCGAGACCCTTCTTGCGGACTGGAAAGGAAGGAGGCAGAAGGGAGAATGAGAATGGTTTGGGAGGGGAAGGAATGCAAGCAAACAGGTAATAGATAAGGGTGAAGGAAGAGAAATGAAGTAAGAAGATGGGAGGTGATAGGGAGAAGAGATAAACATCTGAAGAAGGAATCTGAGAGGAGAGGAGTGCGGACAATTGCAGAACCGTAAGGAGGAGAGGTATCTGAGGAAGGTGCTGGAGATGTGAGGAGAAGACAGGAGGCGAAAGGAAAGCCAAACTGGAGGAGGGGAGAATTTTCTGTAAGTTGGGGAAATCAATATTCATGCTGTAATGTGGGCAGCCGGAGTATGATGTTGCTCCTCCAACCGGGGAGTAGGGTCATCGTGGCAGAAGGGTCGGCCATGGACAGGCATGTTGGAATGGGAATGGGATGTGGAATTACAATGGGTAGCCAACAGGAGATGCTGTCCATCAGACCGCATGACATAGGAGCAGCGTTAGGCCATTCAGTCCATCGAGGCTGCTCCGCCAGTCCTTCATGGCTGATCCCAAATGCCAATCAACTAAAATACGCCTGCTTGCTTGTCATATCCTTTGAGGTCCTGACTAGTCTGGAAATATCAATTTCCGCTTGAAATGTACCCATGGACTTGATCTCCACCACATTCCACAGATTCGTTACTTTGACTAAAAAGAAACAAATCTTCCTTCCCTCTGTTCTAAACGGTCTCACCTCAAATTTGAAGCTCAGCCCTTTAGTTCGGGATACCCCCACCACAGGAAACATCTCTCCGCATCCACCACATTTCAACATTCGGTACGTTTCAGTGAGATACCTTGAATTCTTCTAAATTCCAGTGGGCACAAGCCCAAAGCTGCCAAACGTTCCTCATACGTATATCCCTTAATCATCACCGTGAACCCGGAATCATATGCCATGGTGAATATAGCAAAATTACTGAACAAAAATATTCCCAGTAGGTATCAGGTCTGGTCACTGCAGAGGAGACTGGAAAGAGACCCTGTCCCCAACAATCTCACAGGTGAAGGGTCACCTCTCCTGGGGGATACTGTTTCTGACCTTGAATATTGGTGTGTGAGTAGGTGAATAGGCATTTGTAGCACTTGCTGAGATCTGACGTTGATTATAAGCAGAGTTTGGCCAAACATGTTGTTTTCTCTGGAGTTGTGGAGGCTGAAGGGAGATTTAACAAATCTTTGTACGATCACAGAGTTATAGAATAGACAACTGGCGTAGTTGTCCCGGGACTGAAATATCACAGACTAGCAGGCATGCATTTACACTGAGGGGAGTTAATTTGAATGGAAATATGCCGGGCAAGTTTTTGTTCACACATTTTGGTGGGTGCATGAAATGCCCTTCCAGGGCTGATACTCGAGGCAAGTATGACAGAGGCGATAAAGTCCCTTTTAAATAGGTGTTTGAATGAGCAGGGAATGGCCAAGTGAGGGTATTATATCAGCCGATGGCATTAGTTTAGTGGGGCATTAAATGATACTTTAATGATATGTTTCTGGACTGCATTGCTCAGTGTTCGATGTTGATCGGAATGTTGTTCCACCCTGGGACTGGATACAGCAAATCCGGCTAATTATATCAGTTCTTGTGAAATCTTCATCACCATCCACACCCTCATAGCAATAAATCAAACCTACATTCTTTCTTGACAGTTCCACGCAAATTTATTATCAAAACCCGCATACATTACCACATACCTCATGGGCAGATTCCATTTCTTGTAGCTGCTTAGAAGAAAAATAAACACAACAGGATTTAATAAACACACCGCAGGGAGAGTCAAAGATGGAGAAACATCCAACGTACAGGGAAAATAAATTTGCAAATAAAAAATATATGACGATGAAATTGAGTTGGAAACTCCTTGAATGTGAGTCTGTAGGTTGTGGAACGAGTTGGGATTTGTTGGTGATTTAAGTTAGCCACAGTGGTTCAGGACCCTGATGGTTGTAGGGGAACAACTGGTCGTGAACCTGGTGGCGTCAGACCATAAGGGTCCAGTATCCCTCTCCCAGATGTAGTGACGAGAAGAGGGCATGTCCTGAATAGTGGGCTTTTTTCAGTGTTCCATGGGAATGTATACAATGGTGTGGATGGGTTTGTCTGTGATGGACTGGGCTGTATCCACCCCTTTCTCTACACTTTCTCTTCACTAGATTGCTTTAGTAAACATGACAGGATGCCGTCCAGGAATACAATACCTCACATCTGCGATAGTTTGTCATAAATATTCATTCTGACCTGTCGGGGTATTAAAAGCTGCCTTCCACTCATCCCCTTTATGAATGCGAATTCAGTCAGAAGGGTTCCTCAGGTTCAGTTTTGTGACAATAGTTGGAATAGTCTTGGGAAATTTCCTGGGATCATCATAGGTCAAAAACCTGGGAATGTCAGAGGCAGACTCGGAAACAGGGATTACAGTCTTGGGAACTCGGTGAGCTTCTGGGAGTCAGCCCAGGATGCTGCTATTGAACCATAACAGGACCATGCTATGAAAACCACGGATACCGTCAGGTGAGATTGTCCTCAGGGGAAGAGATAAGGAGAGGTCTATCGGTAACCTCAGGGTCCATCAAACATGACACACGTTTCCTGGCTCAAGATGTTGCTTGTCAGGAGCAGAGGCTCTCAAAGGGTAATCGAACTTAAAGGTTGGTACTCCTACTGGTCGGGTCACCCGCAGATCTAAAAAAATACCTGTGGAAACAAAGTCTATAAACGGCCGGAAGGGCCAGTTCCTTGGTTTCCAAGGCGAGGTACCCCAAAGACTGAGGGATGAGGAGGTATCTTCGAAACTGTCACGGAACTCCCTTTACCAACCAGTACACCTTTGGACTGTGGGAGGAGATTGGAGCAACTGGAGGAACCCACACAGACACAGGGAGAATGTACAAACCCATTAAAGGCAGCGTCCTATCTGAAACCCTGTACTGTATGGACCCGGTACTGTAAAGCATTGTCAACACTGCGCTACCGTGCTGTCTCGTAAACTGAAGTACGGCCGAATGACAATTATACTTCAAAATGAACTTGAGGATCATTGATTGCAGCGCTATCACTTGGAAGGGGGTGTGCTTCCACTGTGTGATGCACCATCAATAACTCTCCGAGACGTGAGGTGAGATATTGGCTTTATTGACTGGAAGAAAGAAGAAGCAGTAAATAACGACCATACTAAATCCAGGAGACTGAGGGCCGTGCTCAGGCCTCAATCGCCTTTATACCGGGGTCTGTGGGAGGAGCCACAGGAGCAGTCAGCAGGGGGGCGTGTCCAGACAGGTATATGTAGTTCACCACACTGTGTCTATTCTGCCCCTGAATCTCTCCGTCTACTCACACTCACGTCCCAGTGGGATTTTGTACCGCTCGGTAAAATTAGAAAACATTCTTCTAAACGACACAACGAATCTGGAGCAGATTGTTTTACTTTTTTTTGTTTGTAAAGAATGAATCTCTGTTGGAGCGTGTTTAATGCACTGTTCACTTTCTGACACAGGGGCTCCTGAAACAAAATCAATATTAAGATTCCGCCTCACCAACACCCGATCCAATTGTATTTCTAAACCCGAACCCCTTGCATACATTGAGCGGAATAAACAAACACACAGGCCGGTATCCTAGCAACAGTCAGGACTTGCAGCCGAGGCAGACAAACAGGTTTGGTAAAACAATGCCGAGGACTGTTGGGGGTTGGGCAGAACACTCCGGGAGGGGGAGGCACAGAAGCTCATGTTTACACGGAGTCCACCTGAGGCGGGGTTGGGCAGAACACTCCGGGAGGTGGGGGGAGACACAGAAGCTCATGTTTACACGGAGCCCACCTGAGGGCGAAAAGCAGATTTCCTTGACAGTGTGTAACTGTGGGGGCTCTCCCAGTCCACGAGTAATAACCCCATACTGAGCATACACGTAACTTTAAACATTAAAATGGGTTTAACGAGGTGGAAGATCCCAATAAAGACATGTGCGGTGCCTGGATAATGAGGACGTGAGCCAATTCAAAGTGGCAGGGTGAAGGGATACGGTTTATCCACTAGGAGGTCACAAACAAGGGGGATATTTCCCCGCTGCCGCATCATCACATCCTTACCATGAAGCTGGTGGTGTGTTTCAGAATGCGTATGGTGTGTTGGCCATCAGTCGTGGCATTTATCTCAAGAACCATGTTGCAGCTCTCCAAAAGTCTTGTTAGACAACACTGAGAATTTTGTGTCGGGTCTCGTCTCCTCCTGATAGGAAAGACGTGGATGTCTTTCGAGAGGCAGAGGGATTTTACCAGGGCATGTTTAGTTTTCGCTGTGTGCTGGTGTACGGCTGAATCACGACAAGCTGGAACTTGAACCTGAAGCGGTCGGGGAAAGGCTGCTGGAATGTAAACATCCCTTACTGCAGACCAGCCAGCTCTACATTAACCCTCCTCTTCCCGCGGCAGATTCCTACACTTCTGAATGTGAAGACATTTGAGGATTCTGTACAAAACCGGGCCCCGATGGTTACGCTGTGGATAAAATCTTCTGGAATGATGAGAGCTGGATTGTTGTTACCTGTGAGACTGGCCACACTGAGGGTTGAAGGCTGATCATCAGCAGACATCCTACCATCGTGATGTAGGAGCCACACAACATGTTTAAATGACAAAAACACAAAGTAAAAAGCAAACTAAAATATATCTGAATCGCTGCTGCCTGTCGGTTACTGGTTCATATCCGCTTTACCTGGGGAAAATCACCGTGAGAGGGCAGAAATGCGGGATCCACTGTCATAGAGCCGCTGCTGACCCTGGTGAACATAGAATCATAGAACCGAAACAGAACATTCGGCCCATCTAACTGGTGCCGAACTACCATGCTGCCTAGACCCATGGACCCGGTACCCCTCTTATACATGTACCTATCCAGATTAATCTTAAACGTTGAAATCAAATCCGTTTCCACCACTTGCGCTGGTCACAAACCGAGTGGCCAAGTCCTGCTCCTATATATTATGGTCTATGGTCAGAGATCCCTCAAAGTAGTTGGTGAAGTTGTTAGACAAAAGACCATGTTACAAAGCATTAGGCCGTTTGGCCCATCGAATCTGGCCTGCCGTTCCGTCAAGATTGATTTCTTCTCCTGTTGGATCTCTCTTCAATTTCTCATCCCACTGTTCTATAGGGAGTCAGACATAATGTGTGACCTTAATTCAAAGATATTAGCTTGTCTTAGATGACGAGCTCAGAAATACTAAGGAAACCATATACAGAGCTGAGAAACAATGCTATTTCTAAGACCTGTAAGGCAAAGACATAAAAGATGGTGCTTCTTAAGTCTATTATTTTGATAATAAGATAAAAAGACTATTTAAAATATACTAATGAATTAATTAATAAATAGGCTAATGAACTCTTCCCGGGCTGCCACCCAAGTACAGATATCGATTTTAACCGGTATTCGATGAGAACTCTGCCGGCTTCATCGGGGATGATGCAGGGGCAAATCTGGTCCAATGGACATGCCCAGGCATCATCATCTGGAGTCATTTCAGCTCGCTTGCAGTGGCTGGCGTCTATCCACATACTTTTAACTTCTACCTGAACTGCTGAATGGCTAATCAACCGTACTTGGTAAGGACCTTCCCACCGAGCTTCCAGGGATTCCTTATGCGGTTTCCTGACCAGGACCCAGTCGCCATGAATCAAGGTATGTCCTCCCGCTAATAGACCACTTCAAGCAGCAGAAACCGTCTGAGAATCAGACTGAACAGATCTGTCAGTTTTGCAAAATTGTCTACTAAACTATCTGACATAACATGTCTTTCAGCCTCTCTGAGATAGAGAGCTTCCTGTAGTGACAGAGGTCGTCCCGTCACCACTTCTAATTGCCTACATTTCGTTCTCATTGTTGGGGCTGCACTGATGCTCCACTTCCTCAAACGGGGGCCATGGTACGTCTTCCTTGTGAGAGTTGGTCAGCCGTTGTTTGATGATGCCCATTTATTCCATCAACTTGTCTTGATCACTCTGGTGGATGTGGACAGTGAAAAGCCATTCAATATTCATCATTCAACATGATTATTGACAAACATTTCCAGTGAGATGTGTCTTTGGTTTAAAGTCAATGGACCACGGCCATCCCATCGAGGAATATATTCCTGAATGGGGGTTCTGACTGTGTGTGTGACAGTAGGTTTTCTTGCTGGGATGGCTTCTACCCATCCTGTAAATGTGTCCACAATATCCTTGGCTCGTTGGTGAAGTGACGTCATCCACTTGCAGATGTAAAAATGCATCAGGTGGGCAGCAGAGTTTGGTTGAGGTAGCTTCCCCGGTGATCCAGGTCTGTTTTCTGTTTCATACATCTCTCAACTGTCAGTCGGGCTTGCATCATGAACTATGGATTTCACCTCCACTGGAAAAATCCGTCAATTACCTTTTGCACTCGAGTGTGTCCTCGGGAGTGGATTAGCCGTGCGAGATAAGGAAGCAGTTCAGCTGGCGCTACCAGACTATGAGTATTAACCCAGTCCGTGTCAGAAAAGTTTCTGTTATTCCCACTCTCTGTCTGCTGCCAATCAGCCAATGCTTTATCCATCTAGTATCATTCCTGAAATACCCTTCACTCTTATTTTCTTTAGCAGCCTCACCTTGTCAAAGGTTCTGAGAATCCAAGTGCACAATACCTACCACTTTTCCTGTCATGCTTTTTAAAGTCCTCAACGAAGTCAAGCTGATTTGTCAGGCTAGGGTTTCTCTTCAGGGAACTCTGCAGTCTCTGGCCTATTTTCTTATTTGGCTCCAAGTACCCCGAACCCTCATCCTTACTAATCGACTCCGACATCTTCCCAACCTCTGAGCTCAGCTACTCACTCCTTCCCTTCTTGAAGCATGGAGTGACATTTGCAATTTTAGACTTTCAGACATTTAATCCTAACTCCCTTTGCACATCACCATCAAATCTCAACTGATTCCTCAAATGACAGCCTCTACAACTCAATGTTATTGTCATTTTTGTTTTATTTGCACCCTTTATTTTCACTGCACATCAGTTGTTTCTCTATCTTTGTCTTTTCTTGTGTAGTTTTAATAAAATTGGTTGTGTTTTTTTCATACAGTATAAGCAGCAACAATAAATTGATTCTCCATGAAGTATGTGATTTGATAATAAATTTACCTAGAACTGCTAAGAAAGGATTGTTGGCTTGATTTATTGCTAAAAGCGTTTGAACGATGATCACGGTTTCAAAAGAACAGATGCAATCAGCCAAATTTGCTATCTGCCAATATAATGTCCTTAATTGTCCATTCCCTGCACATTCATCTACCTATTTAAGAGCCTCTTGATCCCGCCTGCCATATTTGCCTCCAGTATCACTCCTGGAAGGGCATTTCATTCACCCACCACAGTGTGTCAACAAAAAATTGCCCCGCACACCTCCTTTCAGCTTAAACCATCTCAGCTAAATGCTTGCCGCCCAGTCTGTGATATTTCAATCTTGGGACAACAAAACCAATTGTCTATTCTGTCTGTGACTCTGTAATCTTACAAACATTTGTTAAATCTTCCTTCAACCTCCACAGCTCCAGAGAATACAAGCTTGTCCAGTGTCTGCTTATAACCTACGTTGCGTCTCAACAATTGCTACACCTGCCCATTAACCTCCTCACATACCAATATTCTAGGTCCTAAACAGTGCCCCCAGATGAGGTAACACTTCGCTTGTGAGTTTGACCAACTGTTCCCCGTCCCCTCTGCAGTGACCAGATCTGACCACTAGAGGGAACTACTTTTCTTCTTTCCGGGTGATTCCGTGTTCACGAGGATAATTCTGGGAACGAAGAAGTTACACGTATGAGGAGCGTTTGGCATTTGGGCCTGTACTCGCTGGAGTTTAGGTGAATGCGGGGGGAGGGGGGGGGCGGTCATTGAAAACTACCGAGTGTTTGAAAAACTAAATAATGTCGATGTTGAAAGAATTTTTCCTGTGTTGGGGGAACTACATGACAGAGCCTCAAAACTGAGGGTATTTTTTAGCCAGAGAATAATGGATCTGTGGAATGTGCTGGAGGTCAAGTCCGTGGGTAGATTTAAAGTGGAAGTTGGCAGTTTCCTGTCTGCTCTGGACGTCAAAGCATATGGCGAAAAGATATGGAGTTGTTTGGGATCCGGAGTCAGCCATGCAGTGATAGTGGAACAGACTCGATGGGTTGAATGGCCTAATTCTTCTCCTACGTCATATGATCTTATGAAAAGCACCTCCTGTTGGCTGCTCATTGTAATTCCACTTCCATTCCCATTCCAACATGCCTGTCCATAGCCTTTCCTACCGCCACAATGAGATGACTCTCAGGTTGGAGGAGTAACATCATACCCTGGCTGCCTACCGACCTTACAGCATGGACACAGATTTCCCAACTTCCAAGAATTTCTCACCCCCCCCCCCCCCATTCTCCATGTTGGCTCCCCTCTCATCTCACCACCTCTCCAGCAACTTTATCTGGTACCTCTTCTCCTTATCATTTTCCCACGGTCCACACTCCTCTTCCATCAGGTTCCTTCTTCAGCTGTTTATCTCTTCTCCGTATCACCTCCCAGTTTCCAACTTCACATCCTTTCCCCCAACCACTCACCTTTCCCCTCATCTATCACCTGCCCCCTTGAACTCCTTCCACTCCCACACCGCCCTTATTCTCCCTTCTGCCCCTTTCCTTTCTACTCTGCAAGAAGGGTCCCGACCTGAACCAGTAACTCATTATTCATCTCCAGACATGCTGCCTGATCTGATGAGTTCCTCTAGCATTTTTTGTGTATTACACTGTTATATAAATAGGAAAGAGAAAATCCCTGCAGAGCACCACCTCCAGGCAGAATACTCTCTATCTGCAACCACACTCTACCTTCAATGGAGAAGACAATTCTGTATCTGCACAGTCCAGCGCAGATCCCTGCAGAACGCCACATGTCACTGACCTCCAGGCAGAATACCCTCAATCTGCACCCACCCTCTACCTTCTATAGAGAAGACAATTCGGTATCCACACATCCCAGCGCGGATCCCTGCAGAACACCACATGTCACTGACCTCCAGGCAGAATCCCCTGTATCTGAACCACCCTCTACCTTCTATGGAGAAGACAATTCCGTATCCACACATCCCGTGCCTCCTGACTCTGAATGAGCTTACCATGAGGAACTGATGCCTTGTTAATATCCATATACACCACATCCACTGCTCTAACTTCATCAGTATACTTTGTCACACCCTCAAGGAATTCAATACGATGTTTACGAAGATGTTACTGACACCAGAAGCTCTTGGTTATGGGGAAAAATTGAATGGGTTAATTTCAGTTCGAAGAAGGAGAGGTGATTTGATAGGTGTGTATAGTTTATGAGGGTATAGATAGGGTGGATAAAATTTTCCACTTAGCTTGGGCGAACTACATGCGGAGATGATCGGTTAAGGGCGAAAGGTGAAAATTTTAAGGGAACATCCTCACTGAGAGTGTGGTGGGTGTGTGGAATGAGCTGCCAGCAGAAGTTCAACATTGACGAGAGTTTTGGATGACTACATGTGTGGGAGAGTTCAGTACAGATCGGTGGGAGCAGGCAGAGTAATAGCTCGGCAAGGTCTAGACCGGCTAAATGCCCTGGTCTGTGCTGCAGTGTTTAAAGAAAAAATGCTAACGTGAAGGGAAACTGCTGGCAAGTTCTAGAAGTAGAGACATGGATTGGAGCAGTGACGACACCCATGTTTCAGGAACTTCACTGATGATATTATAGTGTGTATCACTTGTTGTCATAGAGAACTGGCTTTGCTGTTAGACCTGGGCATCAGTATTTTATTCAGCCAACAGGACCTAGTCTGTTACTTCATTAAGTCTTTCTGTAATCACCGACACTCTCGGTTGCCGGTGTCAAATTACTGTTAGTGACAGGATCGTCATTGTGAGGTAAGTCTAGTGGCTGTAATGTGTCCGTCTTGTTGGATGCAATTGACCCAGATTTGTTCTTCAGCTGAGCATCCAATATCTGGTCCTCGTGCTGTCTCCATACAGGGTCTCCAGCATCCACTGGTCCTCTCGGTGATCAACTGCCAGGACTTTTTCTCCAATCTCGAAGTTCTGTGCCGATCTGCTGGAAACCGGCTCAACTACTCTTCCTCCATAGATCCGGTTTCAGGATGTCTCGGCAAGATCTCAAACTCCTGTTCATGAACATCATTGCAGGTGTTTGATTTGTCGTCGCATGGACTGAGTTCCAATGCACCAAAAAGAAAAAAGCTGTTCACCTTGTGTTTCAGAGAAATGTCCTCCTTGTCCATAGTTTTGTTCGAATGCTTGAAGGTTTGGATAAAACTTTCAACTAACCCATTCATTTCTGTGTGGTGGAGAGCTGATTTGAAATATCTGATGCCATTTTCCTGCATGAATAGTCTAAACTCCCCTGACGTCTATTCTGGTCCATTGTCACACATAATTTGTTCACCATCAGCAACTTGTGGAGAAGGAAGTTGTCAGAGTGGAGGAAGAGCAGTGATCGAGTTCACTGGTATGACCTTCTGCCACTTCGAATGAGCATCCACAGCAGCCAGAAACACGGAATCCATGAAAAGCCCAGCAAAGTCAATATGCACATCTATCCACAATGAAGACGGCCATTCCCACAGGCGTAACGTGCCTGTAGGGGTGCATTTTGAACTTCGTGGCATCCCAAACAGCTTTTGCCCAAGTCTGCAATCTATCTCCTATTCCTGGCCAACACACGTAACTCCGGACGAGACTCTTCATCTTCACTGTATCCAGCTGTCTTTCGTGCAGAGTTTCTAACACCCTGGTGCACAGTTTAGAGGGAAACACGGCACGAGGCACATCAGCGTTCTTTGACTTACCAACAGTTTGTCTCATCTCACTGAGAGCGCTGGAAACATAGGGCTGCCTATGAGCTGGCCATCCTTGCATGGTGATGTCATAGACTTCCGACAATGTTGGGTCATTCCTTGTTTCTCTTTCTGTTACGGAATGTGTTACTGGAGTTGATACACCAATGAAGTCCCAAAACGTCGACTGCACTCTTTTCCATAGATGCTGCCTGGCCTGATGAGTTCCTCCAGCATTTTGTGTGTGTCGCTTGGACTTCCAGCATCTGCAGATTCTCTCGTTTTCCTTTAAAAAGGGAGCCTGCCTTATGAAAAGGGAGCTTTGCATATGAGAATAGGGTTGAGTGAACACGGCCTTTCCTCCTTGGAGCGACGGAGGATGAGAGGTGACCTGATGGAGGTGTACAAGATTGTTATGGGTGATGAACAGACCTGATGGACAATGGGGTGAAGAGTTAACAATCCCCCCCCCGAGAAACACGAACTATTACTGTTGCTATGCTGACCATGAGAAAGAGAGATGGAAAAACAAGCAAGAACATCAGCGACAGGTAAGAGAGAGGGGGAAATTGCTGATTAACCGTATTGTGACTCCTTTTTGAATTATTTACTGTTTCGCTGCAAGGACAATAATTTGCTCATAAACATTCCTCAGCGGACTGAAGGAGTGGCCTTATTTGATAGACACAGTCATTCAGGAGTGATGGATAGCTGAGTCCGCGTGAGTAGGGATAAAAGACAGGTCTGGAGAGACACCCTCCAGACACGCCAGTGGACACTGATTGAGTGTTGTAACCCACAAGAAAAGTGGGGGCTTCGGAGACCGAACCAGGAGGTCGGTCAGTAAAGCTCACAGTGTTAAAACAGGGCCGGTGGGGACTTGTGTGTGTGTGTCCACTCATGCCAGAGTGACGAGTCCACCACAGAAGAACGGTCTAGCAGAAGGACGGAGAGGTCATAACTGAATGACCACACCGATACGACGGATTAAGAAAGCAAAGGAAGGTTTGCCTGACTGTAGCTGTTACATCTCGCTCGCTCTCGCTCTCTCTCTCTCTCTCCAACGATTACACTACAACAACGATAATTACATCAGCACTCATGAACTGAACTGAACTTTATACTTGTCTATGACAATTTATTTACCCCTAGACATCGATAGAGCTTGTTTATTATTGATTATTATTATTCCTACACTTTTAGGTTTGTTACTGCTAACTTGTTTTATATGTATATTTGCATTATTGATATGGTCTTTGCTTATTTTTATTAATAAACACCTTTAGTTTGTTACCACCAGACTCCAACCAATTCTTCTTTCTCTGCTGGTCAGACACCCAGCTACGGGGTAGGTAACAAGATAATGAGAGTCATTGATCGTGGGGTTAGTCAGAGGCTTTTTCCCCAGGGCTGAAATGGCTAGCACGAGAGGACATAGTTTTAAGCTGCTTGGAAGTAGATACAGAGGAGATGTCAGGGGTAAGTTTGTTTACCCAGATTGTGGGGAGTGCTTGGAATGGGCTGCCGGCGGCAGTGGTGGAGGCGGAAACAATAGGGTATTTTAAGAGACTCCTGGATGGGTATATGTAGCTTAGAAAAATAGAGGGCTATGGGTAAGCCTAGGTTGTTCTAAGGTAGGGACATGTTCGGAACAGCTTTGTGTGCCGAAGCTCTTGCATGGAGCTGTAGGTTTTCTGTGTTTCTATGTTACATAACTCGAGCAGACTAAGCAATCACACAGTCCGGTATCCTAGCAACAGTCAGGACTCACAGCCGAGACAGACAAACAGGTTTGGTAAAACAATGCCGAGGACTGTTGGGGGTTGGGCAGAACACTCCGGGAGGGTGAGGCACAGAATCCTAACTTTAAACGGAGCCCGTCTGAGGGGCGAACAGCAGATTCCCTTGAGAAAGCCTCAGGACAGGACGACACTGTGTTGTCTCTCCCAGTCCATCAGTAATAACCCCACCAGCTGAACATACAGGTAACTTCAAACATTAAAATGGGGTTAATGAGGAGAAAGATCCCAATGAAGACACTTGGTGGACCTGGATAATGAAGACGTGGGCCATCTCAAAGTTGGGATAGTGAAGGGTTACGGTGTATCTACGAGGAGGTTGACAAACCTAGAGGGATATTCTCCCCGCTGCCCACATCATCACATCCTTACAATGAAGCCGGTCGGGTGTTTAAGAATGCGTATGGAGTGTTGGACTTCATTAGTCGAAACATTAATCTCAAGGGCCATGTTGAGCTCTCTAAAAGTCTAGTTAGACGACACTGAGAGTTTAGTGTCAGTTCTGGTTTCCTCCTGATAGGAAAGTCGTGGAGGTTTTAGAGAGGGAGAGTAGGAAATTTACCCAGGGCATTGTTTTGTTTCAGCCAGTATGCGGGTGTACGGCTGAATCACGGCAAACTGGAACTTGAACTTGAAGCGGTCGGGGAAAGGCTGTAAACATCCCTCACCGTAGACGGGCCAGTTCTACATTAACCCTCCATCTCCCTCGGCAGATTCCAACACTTCTGAATGTGAGGACGTTGGAGGATTCCCTCAAAGCAGCTGCACAAGTTGATAGACCGAAAGGCCATGATAGAAAGGATCACAATGGGAACATTAGGCCCATCGAGTCTGCCTGCCGTCCCACCATGACTGATTTCTCCTTCTGTGCACATTCTGTTTGATTTCTGATCCTCAGGGTTCTTCCGGGGCCGTGTCCGTATAGTGACGCAGTGGGTAGAAGCTTCTGGAATGTTGAGCTCGATTGTTGTTACCTGTGAGACAGGCCACACTCAGTGGGGAGGACTGATCATCAGCAGACACCCTCCCATCGTGATGTAGGAACCACGAGTCATATTTAAATGACAGAAACACAAATTTTAAACAAATAAAAATAGCCGAATCACACCGAATCGGTGGTCACTGATTCCTACCCGCTTTACCCTGGCCAAAGCAGCGTGAGGGAGAGAAATGTGGGACACACCGTTAAAGAGTCGCTTCTGACCGTGAACATAGAATTATAGAACCAAAAACAGGCCACTCATCCCACCTATCAGACGCCAAACTACGGTGCTGCCTCGACCCATCGACCGGATGCGTCGCTCCCCAAATCCCAGCCCTCATTACCTGTGCAGATCACTCTGAAATGTGGAAACCGAAGCCGCATCCACCACTTGCGCTGGCAGCCCGTTCCACACTCTCACCCCCTGAGTGAATGTTCCCACCTCACCTTCCCCTTCGGCACTTCAATGAATAAACATCTGACATAGCTTCTCACATTTTTGCAAGAGCGACCAGCCCCATTTATTGGGCACCAGGACACACCATCTTTAATTACCCACAAAGTTTATTGAAGACTGCACCCAAACTAGACCATCACAATGTAGTTACAATCATGTTACAAAATAAACATAATTATCTATCTGTATACAAACAACATATACACATTTACACATCCCCATCACGAGAGACATTGAATATTCCACCGTGTATGTTCGGAAAAGCACCACAAAGCCAACCCGGGCATATCAAACCGGTTTAAAGCACTTTATTAAATATAACAGGGAAGACATTGAAGTGCATACAGACAGCTGAATGACAACAGAACGACAAGACAATATTTGCGTGTGTAAGGAGTGTGTTTATCGAGCGCTGCCCGTCACAAGCCGAATGGCTGAATCCTGCTCCTGTATCTTATGGTCTCCCATCGTCATGGAGCCTCAAATGCGGCTGCACAAGTTCAGAGACTGAAGGGCGATGAGATAAAGGAGCAAAATTAGAACATTCAGCCCTTCCAGTCTGCCTGCCATCCCATCATGACTGATTTCTTCTCCTGTGGAAACTGTTTAATTTCTGATGCTTGGAGTTCTCCCGGGAGTTAAAAATAACAAGTGACCTTAATTTCAAAATTTCGGTTTATCTTAGAGTACAAACAAACATACAAATCCTCATCAAACTAAACAAAGAGCTGAGAACGATGGCAAGAAGTGTAAGGCAAAAACGTCAGCGCTTCTGAAAAATCTATCACTTCTATAATAAGATAAAGGAACTTACTTTGATGATGACAAATTAATTAACAGGCTAATAAATTCTTCTCCTGCTTCCCGCCAGGTACAGGTGTCAACTTTAACCGATGTTTTCATTACAAACTCTGCTATCATCGGTGATGATGCATGTGCATGTCTAGTCCAGTGGTATATATATTTCCGTCCACCGCACCAATTAGACATGTCCAGGTGTCATCCCTGACGAAGATGCAGAGTTTGGTATTGGCATGTTGATTGAAATAGACACCTGTACCCGGTTGGAAGCCTGAGAAGAGTTTAAACGTCACCTACGCCGGGAAAGCACTGGGTCCTTTATTTTAAATTAATACGCTGCATAATTTCAGTAAATGCAGCGCATGTGTAATGTGCTCATCCTTAGGCAATGAAAAGTGAGAAAGGTGATATATCAGTATGGAGAGGCCACTGCACAGGATTGGAAAATGCTGCAGAAAGTTGTAAACTCAGCCAGCTCCTTCATGGACACTGGACTCCACAGCATTCAGGACACATTCAAAAGATGATGCCACAAAAAGGTGGCATCCATGACTAAGGACCCTCATCACCCAGGACATGCCTTCGTCTCATTGCTACCATCAAGGAGGATGTACAGGGTCCTAAAGAGCCACTCACTGTTTCAGGTACAGCTTTTTTTCCCTCTGCTATAAGATTTCTGAATGGACAATTAGCCCATGAACAGTTGCTCAGTATTTTTCCTCTCTTTTGCACTACTTTTTAAATATAATGTTCTACACACTTGTAATTTATACTTTTTATTACTATGTATTGCAATGTACTGCTGTCACAAAACAACAATTTTCACACATATGCTGCTGATATTAAACCAGATTCTGATACACAAACACACACAGCTGGGCTCAGACATACAACACTCCCACATTCCTCCCTTTGTGACACCCTGCTTGCTCCGTGGCCACCGGTATGAAGCTCAAACTGTTGCAAGACCTGCCCTTTAAATTCATTGCTGAGGCTGTGTTGTATCTGTTCACTGTTTGAGGTCAATATTAAATGAAGAGCATTGAATGGGAAGGAAGGTTTGAATACAAGAATAAAGATCTCCTCTGAAGGTATATGGGGTCCTGCTGAGAGCGTACATGGAACATTGTGTACAGGTCTGGTCTCTCTCCCAGAGAGTCAGTCTGTGGAATGAAGGGAATGAAGAGAAGGTTTCTCAGATTGATTTGGGGGGAGGGAAGGATGAGGAGGTGTCCTTAGAGAGATTATATGGACAGGGTAGCGGTAGGTATGATGTTTCCCGGCTGTTGTTTGGAACCAGGGATCCAGACTCAAAATCAGAGGTCAGCTCAGCAGGACAGAGATGAGGAGAAAGTTTCTCACCCAGAGTGCGGTAAATATTTTTGAATTTTCCCCACAAGGTTTCTGAATTGAAAAGGCAAATTTGGTGTCTCGGCGATGTTGGGAACTTTGCATGAAAGTGGCGCTGAGGTGAAAGGTCAGGCATGTTCTGAATGGCGATGCATCCTCCTGTTTCTTATTTTCTAAAGCACAAGTTTGCCTTTGCGGTGAGAGCACCTCAGATCCATCAGCAGCCGCTGCAGTTATTTCATGTTCTTGTTTTTTTATTTCCCGAGAAAAAAAAAACCGCTGGAGGAACTCAACGGGTCAGGCAGCAACTGCAATCGACATTCTAGATGAAGGATCTCGACAAGGAAGGGCGACTGTACATTTCTCACCACAATTCTTCCAGGATCATGTTTCTTACTGCAGGTTCCAGCATGTGCAGTCTCTTGTGCCTCTCTTTTCAGAACTTGTCCCTTTCAGTCCTGCCTCAGACTGAACCAGGCTCTTCTCTTCGGCTTCATTTCTGTTCTGCTTCTTCTTTAGCCCATCACGCCTACGGGTCGCCAACAGTAGCTCGCCAGAGACACCAATCCAGGGCTTGGGTTGATCGGCCCTGTGGCTTCTTTTTTCACCACACGACTTCAATCGTCTTCCAAGGGATGGTCCTTCTGATCCCAGGGATGAGGCCTTTGGAGATTCAGTTGACGTTTCTGTCACACTGTTTTTGTTTCACAAGCCCAACCCTCCTCCTTTCGCAGCCGGGCTTATGCAGTCCAGGGCCACGTTTTCCTTACTGTTCTCACCCGTTTAACATTTTTCTGATCCCACCCTGATATGGAAATAGACACATTTTTCCCCAATGAACACATCCAGCAAAACAACGGTCATTGCCCGACACTGCAGCGTGTTATAGTGGACAATCGCGGTACTGCAGGGGATCAGCAGCTCCCTGAAAGTGAAAGCATTCTGAATCAGGAAGTGCTGGGAGTTAACATGGCTTCGAAAGGACCGGTCGAGAGTTTGAGCGAGGAGATAATTTGTCCCGTCTGTCTGGATTTCTTCACCGATCCGGTGTCACTGGAGTGTGGACACAACTTCTGTCGCTCTTGTATCACACTGTGTTGGGAAAGGGAGGAGAGAAAATCCTGCCCGGAATGTAGAGAGGAGTTTGCTGACCGCACCCTCAGAGTCAGTTGGGCCTTAGCAAATCTGGCTGAGAAAGCTCGAAATCTAAACCTGAATCCGGAAGGGAAGGAAAGTAAACGTCACTGCGAGGAACATGAGGAAGAACTGAAGCTGTTTTGTGAAACGGACAAGACACTGATCTGTGTGATCTGTAGAGATGCGCAGGAACACAGAGAGCACCGCTTCATGCCGATTAAAGAAGCTGTTAAAATCTACAAGGTAAAATCAACCTGAATTCGATACTGACCCCATCGTCAAGTGTATCTCCAAAGTCCGACCTACCGCAACACGAGCCTCTATATCCAACTTATCCTGACATCTTTGACCATCTCCAGCCGGATTCTACCACCAAACACATCTATCCCTACACCCAGCCCACTCAGAACCGCTGTCTACGTAACTCCTTTATCCACTTGCTCCTCTCCCTCCCGGCACTGACACCTGCAAGCGGAACAAGTGCTACACCGGACTCCTAACCTTCTCCCTCGTCTCCATTCAGGGCCCCAAACAGCCCAGTTCCTCCAGTTTCTTCCATGGTCGATTGTCCTCTCGAATTAGATTCCTTCTTCTCCAGCCCTTTACCTCTTCCACCTGTCCCCTCTCAGCTTCTCACTTCATCACCCTCCCCCACGTTCCCCCTCACGTTGTCTCACCCGTCACCTGTCAGCTGGTTCTCATCCCCAACCTTTTCATTCTGGCTTCTGTCCCATTCCTTCCCAGTCCTAATGAAGGGTCTCATCCCGAAACACCGACTGTTTATTTCCCCTGAATAGATGCTGCCTGACTCACTGAGTTCCTCCGGCATTTTGTGTGATAATTGGGTTTGATCGCTTGTTTATTTTGATTTTCTTTTTTTATATATTTCCGTCGACCTCTGACTTCCAGGATCAGCTGAAATCTTCCTTAGACTCGCTGACAAAAAAGAAATCGGACTTCCAGGAAAAGGAGCAGCAACAGAAAGAGAAGATTTCCGGAGTTCGGGTGAGGCTTCCTGAGCGGAATTTCTGATATTACTGTCGTTTTGCTCCATTTAATGCAGAATAGCCGAGTATCGCAGCTCCAGTGACCTGGGTTCGATCCTCACCATTGGTACTGTCTGCTTAGAGTTTGCCCGTTCTCCCTGTGACCACGACAATTTCAGACACATCTCAAGAACATGCTGGATGAATGGTTAATTACAATTAACCCTGTGAAGGTGGGGGAGGGTATATGTGAATCAGGTGGAAGTTAATGGGTCAATGACTGAGAATAGGCTTCAGGAAAACGTGAGGGAATGGGGGTGACCAGAACACTCTGAGAAATATCATGGACTTCAATGGACCGAATGGTCACTTTTATGTCATAAGGAAATACAACACAGCAATGCAGTAAACTAATCTTCACCTTTCATTCGACAGGAACAGTCACACAGCGTTGAGACCCACATCACATCCCAGTTTGCTGAACTGCGCCAGATTATCACTGAGAAAGAGCAGAGCTTACTCAGGGATCTCAGGGAAGAAGAGGAGAGGATTCTAAATCCAATGGAGAAAAACCTTCGGGAGATTCAAAAGAATATAAGGTTTATTGAGGAAAAAATCTCAAAGTTAAAGGAACAGATGGATCAAAAAGACAGTGTGATATTTCTCAAGGTGAGGGATTATATTTCAATCTGTTTCCGTCAAAGGGCACTAAATGAACAGTGGTATATTTGAAATAAACACAGCACAGCGGCCAAATCTAACAAATCAATTGCCGCGGCTGGCGACTTCGCACAGATTGTTATATTTGTATGACACGCCCCCCCCCCCCCATCACTCCAATAATGACGTTCCAAAATCTCCAAGGTATGTATTCGATCATTAGTTAGCAATATATAATCTTGAATGGATGAAAGTTCAGCGTAATTAATTGCAATTTAAGCTGCAACGAGTCGGTCAACAAAATATATGATATCCGCCCGTCCCCAGCTCAAAACATATCAGAGCAAAGCACGAATACGTATCTTTTTCCCTTCGCTATTATCACGCCCCACTCACGTGACCAGTTACGCGGCATTTACAAATGAAAGTAAATTGTTTCTCACCAGACAATTGATGCAACTATTCAGGGTTGTTGTTGTCCCAAAGCTGGACTCCACAACTTCTGTACATCCCAGGACAGAATGCAATCTTTTCTGAAATGATTTACTCTGATCATAACACAGAGCTGCTGATTGTGTCCTTAATTACCGCATTAAATATCCTCTAAAACTCCCATTAACATGTAGTTCTAGTCACAGGCTGTGAGTGTGTCTGGTGCCAGTTCCAGTCACAGGCTGTGAGTGTGAGGGTCTCTCTGTCAATCAGTGAGAACAAAGATTGTTACCCACACATCAGAATTGTCCACATCAGATTAAGAAAAATTTCACTGTCTCTTTACTTTTTCAGATGAGTTTCATATGGGATTATATCCCATTCTCCATCATAAGCAAGTCATTCAGTCGATGTTCTTGTATTAATTTCCCTACTTCACAATGCACCTCCCACCTGTTCACCACACGCAGCAACAGTGCCCCGAACTCCATGGTCCCTCGCGTGTTTATCCAGTCTGCCTATTATATTCAGTCTCTGCTGTTCCGCTTTAACCACTCCTGTGGCAGTGTGTTTCACATTCTCTTCACTAAATTTCTGGTGGGATTTATTAAAATCCATCTGGAATTTCATTTTCATCTCCCCACAAGTTTCCCCATAAATGGAGATACTTTCTCCACTTGCACACAATCAAATCCATCACTGATCTTAAATTCCTGCATCCTATCACCATAACGTCATATCCGGATGAAAATGCACATCCTGTCCCATCTGTCCGGTAATTTTCATCCTCTCAGGAATATTCTAACTTTCAGAAAATTTATTTCCAGTTTACCCCGTGGTTCTGTATTGTCTATGTGTGAGTGACTGCGGGAGAGGGTAATTTTCAACACCTTGTAATGATTTGTATGAAATTCAGGATGTGGACAGTAAGTCCACGTCTAATCAGATTTGTGTTTTTATTCATTTCAGGAGGAGACTCGTCGGAACAGGAGGTAGGACATGCTCTTTACTGAAACCCTGTATGGATTTGTAAAGTACTTCAAAATTCCAGTTTATCACCAGCAGTTTAATATTTACAGAATCAGTGACGATGTCCAGGAATTGTCAGTGACAGATGAGGCCCTACCGGTTGAAAAATTCGATCACCTCTATTTGTTGAACACAGTGCTGAGAGAAACACTTGATGCCATTAATCGAGGTAAAACTTACAAAGATTTTCTCCTTGTTCAATTAAGTTATAATTAGAAGCAAATATTGTCTGTAATAATGGCTGAAGGGGAACTGAAGTTTATTCCACATCAGCCGCACTGACTGGGCGGCATCACTCTCACCTGGTCAGCTGGAGATGTCAGACCCCTGAACACACCAGCACAGGGTCACAATACAACCAATACACGGGACTGGTAGATGAACCACTGTGTCCTGATTCCAGACACACTGCACTAACACGCCAAAACATGAGTTCCAATCCTCCCACAGGAGCTGGGAAATTAATACTGACTTGATGATGTTGTAGGGAATAAAAGCGTGTATCGGTGTGGTGACTCGGGAATATCAGAAAAAATACACAATCTTTTGTGCGCTGTGAGTGCAGACTCTGATTGACCCTTCACCTGGATCCGCACATCTCGTTCTTATTAGAGGGAGAAGAGGGGAGTGGTAATGATAGGGGACTCCATCGGCAGGGGAACAGACAGGAGAATCTATGGACGTGAACTGGACACCTGAAAGACATGTTGCCTCCCAAGTGCCAGAGACAGGGACGTCTTAGATCATGCCCGCAGCATTTTAAAGAGGGGTGGGAAACAGCCAGATATCTTGATACATATTGGTACAAATGACATTAGAAGTAAAAGCAAATAGATAGATAGATAGATAGATAGATAGATAGATAGATAGATAGATAGATAGATAGATAGATAGATAGATAGATAGATAGATACTTTATTCATCCCCATGGGGAAATTCAACATTTTTTTCCAATGTCCCATACACTTGTTGTAGCAAACCTAATTACATACAATACTTAACTCAGTAAAAATATGATATGCATCTAAATCACTCTCTCAAAAAGCATTAATAATAGCTTTTAAAAAGTTCTTAAGTAGTCTACTTAAATACATTAAATACAATCAACCCCGGCACTTTAAAATATCTTACTCCTGGCGGTTGAATTGTAAAGCCTAATGGCATTGGGGAGTATTGACCTCTTCATTCTGTCTGAGGAGCATTGCATCGATAGCAACCTGTCGCTGAAACTGCTTCTCTGTCTCTGGATGGTGCTATGTACAGGATGTTCAGGGTTTTCCATAATTGATCGTAGCCTACTCAGCGCCCTTTGCTCAGCTACCGATGTTATACTCTCCAGTACTTTGCCCACGACAGAGCCCGCCTTCCTTACCAGCTTATTAAGACGTGAGGCGTCCCTCTTCTTATTGCTGCCTCCCCAACACGCCACCACAAAGAAGAGGGCGCTCTCCACAACTGACATATAGAACATCTTCAGCATCTCACTACAGACATTGAATGACGCCAACCTTCTAAGGAAGTACAGTCGACTCTGTGCCTTCCTGCACAAGGCATCTGTGTTGGCAGTCCAGTCTAGCTTCTCGTCTAACTGTACTCCCAGATACTTGTAGGTCTTAACCTGCTCCACACATTCTCCATTAATAATCACTGGCTCCATATGAGGCCTAGATCTCCTAAAGTCCACCACCATCTCCTTGGTCTTGGTGATAACGAGACGCAGGTAGTTTGAGTTGCACCATATCACAAAGTCCTGTATCAGTTTCCTATACTCCTCCTCCTGTCCATTCCTGACACACCCCACTATGGCCGTGTCATCAGCGAACTTCTGCACATGGCAGGACTCCGAGTTATATTGGAAGTCTGATGTGTACAGGGTGAACAGGACCGGAGAGAGCACGGTCCCCTGCGGCGCTCCTGTGCTGCTGACCACCGTGTCAGACATACAGTCTCCCAACCGCACATACTGAGGTCTATCTGTCAAGTAGTCCACTATCCAATCCACCATGTGAGAGTCTACTCCCATCTCCGTTAGTTTGTGCCTTAAGATCTTGGGCTGGATGGTGTTAAAGGCACTAGAGAAGTCCAGGAATGTAATCCTCACAGCACCACTGACCCCATCTAGATGAGAGAGGGATTTGTGCAGCAAATACGTGATAGCATCCTCCACTCCCACCTTCTCCTTATACGCAAACTGAAGAGGATCCAGGGCGTGCCTGGTTTGTGGCCTCAGATTCTGTATTATCAGCCGCTCCATGGTCTTCATCACGTGCGACGTCAAGGCAACAGGTCTGAAGTCATTCAACTCCTTTGGTTGTGGTTTCTTCGGTACCGGGACAATACAGGATGTTTTCCACTGTCTGGGTACTCTTCTCTTCTCCAGGCTCATGTTGAAGATGCGCTGTAGTGGTTCTCCCAGCTCAGTCGCACAGGCCCTCAGTAATCGTGGGGAAACTCCATCCGGTCCAGCCGCCTTGCTGGTACAGATCTTCCTCAGTTGACCTTCCACCTGTGCAGCCGTAATCCTGGGTCCTGAAAATAGAATTTAGAGAGCTTGGTAGAAAGCTGAGAAGTAATACCTCCAGGATTGTCATTTCTGTATTGCTGCCTGTACATCACCCCAGGAAGTGTAGAATCAGGATGATTTGGCAGATTAATACGTGGCTGAGAAGCAGGTGCAGGGGGCAGGGCTTCAGCTTCCTGCATCACTGGAATCTCTTCTGGGAGAGGTATGACCTGTTCAAAGGTAATGGGTGGCACCTGAACCTGAGGGGGACCAATATTCTCGCAGAGAGGTTCGATAGAGCTGTTAGGAAGGGTTCAAACTGATTTGGCAGGGGGTGTAACTAGAGTGAAGGGACTCTGGATAGACTGATGGTTAAAAAAAAACAAAGATAGCGTGCAAACAGACTGTCAGGAATGGCAGATAGATGTGAAGAGAAAATTGCAGCTAGCAGGGTGAGTATCAGTGCATTTGGGATGCAGAATCAAAAAGGTTAGCAAATACAGTATTCAAAGTATTATACCTCAATACACAGGGTATAAGAAATAAGGTGGATGATCTTGTTGCTCGAATACAGATTGTCGGGTTTGATGTTTTGTCCACCACTGAATCTTGGCTGAAGGATGGTTGTAGTTGGAAGCTGAATGTTCAGGGTTACAGAATTTATTGGTGTTATAGGAAGGTAGGCAGAGGGGGTGGCGTGCTAAATCAGCAGAAGGTTGTGACATAGGATTGGAAGATGTTGAATCTTTCTGGGTTGAGTTAAGAAACTGCAAAGGAAAAAATGACCCTAATGTCTGTCATATACAGGCATCCCAACAGTAGCTTGGATGTGGACCACAGATTACTACTGGAAATAGAAAAGGCATGTCAGAAGGACAAATGTTATGTTAGTCATCGGCGATTTGAACATGCAGGTGAATTGGGAAAATCAGGTTGGTAATGGATCTCAAGAGAGTGAATTTGTTGAATGCAATGTGATGGCTTTCTAGAGCAGTTTGTCGTTGAGCCCACTAGGGGATCAGCTCGACTTCATTAGGTGTTATGTATTGAACTGGAGGTGATTAGGAAAGTTAAGGAAAAAACAACCCTGAGGAGGCCGTGATCACAATATGATTGAGTTCAGCCTGAAATTTGATAAGGATAAAGTAAAACCTGACATTGTAGTATTTCACTGGAGTAAAGGAAATTGCAGTCGTATTGGAGAGGAGTTGGCCAAAGCAAACTGGAAGGAGTTGTTGGCAATGATGACAACAGAGCAGAAATGGTGTCAGTTTCTGGGAAAATGAGGAAGGTGCAGGATCGATGTATTCAAAAAAAAACCTAAATATTCAATTGGCAAAATAGTACAACTGTGGCAGACAAGGGAAGACAGGCTAATGTAAAAGCAAACGAGAGGGGCTACAACACATCAAAAATTAGTAGGAAGACAGAGGATTCAGAAGCTTTAAATACCTACAGAGAGGAACTAAAATAATCATTTGGGAGGAGAAGAATGAAATTTGAAACCAAACTAGCAAACAATATCAAACTGGATAGTAGAAGTTTTTTTTTCCCAAGTAGGTAAAGAAAATAAAAGAGATGAGAGTGGTAATAGGATCGCTAGAAATTGAGGCTGGATATACATTAACGGGGGACAACGAGATGGCAGATGAGCTAAATGAATACTTTGCACCAGTCTTCACCGTGCAAAACACTAGCACTGTGCCCGGTGTTGAAGGGTTCGAGGGAAGAGAAGTGAGTGCAGTTACTGTTACAAGGGAGAAGGTGCTCAAAAAGCTGAAAGACCTAAAGGTACATAAGTCACCCGGACCAGATGAACACCCTAGTGTTCTGAAAGAGGTAGCAATAGACATTCTGGAGGCATTTGAAATGATCTTTCAAAAATCATTTGTCTCTGGCATCGTGTCAGAGGACCTGAAAATTTCAACTGTCACTGCATTCTTCTGGTAAGGAGGAAAGCAGCAGAAAGGAAATTATAGACCACTTAGCTTCACCTCTGTGGTTTCGAAGATGTTGGAGTATGACCGTATGGAATACTTCGTGACACAGGACAAGATAGGACAAAGTCAGTATGGTTTCCTCAAGGGAAAATCTTGCCTGACAAACCTGTTGGAATTCCTTGAGGAGTTACAAGTAGTATAAAGGGGATGTAGTAGATCAGGGGTGTCAAACTCATTTTAGGTCACGGGCTGGATTGGACAAAATGCAGCTTCATGCGGGCCGGATCAGTTGGGCGCGTGCTCCCACAACTTTCGTTGCCTCCGTTTATTCAGCCTGCTCTCATGTGTCTCAGTCTCTGCTATAACTACAAAGTGTTTCACTTTACAAATTCCGTTTCTTAAGAAGAAGATCACCGAGCAAGCATTATTTTTATCATTGGCATTAACTTACAGTCATTATGATTGGCATTAACTTACTACAAGAAAGTTGTTCTGATGGAGAGAAAAAAACGATGCTACGTTGGCTGAGATTGATTTGGGAGCCACACGTTTTACGTTAATAAACCAATTGAAACTGAACATTAGCAGACACAAATGTAGACCTAACGAAACAAATTGTAAATCTAGGCTGCACAACTGCACCTGATTTTTATTAGCCTGCTTCCAGCAATCAAACCCAGAAAATGAACACAGTTAGCCTCTATTTTTTTATTGAAGTGATCACATTTACAATAATACAATAGTCAGAAAATGAATGAATCACAATATTATGACCCTCGATATTCCATAATGCATTTTGCTTACATGTCGCAGAGCATCAAACAGTGTCACTCATTTTTCACTTGCTGCTTCCAGACACCTGACATCTGTTTGTCTTAACCAGCCTGTCAACATCAGGGATGAGTTTCTGGGCAGATCTGATTTTCATAATGTCATTTAGATGTTTGTGTGTCAGCTGCGAGCGCAGTTTGGATTTGTTAATGTTCATTATGGAAAACACCTGCTCACAGAGATATCTTGTCCCGACCATGCAAAGGATCTTTGAGGCAAAGTCTGTCATCTTGGGGTACATCGGTCCGAGGTATTGATAGAATGAGTCCAGACTCACAGTTTCAAATTTATATTTCAAAGCCGAGTTACACTGAATTTCAATCAGTTCCATTTGGAATTCCTCCGGCACATCCGATGCTGCGGTGACGGCAAACGCCGAGCAAAATAGTGAGAATTCCTTCTCGAGCTGACTGAAGACTTGAAAATGATTCTGAAACTTACTTTCCAGCCGTGATATTTTGTCCTTATAGCTGTCCATGTTGTCATTATTACCATGAGCGACACACACAGACTGCAAAGAGGGGAAATGAGCTGGGTTGCTCCGGGATAGTTGCATCTCCCACAGGCCTAATTTAATTTGAAAGGCACAAATGCTGTCGTAATATTCCGTAACAAGTTTGTTTCGGCCTTGCATGTTAACATTAAGCACATTTAAGTGCTCCGTTATATCCACCAAAAATGCAAGATCGTGAAGCACAACACCTCTGCTCAACCAGTAGACTTCAGTGTGGTAGGGTAGGCCGTGCCCAATATTACTTTTGGTGCCAAGAGCCGCGAAGGTCGTGTTTAACACACCTCCACCCCCACCCCCCCCCCCCCCACCCCCGCAGTCGGCCAGTCCGCAAGAATATTCTCAATATTAAACCGGTCCACGGTACAAAAAAGAGTGGGTACCCCTGGCGCTTATGCATTATTTCTACTTCCGGGTTGCGGAATTTTACTTCCGGTCCTTTCTGCCCCGGTGCGCATACGTGTGACTAATCAATTTGGAGTCGATCTCGCCTTTTACTGCGGCCGAGGTAGTACATGTTGGGCTTATAAAGGTTGGTGACCACTACCCTAGAAAATGACACTGGAGAGGAGAAATGTGACAAAGGACATGGCAGAGGTACTTATTTAATATTGTGTGTCAATCCTCACTGTGAATGATAACAGCTGTACGTCAGAAATGTGAGAGTGTCAGGGGAGAGAAATGAGTGCTGTTGCTAATACTAAGGAGAGAGTGCGTGGGACGACTGAAGATCTGAAGGTACCTGGACCAGGTGGACCACACCCCAGTGTTCGGAAAGAGTGAGCTGAAGAGAATATGTGGACATTAGTAATGATCTTTCCAGAATCACTAGATCATTCAAGATGACTGGAAATTGCAAAGGTCACTTCACTCTTTAAGAAGGCAGAGCAGCTGGGGAAAGAAAATTATAGGTGAGTTAGTCTGGATGTGGTGTGTTTGGAAAGATGTTCGAGTCCAGTGTTAAGGACGAGCTTTCGGGTACATGGAGACACATGATAAAATAGAGCAAAGACAGCATGCCTTCCCTTAAGGGGAAATCTTGCCTGACAAATCTGTTGGAATTCTTTGAGGAACGCAAAGCCAAGATAGACAGAAGGATGATTTGGACGACAGAATTCTTGCCTCTGTGGCCAAACTTGCAGACGATATGAAGATAGGTGAAGGGGCAAGTAGTGCTGCAGAAGCTCGGAATCTGGGGAAGGACAGAGACAGATCAGGAAATGGGCAAATACGTGACAGATGGATTATCGAGTAGGGGAGTCGTGCATGCTCTTTGGTAGAAGGAATAAAGGCAAAGACAATTTTGTAAACAGGGAGAAAATTCGAAAATCAGAATTACAAAAGGACATGAGTGTCCTTGTGCAGGATTCCCTAAAGGTTAACTTGCAGTTTGTGTCAGTCGTAAGATCGGCAAACTCAATGTTTGCTTTCATTTTCGGAGGATTAGAATGCAAGAGCAAGGTTGTAATGCTGAGGTTTTATAAGGCATTAGTCAGACCATATTTGCAGAATTGTGAGCAGTTATGTGTCCCTTATATCGGAAAAGATGTGCTGGCATTGGAAAGGGTCCAGGAGGTTCACAGGAAAGATTCTGGGAATGAAAGAGTTAACATATGAGACATATTTGTCGGTTCTGGGCCTGTACTCACTGGAGTTTAGAAGAATGGCTGATTTATTATCCCCCTCAACCCTATTCTCCCGCCTCCTCCCCATAACTTTTGAGACTCTGACTGATCAAGAAGTTTACCTATCAACTTGTGCTTTAAAGATCACACATGAGAAAATCTGCGGATGCTGGTAATCCAAGCTACACAGGTCCTGATGAAGGTCTCGCCTGGTCTCCTGTCTGGAGAGAGTTGATGTCTGGAGGATGTGGGTGGGTCGAGGACCAGATGGCACAGCCTCCGACTGGAGGATGCTCATTTAGAACAGAGATGAGAAGGAATTCCTTTCGCCAGAGAATAGTGAATCTGCAGCAGGCAGCTGCGGAGGACAAATAATTGAGTATATTTAAAGTAGATTAACACACACAAAATGCTGGAGGAACTCAGCAAGCCAGGAAGCATCTATGGAAAAGAGTAGACAGTCGACGGCTTGGGCTGAAACCCTTCATCAGGACCTGTATTGCTTAAGGATCTGTGCATTTCCATCCCGTGTCCTAATGAGGGGTTGTGGGCGATTGGGTTGTGGGAAAGGGGACAAAGGAATACTCATCCCCCATCTTTGTTCCCCTCCAACTTCTTGTTACGTCCACACACACAGTTCACCCACAGGCTTTCCACCCCTCCCCCACCTGGTTCTGGTTCAATCGCCCGTTCATCTCTCCCCTACTGGTTCACATTATCACCTTCTTTACCTTCAACTTTCCACTTCACACTCAATGCATGTGAACATTGTATGACGGGCCTGTTCCTGTGCTGTACTGTTCTATGTTCTCTGTTCCCTGTTTAGAAGAATGGGAGCAGATCTCAGGGAAACACAGAATTCTTTCAGGGATCAACAGGCAGGATACAGGGAGGATGTTTCCCCTGTCTGAGGAGTCAAAGGTCAGGGGTCACTGTCCGTTTGGAATTCTCAGCCCAGGGGTGTGTACAACATAGAAATGTTCCCTTTGCCCCATCGCCTCTGTGCTGATCTGTTTACCCATCTACATTCATGCGATTGGCCGGCATTAGGTCAGTCTCCCTCTATGCCTTGCCTGTTGAAGTGTCTGTCCAAGTGTCTCTTAAACACAGATGACTGGAGGCCTGTGACCTGCAGAGGTCGGTGCTGGGGCCGGGTTGTTTGTCATTCATATTAATGAATTGTATGAGAACGTAGATGACACAGTTAGTAGGTTTGTGGGTGACACTAAAATTCATGGTATAGTACACCGGGCTCTTGATCAACTGTAGAGTTGGGTACCGTGACAATGTTTTAAAATACATCTTGCCAGGGACGTGGATCAGAAGGTGGAAAGGAATAATGGGCAAATGGGACTAGCTCATTAATGCAAGCTGGTCGGCACGAACAAGTTGGGCCAAAGAGCCTCTGTGACCTCATGTTTAAATCCATTCACTCAACTCCTTCCCATCTTAATCCACCCCTTTCCTGCACTCGTTTCTGCTGTCTCTGTCCCCTATTCATTTCTGTTCTTGAGGGAAGATGTCGATCTGAAACGTAGACTGTCCATCTCTCTCCACACATGCTGCCTGATCCGCTCGGTTCCTCCAGCATTTTGTGTCTGTTTGATCGGGAAATCTCTGCTCTCCGTCCAGCGGAAAGATATTGGAGAGATATTCGTGGCCCACCCGCTTCCCTGGGAAAGGTTGCCTGTCGGCAACCCGACTGCGCCTAAGGCCCACGGGCTTTCCACTGGTCCTGGGGACGCTTTGCCCGAGTGTTCCCCCAATCTCTGGGGCAGCGCTGCCTCAGTCTCCCCACAATGCCCGGGGACTCTCTAATTCTCTGCTTCTCCCCCCAGTCTCTGTCACCCTGGATGTGGAAACGGCGAATCCATGGATCGAGGTGTCTGAGGATCGGAAGAGTGTGAGATGTACCGGGACCCGGCGAGAGCTCCCTGAGACCGGGAAGAGATTTACAAATAGGGCTTGTGTGCTGGGATCGGAGGGATTCACATCGGGGAGACATTACTGGGAGGTGGAGGTGGCGGGGAATCGGGACTGGTATCTAGGAGTCGCCGCAGGGTCTGTGGAGAGGAAGAGAGGGGTCGGACTGAGTCCGGAGACCGGATTCTGGGTCATTGGGCGGTATTATGACGTGTTACTTCGGGATTATGACATGATGAAAGTTCGTACTTCCCCAGAGTCCCGTCTCGCTGCCGGTCCCATCCCCGGGAGGGTGGGAGTTTATCTCAGTTATGAGTCCGGGACAGTTTCATTTTACAACGCGGAGACCAAGTCCCATCTCCACACCTTCACTGGGAATAAATTCACGGGGAAAATTTATCCTTACTTTGCGACTGGGGATGAAAACCAGTGGCTGAGAATGTGCTCCCGTTATGCTCCGGGCCTGTAAATCGGTTGGGTCCTGGGACCGGCGGCAGGAGTAAGATCACTGTAAATGTAATAGGCCGACTGTTCGACCTTACTAATTGCTAAAGCATCCTATATCAATAAAAGTGAAATTTCTACCTCTAATCCATAAAACTCCATCATCTGCATATAGTGATTTACACAATGAAAAACCTGTCTCAGAGAAAAATATTTTTAATTATAATATAAAATAGTATATACTGCCTTTGGGATCCCAGTCTCTATCTCGTAACAACCTGAATATAACTTTCCCACCCATACCTGACACAAAACGTTCAATTAAAACAACTCAGTTAGATAATCGCCCCTCCATCCTCATTTCCACAATTTCATAAAAATTATTTCCTTCCATAAATACCATCTGCCTTTTGAATAGTAAAAATACTGCTGTTACAACATCTGTATTTAACTGGCTTTACTAATACCATCTTCCAAATATAAAAATGAATTCAATGTCATACTTGCCCATCCATACCTTTACAAGACGTACAAATAGAAACAATCAGAAAAAAAATTGTACAATAGCCCTCTCAATTGCATTTCCAAAAATTAATCAAAAGTCCATCCTTCAATAAATATTATTTGCCTTTTCAATATCAAAAATATTGCTGTTACAACATCTTTATTTAACTGTACTTTCCTAATATGATCTTCCAAACCCAAACTGATTCCAATGTTATTTAAGGCAGAGATTGCTAGGTATCTGAGTAGCCAGGGTATCAAAGGTTATGGTGAGAAGGCGGGGGAGTGGGACTAAATGGGAGAATGGATCAGCTCATGATAAAATGGCAGAACAGATTCGATGGGCCGAATGACCGACTTCTGCTCCTTTGTCTTATGGTCTTATTCAACCGTTCCAAATTTCCCTCTGATAAAACATGAAATTACCTCTTTTATCGAAAATATAATTCAAACACTCGATTACTATACATTCCATAAGTTTATATAAATGAGACTTTAATGATATTGGCCTACAAGAAGGAGGATCAGACGGGGAGATGCAGGTTTTAGAATGGGAACTACTACAACCATTTTCCATGAGAAAAGTAGATGGCCAAACCTCCAAATATGATTCAGAAAAGTAATATTTTCACAAAAGAAAATTACACACATACCTGTTAAATCAAGGTTTTCTACAAGTTCATGATGCATTCTATTCCCATTCACAACACTATTCTCTGCCCCTTTCCTTATAAAACTGACAACACCACCCCTCGACCAACTAACCGGTCAAGCCAAACGACAATATAATCCTGCACAGGAATAAAAATTAAAATGTGCAGGTTTCCTGAACAGATATAACATCGGAAGAATCTGACAAATCAGAAATAAACTGCTTAAAGAGTTGACCATTTAAAATTAGGCTTCTTGCATTTCACTTCAATATTTCAATCCCATTACATATATTCACAAGTAGACTGGGATGCAGAAACCCCCACAAATCAGAGCTTCATTTACACCTTCCCACATAACACCAGTTACACCAAGATACCTGTCTGCAGCTTTCACAATAATTTTAATTTCCTCAGTAGGAAGAGATGTCCTTAGAGAAAAAATCCCGGCTGTCCACTCTGTCTGTGTCTCTCACATTCCTGTAAACGTCTGTCAGATCTCCCTCAGCCTCTGCCACTCCGGAGAAAATTACCTGAGATTGTCCGGTCTCACTTTATCCAGGCAGCATCCTGTTAAGCCTCTTCTACTCACCACCCAAAACCTCCGCAATATTCCTGTCTTCGAACGCAATTCTCCAGATGTGGGTAAACTAGAGATTTATACAACTGCAACATAACGGCCTGACAATGGAACCACTATCTGGGAGTTATGAACTCGGATTCCAAGATCCCCCTGTAGATCATCACAGTCCAATATTGCCCCATGAATATAACAGGAAAGAGATAATGCTGAGGCTTTATAAGACACTAGTCAGGCCGCACTTGGAGTATTGTCAACAGTGTTATGCCCCATATCTCAGACAGGATGTGTTGTCTTTGGAGAGAGTCCAGAGGAAGTTCAGAAAGATGATTTTGGGAATGAAGGGGTTAAAATATGAGGAGCACTTGGCAACTTTGACCCTGTGCTCACTGGAACTCAGAAAAATGCGGGGGCATCTCATTGAAACCTACCGAATGTTGAAAGGACTGGATAAGGTGGATGTGGAGAAGGTATTTCCTGTGGTGGGGCACAGCTACAAAGTTGAAGGGCCACATTTTCAAAGCAGCTTTTTTTTTTTATCAGCCAAGGGGTATTGGATCTGTGGAATGCTCTGCACACAGGGGCGATGCTCAGAAAACTTCACTGGAAGTAATATAATCTGATTGGAAACAAAATGACACCGGTGACAATGGTCAGTAGATCCGCCGCTGCCATGGTCACCAGCTAGCGAGTAGTGCAGGTAGAGAGGCCGCACTTTCCCCGGGACAGGATCACAATCGCCACTACATTCACTGGAGAGAGAGAACAGACACTGGGCATTACTGAAAACATTCTCCGGGAATTAACATGGGATCGGGCTTTAGCTAAAACTCGGGAGTGCTAGAGTCTGTAAACGGCTGCTAATCTAACACCAGAAATGGGTCGTACTGTCTCTGACCTGTCTTCTTCAGTGTGGAGATAAGACGATGTGTGGGGAATCGTTGGCGATAAAAACGATCTGCATGAACAACAACGATCGGTGCTGATCCCCATTCCAGTCGCTGATGGGGCCGGTTTCACTGAATTAACTGTGACTGACCAGGACTCTGGAAAATCAGCATCTGATGAGGCCGAGAAGGGATACAGAGAGCAGCAACACACACAAAACCGGAGGAACTCAGCAAGTCAGGCAGCATCCATGGAATTGACTAATCTTTCGTTTCGGATCGAGACCCTTCTTCAGGACGAAGCGCTGTCCCGATTTATGACGGGTTTCAGAGGGAAAGAAGGAACCACTTAGTGACCTGTGGCTGAGGTGCTCCATTAATGGATTAATTCGACAGCGCAGTTTAATTCGATAACACACGGCAGCAGATCCGTGAACACTGGTTCAGGTGATCAGACCCAATAACGGACCAACAGACAGTGGGATCGGACTGTGACAGACTTCACAGGGAGACCTGAAGCACAGGACTAGGGTTTCTCTCTGAGCAATAACTTAGGAAAAGTGTACTTCAGAATGCAAACATCTCGCAGTCACAACTTCCCGGAGAGATCCCTGGCCCCAGCACTGGGACATCTCTGGACAAGGTGTCATTCAAGGCAAGAACAGCGTTCTCTTCGATCCCGTGAGTTAGAGGAGAAACATGGACTTAGTTCCACTTGTTATTAAATATGAAAATTCAGAATGTGAAATTGACAGGATCGATATCTCTGATGGATATTTGTACAATGATGATCAGCTTGTAAGCTTGTAACATTATCTTAAACAGGTTCACACCGGTTAAAACACAGAAATACCGAACATGAATTACTCTGCTCACTCACCAGGAACTCCAATGACGCCAATGAACATGTACAATATTTTGTCCACATTGATATACCTATCGAACATTGCAGGCATTTTCTCTGGCCAGTGATTTGTCTCTTTATGCGACAGGCGATCTCTCGGAATGAAATGTTAAAGCAGCACACGCCCGGGGTTTTTAAAGCCATTTAGCAATTCCACAGGGACAGATTTCAACAGACCGAAAAATAAAGTTTTTTAAATTATTTACAAATCAATTACGTCAGACAGGTGCAAACCCTGCGGTGACAGATTGTGATTAAATTAATGAATAATATTTAGATCATTTGTGGGAGTTAGTTTGTTACAACAAAGTGACTGAACCGTCCGAGGTGTCTTATCAATTAAATGTGCTTCCACTGTAAATACGCACTTCAAAGGAACCAGTTGTCTGGCAGAGAATATTGAAGTAATTATTTCACTGTGCCTGTGAAATTGTACTGAATCACCATTCTCCTCAAGAGTATAAACTCTTGATGTAGTTTGTGCTTGTGGGACTCCACTGACAGGCCTCGAAGAAAATGTCTGTTTGTGTTGATGAATAAACACAATTTCATACCCACTAAATCCTCCAACTGCTTCAGTGACTAAGTCACACGCAGATCATTTGGGGGCTCATCTAGGACCCATTCCTAACCCGAACGCATGCCATGAAATTGAACAGTCTTGTGTGGGGGGTGTATGTTTTAATCATGTCACTCCGTATGTGTCAAAGAACACGGCTGACAGCTTGGGAGGCGGATAAGAAAGTGCAGTTTTGAGCGCGCGCACGTGTGTGTGTGTGTGTGTGTGTGTGTGTGTGTGTGTGTGTGTGTGTGTGTGTGTGTGTGTGTGTGTGTGTGTGTGTGTGTGTGTGTGTGTGTGTGTTTGTTAGTGAGCGTCAGTGTGTTTCTGTGACCGTGTCTCTGCTTGACCCTGCCTGACTATACACGTGCCCGTACACCTCCAATTCAGTTTATCCCCCTTGGTTCAGCCCCTTCCCATCTGTCTCCGCAATGCAGATGTTCTCGAACACTCATTTCAAACGCTTCACAAATGGCTGCTGAACCGTAACCAAGCAAGAACAGAGGGCAGATTTCAACCTTTCAAAATTTCAATTTCTCTGTCAGAAATAAATCAACCTTGAGACTCATCACAACTCCATTTCAGCAGACACCCGCACACGCAAATTAGATTATCCCGGAGCACGGATCATTTCAAACAGTTCATAAAATAGCTATCTCCATTAAAAAAAAACAAGAATAGAAGTCAAAGTACATATTGAATTAATTGTTATTGCATTAAAAACGGAACAATCTTGAGTTCTGACAGACCTCCAAATCCTCCGGCTCCCCGAAGCCAGTCCCACCCCCGAATCCGCCAAAACCCCCAACTCTGTGCAAATCACAAATCTGTGCTCACTGGCAAAACCTCATTGAACCCTCAAATCTGTGTGCACCCCAAAATTCCAGTATACATTCTCTGACATACCCCTAAATCTGTGCACATCCGCAAAGCAACATTCGCCGCCAAATCCGTATCACAGAGCACTTCACTTCAGATTCACTTCAAGCACTTTACAAAATAGGTGTTTCAGCCTTAAAAATAGCAAGAACAAAGTTTAAATGGCGAACACACGCCCACATGCATATTCCTCGTATAATCATTGACATCCCCTTAAATCTGCGCACCTTATCAAACCCATCTTTATCCCCTCATCAGTGGGTGTCCCAAATCCACCGACCCCCATATTCGCTGACAAAACCCGATGCCTGCTCACATCCACAAATCCACGTGCACCCCCATATTCACCAAAACATCTCGAAGTCAGCGCTATCGTCAAATCTGTGTGCACCCCAAAATCCGTGCCCACGCCGAACCCGCAGCCACCCCCAAATCTACTGACATACCCAGACCTGAGATATCCCAAACCTGCTGACGCCCCCACATGCAAATTACATTATCTAAGGGATCATTTCAAACAGTCCCAAAATATCTGCCTCCACCCTAAAAAACAGCAAGAACTGAGTTCAAGGTTCAGGTTGCATTTATTATTAAAGTTTGTATCAATGAAACAACCTTGAGATTCGACAATCTCCAAATCCAACGGGATTCCCAAATCTGCGCTAATCTGCAAATCTGTGTGTTCTCCCAAAACTGTGCACATCCGCAAAGAGGCATGCAAACCACAACTCAGTGTTCACTCCCAAATCAGTGTGTATCCCCAAATCCATGCGCACCCCCAAACCTGCCGATACTCCCAAATCCACCTACATACACAGATCCGTGCGCACCCCAAACCTGCCGACACTCCCAAATCCACCTACATACCCAGATCCGTGCGCACCCCAAACCTGCCGACTCTCCCAAATCCACCGACATACCCAGATCCGTGCGCACCCCAAACCTGCCGACTCTCCCAAATCCACCGACATACCCAGATCCGTGCGCACCCCAAACCTGCCGACACTCTCAAATCCACCGATATACCCAGATGCGTGCGCACCCCAAACCTGCCTACACTGCCAAATCCACCTAAATACCCGGATCCGTGCGCACCCCAAACCTGCCGACACTTTCAAATCCACCTACATACCCAGATCCGTGCGCACCCCAAACTTGCTGACAACTCTACATGCTCATTAGATTATCCCACACACACACACACACACACACACACACACACACACACACACACACACACACACACACTCATTCACTCACTCACACACTCACTCACTCACTCACTCACTCACTCACTCACTCACTCACTCACTCACTCACTCACTCACTCACCCAGACTTTCTTACCGCCTCTGCGGCTCTGAGTTGTGTTCTTTGACACATACAGGGTGCTATGATTAAAACATGCTCCCCCACACTAGACTGTTGAGTTTGATGGCGATATGTCAGGGTTAGGGGCGGGTCCTGGACGAGCCCCCAAATCTTCTGAATATGACTGAGTCGCTGAAGTCGTTGAGCGTTTCATGGATAGGAAAGTGTTTATTCATCACCACAGACAGACATTATTTCGGAGACCCCCTCGGTAGAGACCCCTAAACATAACCTTCATCAAAAGTTTATGCTCTTGAGGCGATTGGTAAGAGTCCGTGATTCAATACAGTTTCACAAGCTACTATGACATAATTTACTTCCATAGTCTGTGTCTGACAAATGGTGCATATGTACAGTGGAAGCACCTTTAGCTAATAAGACACCTCGGAAGGTTCAGTCATCATTGTTGGGACAAACTAACTCCCACAAATGGTCTGAATATAAATTCATCAGTTTATTCTGAATCTGTCACAGCGAGGATTGCACCTGCTTGACGTAATTGGTTTGTAAGTAAATTAAAAATCTCTACTTTTAAATCAATGGAAATCTGTCTCCGTGGAGTCGCTAAATGATATTAAAAACCTCAGGCATGTGTAATCTCAACATCTCATTCCGAGAGATCGTCTGTAGCACAGGAAGACAAACCACTGGACAGAGAAAATGTCTACAATGTTGGATAGGTACTTGAGTGTGGGGAAAATATTGTACGTGTTCATTGCGGACATTGGAGTTCCTGGTGAGTGAGCAGAGCAATTCATGTTTGCTATTTCTGTCAAGGTTCTGGAGCAGGGATCCAATCGCAGACCCAGTACAGTGCAGACAGTGATATATACTGAATCACAAATCCCGAGGTACAAACAAAGTCAGCGTCAAAATTCAGGTAGAGATCAAAACATCCAGAGAAATCCAAACACCAGAATCGGGAAGCAGGCAGAGTCGATATTCAGACGGACAGAGTACAGATACGAATGCTGGAAACGCTGAGGAAAATTCACTGGCACAATCTGGCAACAAACCGGTGAAAGTACCGGACTGAAATACACTGAGCAATAAACAGAGCGGCAGGTGATAGGTGGAGCACAATGAGACACAGGTGGCAGCAATACAAGTAATAATGAGAAACAGATGAGAGACTGAGTACTCAGTAACACAGGGGCCGGAGTAGAGCAGGAGCGGGGACAGGTGCACATGGCAATGCAAAACTACAGACTGACAGCTGTGGGAAACACACAAAAAGACAGAGTTCAACTGGAGGTACTGACAGTACCCTCGCCCCCGCCACACACACACTACGGACGCCTCCTGGCGTCCCGGCAGGTAGAGCTGAGTGCTGGCGATGAAAGTCCCTCATGACGCAGGCCTCCAGGATGTAACGGGCGGGGACCCAGCACCTCTACTCAGGTCCGTAGCGCTCCCAGTCCACAAGGTACTGGAGGTCACGCCCCCCGCGACGACCGTCCAGCAGTCGACGCACCGTGAACACCTCTGACCCATCGATGAGCCGTGAGGGAGGTGTTGGGGACAGGACACAGGGGTGGCTCATGATACGCTTTATGCGGGACACATGGAAGGTGAGATGAATGCGGCGGAGAGCGGAGGGAAGATTGAGACGGAACAGGACTGATGACTTTAGCACACAAACACCCATGTCAGGATGTTGTTCATTGCTCAGCATAATCCTGAGTGAGCTGTTGCAGAATTCGGGCTCTGTTCCTGCTGCCAGGGGGAAAACCTAGTTTAAAACGGGGCACAGTATAGACCCAATGATCTATGCTGCTATTAAGAGAGAGAGAGAGGGTGAGGCGTCCAGCGCAATGAGAGAGAGAGAGAGAGAGAGAGAGAGAGAGAGAGAGAGAGAGAGGAGAGAGAGAGAGAGAGAGAGAGAGAGAAGAGAGAGTGCGGGACGAGAGAGAGAGAGAGGAGAGAGAGAGAGAGGAGGAGAGAGAGAGAGAGAGAGAGAGAGAGAGAGAGAGAGAGAGAGAGAAACTGCTCGAAAGATTGATGTGATAGTTTCTCTGCCAGCTTGTTCACCTTTTCCCCGAGGTCACTTACCTGCTCGTTAAAGTTCCTGCAGGAAGTGGAGTGCAGAGCAGGTTGATTGACAGCTGGTGTCCAACATGGAGAGGTAAAAGCCAGGTCCGCTGTTACACAGACAGACACACCGTGAAACACACACACAGCGCGGACACTGAACGAGCTTTGTTGCACCCACACGAAGGTGGGGGTTTTTTAAAGGATCGATTCGGGGGAAATCAATCGGTGGCTCACAGTGTGGAAAAGGTGCGACCGTCGGGGAATTATTTGTGTGTTCACCCTCGTCTGGGTGATAATTCCCCCACGGAAGAAAGGCCGTACGTATCATGGTCATAGCCGTTGACTACAACAGGACTTCGGAAGACAACGGGAGATCGAGAGCATCACTGCTCACCTCTCACCTCTCTCTCTCTCTCCAATGTCACACAACGAACTACCTCGACCTGAACTGAACTCTCTTCATCACATCTTAAGACGGTACTCATTTACCCCTAGGTTTGAAAGAGCCTAGTTTTGCTCCTATTTCCACACAAATATATCTATATATCGTTGCTAACCTGTTTGATAAATTTGCAATTATAGTACGGTATTGCTTAGTTACTAATAAACACTATTAGTTAATAGCAATACCAGACTCCAGAGTGTTTTCCATTTCTGCAGGTTCTTTAACCCGGTCACGGGGTACGTGACACTACGTCTGCAATTGGATCCTTGACTTTATAACCGGAAGACCACAACCTGTGCGGATTGGTTATAACATCTCCTCCTCGCTTACAATCAACGCTGGCGCACCTCAGGGGTGTGTGCCTAGCCCAGTGCTCTACTCTCTATATGCCCATGACTGTGTGGTTTGGAACAGCTCAAATACCATCTATAAATTTGCTGATGATACAACCATTGTTGGTGGAATCTCAGGCGGTGACGAGAGGGCGGACAGGAGTGAGATATGCTAACTAGAGGAGCGGTGTCGCAGTAACAACCTTGCACTCAACGTCAGTGCGATGAAAAACTGATTGTAACCTTCGGAACAGGAATATGAAGGAACACATACCAATCCCCATAGAGGGATCAGAGGTGGGTGTCAAGATCTCTGAGGATCTAACCTGGTCCAACATATCGATGCAGTTATAAAGAAGGCAATACAGCAGCTATACTTCATCAGGAATTTGAAGAGATTTTGTAGATCAAAAAATAACTTCTATAGATGTACCATGGAGAGCATGCCAACAGGCTGCATCACTGTCTGGTCTGGGGGGTTGAGGAGTCTTATTATGGATGATCTTTGGAGGTACTTGGAGACGGATGATAAAATAAGTCAAAGTGAGCATCGATTCCGTCAAAGGAATCTTCCCTGATGAACCTGTTCGAATTCTTTGAGGAAGTAACAAGCTGTGTGGGTAAAGGAGGGGCAGAGGTTGTCACTGACTTGGATTTTCAGAAGTCATTTGATGAGGTGCCGCACATCAGACTACGTAACAAGATGAAATCCAATGGCGTTACGGGAAAGATACTGACGTGGACAGCGGAATGGCTAACAGGCAGGAGATAGCGTCTGTGAATTAAAGGGGCCTTTTCTGGTTGGTTTCCAGAGACTTCCAGAATCCGCTCTCACCCAGATATGTTGAGGGAAAGGCAATTAAAAATATTGGGATTTTTCCCACTGTGTTGTAAATTTATTCAGCAGATCATTCTTGATTCAAAAATCTTTTTGAAACTGACTGATTAAATTATACAACCAAATTAACCAAATTACCGTGAAAATTTACAATTTCAACTGCGATTTAGCAAATTGCATAGTATAAATGTATAATAATGCAATATTTCAATTTTCCTTGTCATACACATTTGCTAAAAGCTACCAAAAATGAAACAAAAATGATTTTGTTTTTTTCCCCTCGCTGTATTGACAACATTGACTGGGAAATGGTTTAGGAAGGCTGCTTAAACGTTTTTGAGTCGGGAATGAGCGCGCGAAATACAGATACATTACTGACAAAAAATGCTGTCACCCGGAGCCAGGAATTTTCTTTTTCGGTGACGTCATATGCAGTACTAAACACTTTGCACAACGTACCTTAAAGTATAATATATACAAACACATATACTTTAAAGTTACGAGGCAAAAAAAAAAGTCCTAGCAAGACACGCCGATCTTCGGAGAATGAAGGACGGCGGTAATGGATGCGAAAACCCTTGATTGAATATGGTGACCCTGTGCAGTCTGATTCGTGACTGACTCTGAACTGAAGCTGTGTGGGCGGAGCTTAAACAATGAATGTACTAGTTGTGCCGAATTCAAAAGGTCCGTTGGAAAGATATTATAAATAGGAGGGAATCTATTGACTCCACTGAAGGTTGATGTTTCGGTATTTCATCGGTTCAGTTACCAGCGCCCCCATAAACACTCGGGGCTCCCCTTCACACAATTCTCAGTCGGTAGCCCCCTTCAAATGTGCCAGGGCCCCCAAGGGAGCCAAATGGACCCCGTTGAGAATCGCTGATGTACACCATTTATAGGTGCCTTTGAGGTAGATATTCACGATCAACTGACTGCGGGGAACTCTCATTGGATAATTCTCAAATCTCAGAGAGGAAGAATTTCAAACATGGCGGTCTTGGGAATGACCAGGACACACAGTAACGATACCACTGTGGTCAGTGTGAAGCCTCCAGAGGCTACATTATCATCATGGTCAACGGTGCGTGTGGAATAGTAATGACTTCGCCAGCTTGGCCTGCAGTGATATCATCATCTCAGTTCAGTGAGCTGAGATCCAGAGAAGCAATGACGACATCAGAGTGGTCAGTCACGTGCTTTGAAAGTACAGACCATTTTGCATATTGAATACAAGAGCCCGTAACCGTTCTGACGTTCCCGCTTCACACTCAATTTGTCTGTTCATGTCCGCTGTCTTGCAGCTCCAATCCAAGAAGTGGTTCTCCAGGAGGTCAGCGAGAAGAGTCTGAGTGTGACTAGTGGAGATTTTGGGCAGATTCGTCATGTCTGTGTTTCACATCCTTCCCCTTCTGCAGAGAAATCTTCGTTGGAATGTTTACTCCTATCAGAACAACAAATATAATTATTACAAAACCTTTAATAATAATATGTCCTATTTTCATTTTATACCGACATGTGGTGTATCCCGTATTTCTTCATGTGCTGAACTACAACGGGTTAACAACATCTATTTCTGACTGTAATTAATCTGATTTGTGATGCGCAATAATTCTCTTTGTTGTGCACAGCCTGCTCGGAACAACATCAACCTGAACGTATATTTGCAGCACTATTCACAATATTGTTGAGTGTTTAACTACGTTATACGTATGTTTGCCTCCAAGCGCGATATTTTAACAATTATATTTATTTATTCTGCTCTTGGCAGTTTGCGAGATCAAAAAAAAAGAAGCAGCTGTGTAAAGCTGTAAGTGATGGAGACTCGATATTTTTATGTTCCCCAGTGTGTTTCATTATCTGCATTAATGAACACAAGCTCCACCTCTTTTCATATTTTAGGTTCTTTTTCCACTACTCCAGGATCAATATCCGGAATTATTTCTGTGTAGGTAGACCTAATAGAATAGACGTAAGGCGCTCCCTCCCACCACTAGCCTGCAGGTTACATCTGAGCATGCTGTAGCCCCTGCTTACTGATGTACGCTGGATATGGTGGAAGAACTTGTAGCAGAGTCACAGACTGACTGTGTTGCCTGCCTATGCTCGGGTTCGGGACGCCTTATCTGCCTTGTAGAGGAACTTACAGTGGGAGGTGCATGTGGGCACCGACAATATAGGTAGAACGAGGAAGGAGGATCTTTGCTTTACCACCTGAGCGACATGCAAATTGGCATAGGGTCCGGGAGATTAGAGAGTTAAATACCAGTTCACGAAGCTTATTATAGATTACAGGGAGACCCTGACCATTTGGGGAAGAGGGCCACAGAGTGACAAATGGATCACAATACAGATATGCACTTTCTGATGAGGCTGATGAGAGCTGGACTGTGCACATCTCTACTCACATCATTCTACAGGGACACAGTCGGTTACACCAAGCCTCAGTGTGTCCCTCAGCATGTACTGCCGCAGCCTGAAATGTGGTAGTAGGAGACAGGGGGAAATGGCTGGTTTGATGTTTCACGGGATATTAACACAGAACAGTTAAAGGTGCCTGCTCCACCTTTTCCCAGTCCTTTGCCTTCTTTCCCTCCACCGGACATGACGCTGCTTCACTCAGATGGCTGCTCAGTGACAAACTGACTGCTGCTGTTTCCTGTTACACCCAGAGCCTCGACCTGCCCGAGGAAGGTGCGGAGAGACAGACTTGGGAGGAGGAGGAGACAGAGTCAGAGTGACGGACTGCTGAGAGCGGCCCCTCATCTTCCAGCTCCACCTGCACTTTAACACATTCACCAATTTCCAACAGTACAAGCACAACAGAACTGAAAGACAGCGCTTGTCGTCAAACTCTCTCACACAGGGTCCATACTGAAGGATTCCCTGGTTTTTACTGTTCCCAGCTCTGCTCCAGAATTTTAAGGAATAATCTCCCACTCAACAAAGAAACACTTGAGGGGTCGGTAAAAGTGATGGGAATCCTTCCCTGGGACAGAGAACAGTGCAGCGCGCCTCCTCAGACACAGCAGCCGGAGGGTGAGGGTACAGTTGGTCTCAGTGTAAAACCAGATTGCAAGGAGAAAATGAAATATGGTCGCAGGAAGGAGCTGCAATATACAAGCTGATCTGTGCTATTAGAGCCTTCTACAGCACATTGAACGGATTCCGGAAGCTAAACCGGACAGGGTCCTCACTGAATACAGAGATAGCAGAACCTCGCTCAACAGGTGATTAGAAAAGACAAAATAAGACATAACAAGTCCTTGGTGAGACAGAAACAAGAATAATCTCAAGGTATTTTAACCTTATTCCTTAGAGCGTATGAGAATGAGGGGAGATTAAACAGCTGTATACAAAATTATGAAGGTTATAGATAGGGTGAATGAATGCATTGTACTGTGAGAAACGTGTTTGATCTTACAGCTATTGCAGGGAGATGGTTGCAGGCTGACCGGGAGAGGGACCTCAGTGTTCGAACATATTCAGTGTTCCAGCACTGTCCGAAGCCCGGATGCAAATGGAGTAGAGTTGGACATCCGAACTCCAGCAATCCAGTCCCACAAAAACCCGGAGCCACAGAAGCTCCAAAGTCTTCATCTCTGAGAAAGGATGTATCCAGCACGAAGACTGGCTGCACCTGGGGACAGCGTGAAGAGACTGGCATGCACAGAGAACTCGGGGCAGTGGGTCTGTGTCCCAGTGGGCATGATGTGCGAAACTGACCACAGTCTGACTGAGAGACATAGAGCAACAGATTCCTGTTTAAACTTCTGCCCTCTCGCAATCTGGTGCCCTGTAGTAGCGGATTCCACATCCCTGTTTTTCTATGTCGTGTCTCTATGCATCCACACTCTCTTGCGAACTTCCTTGTTTCATTACACCTCTATAATATTGCCCCTCGTTCTCCCACATTCCAAGAAAAAACAATCCTAAACTGCTCATACCTCAGTCATTGTGACCCAACAATGACCTTGTAAACTTCCCTGCCTTATTTCCAGCTTAATGACATCTTTCCTGTAACAGTGGTGACCAAAACTAAACAGGATATTTCAATGTAAACTCACATCTTATACAACTGCAACATAACACCCCGAACACTGTCCTCTGTGCATTGACTGATGAAGGCCAGTGTCCCAAATGTTTCATCATCAACTTCCCAGTCTCTGACCCCAATTTGAGACCATGTCAGCTCATTGAGTGAAAGGCAACTCATGTTTGATTAACATGAAATAAGTTTGTCTAGCTGCTAGAAGGGGTGGATTTTGAGAATGCATCTAACAAGGTGCCACTTGAAAGGCTGGTGCACAACACCAGAAATCACAAGACGAGTTCACAAGAATAGAAGACTGGTTTTTAGATAGAAGACCAGAACTCAGTTAACAGGTTGTTTCCGAATTGGAGGATGCAACCACTGGAATATCCACGGATCAAATCCACCCCAATTACATACTATCAATATTAAAATTTTGGTGGAGTAGGCGAAGGTTGGGTTGGGAATGGGTTTTCTAAGGGAGCGGGGTAAGTTGAGGGCCGGTCAATTACTCACAATCGATATAAATCACCCGGACGAGGGGGTCAGAGTGTGAGGTGTCCAAGGCTGTCTGTCAATGACATAGGATGTGGTGGGGGTAATGTTGTGATGGGACATTTGGTCTCTAGCACAGGGTATAGAGACGCTGGGTAAAAGAGAGAATATTTGGAAAATGGAGTTTAATGTGGTAAATAGCGATGGCGCGTTCAGTGATGGAAAGAATCAAAACGCAGACTATTATTTATATGGAGAGAAACAGCACATGATTCAAGTACAGAGAGGTCCAGGTGTTCTCTTGTACAAGTTTACACACAAACAGCAGACAGGTGCATAGAACGGTGGATGGACATTTATCTCTGTGTGATTGGTGCAGAGAGACGGAGAAGTGTTGTTACAGTATCAGACAAGTGCACAGCGATGGAGTTTGGAAGGTAAAGCAGGCCAGGACATATACAATGTCATGTGAAGTGTTAGTGAACAGAGAGATCTTGGGATACAGGTACATAGTTCCCGAAAAGTCACAGCACAGATTGTCATGGTTGTGAAGTAGGTGAACAGCATGCCTCCCTTTGGCAGCAGAGGAGTTGCATTACAGTTGCACAATATATTAATTAAACCACAGCTGCAGTAACCTGTGCAATTCTGGTCAGCACAATGAGGAAGAAGTGATTAAGCTGGAAAGGTGAAGAAAAGATTCACAGAAATGTTGCCTGGACTGGGACCTTGTGTTACAGGTAAAGATCAGACACTCTGGGGCTGCTTTCGCTGGAGTGAAGGAGGCTGAGGGGGGACCTGACCGAAGTTTATAAAACTATGCAGTTGTAGATAAGGGAAACAGTCAGAGTCATTTTCCCAGGGTGGGAATGTCAAATTCAAGAAGGCTGCTTTTACAGTGACAGGGTGATCATTTAAAGATGGTGAACAGGGCAAGTGGTAGATCGGTTTTATTTACAGAGTGGTGGGGCCCGGTATGGGCTGCCATGGGAGTGATGGAAGCAGAGATGATAGTGACATTGAAGGGAGAGAAGAGCTGTTTAATGTGGCATTGTGTTCAGCACAGACATCGTGGGAAGAAGGATCTGTTCCTATACCGCACTGTTCAGTGTTCTGAGTGAGCCTCAGTGACAGAAAAATATTTAACAGGTACATACAAGTTTACAAGATTGCAAGTACACAGTGCTCTGGAGGTGTAGGTAGGGTGGTGAAGAAGGCATTCATCAGTTAGAGTTTGGAGTACAGGAGATGGGACTTCATGTTGTGACAGTACAGCTCATTGATGAGACCACAATATATTGTGGGCAGTTCTGGTGACTCATTTATAGGATGAAGATCACTAAGCTGGGAAAGGGCAGAATGTTTTGAAAGGGGAAAGATCAAAAGGGAAACTCGGGCAACTTCTTCCACACAGAGAGTGGTGGGTGAATGGTACGAGCTGCCAGGAGAAGCTGCAGAGGAGACACAATCACAATGTTTAGCAGACATTCGGACAGGTGAATGGATCGGAGAGGTTGAGAGGGAAATGGACCAAACACAGGTTGAATGGAACTCTGGGATACACACCGTGGTCAGTATGGCCGCGTTTTTGTCCTGTGCATTTCTGTAACTGAGTGGAAGATGGACAGCACTAGAGGTTCCTCACTCCAGGTGTAGATTGTTCACATGTGACTGGGGGGAATGCGTAAAAGACGGGAAAGAGGAATGTGCAAAATAGGTTTCTCCCCACATGTCCTTTACATCATTCTCCTCTCACCACAGATCAACTCCATCTAGTTTTAGATGGCCTCTGTTGTGAAAAAGACTGCAGCCATTCACTTTATCAGCCATGTCCCTCAGAGTTTATACACTTCTATACGCTCAACACTCAGCTTTCTACATTCCGGGAGCACAGACCGAGGGCTTTCCAGTGTCTCCTTGTAACTCCTACCCAGTCGCTCCTTGTGAATCTTTACTGCACCCTCTCCAGCTGAATCACATCCTTTTTGTTGCTGGGCAACAATCCAACTACGGTCTCAACAAAATATTGTATAGTTGTGAGGATACATCCGAACTCTTGTATTCAATGCCCTGACTGATGAAGGATTCTTGCCAGAGGATTTCTTCACCACCCTGTTTACACTGTCACCAGTTCAAAGACCCACAGACACTGAAACAATAAATGAACAAGTATAATGTTTTGGTGTTATTAATTTAATTGGCTACTCTTTACCTAGTATTAGGACTCAGTTGAAGATCTGATCACATTTCGAACATATTCATGCAGAAATAGAGAAGATCCTACAAAATTCACAAATTTCTCTCACATCTGTATCTGTGTTGTGAGGCATTTGCCACTCTGGCCGGCTTCCCTAACTGATCAAGATCTCTATGCGAATATTATTCACTATCAACAACATGTCCAAACTTACTGATGAAGTCTTTTGCATTTGCATGCAAATACATTGTTAAAATAATGAACAACAAGACTCACAGCTCTGCCCTCTGGAGCACATCACTAATCCCCAGCCTGCATTCTCAGAAACAGTTTTATTCACCTCTGTTAATAAGATTTTGTAAATCTACTAAAACCTCTGTAGATCCATCAACCACAACTTCCTGCAAACAAAGCCACGCTGACTCCTGCTAATCAGACACCGTCCATCCATATACAGGTGATTCCTGTCCCCCAGAATCCCCTCCAGTAGCGTCCGAACTACTGAAGTCAGGCTGACTGACATGCAGTTCCCAGGCTTGTCCTTGACAGCTCTTTAAACAATAGAACAACATTGGCCACTCTTCAGTCACTGAGGCAACCTTCAGTGGACCTCAACAATCTTCTCTCTCCTTCCACAAAGCAGTGGGTCAGGCCTTGATGATTCCTTCACCTTAATGCAGTGTAGGCTGCTCATAACTGCTCGCTGGTAATATGAATGTCCTCCAAATCAAGTCCACGAGTTTGCATTATCCAGTGAGCAACCATGATATTGTACTCAGTACAATATCATGATCCCACTCATTCCCTGTGGCTCAGGACATGGAGACCCTGCTGTTTCTCTATGGGGCCTCTCTGTCCCAAGCCACACTGTTACTCGTAACATAGCTACAGAACCTCTTGGTATTTTCCTGACATACCTGATCAATCACATAACATTCGCCCGTCCTCCAGGCTTCTCTCTTAAGAGTATTCTTAATAACTGTTATTCTCATCAGGTGATTTGCCCGATTCTCACCTCCTACACCCAGTGTATGCTTTCTTTATTTCTTGACCAGAGCCTTTATATCTCTCATTGGCCAAGGTTCCCTCAACTTGCCAGGTTATCCTTCACTCTAAAAGGGAACATGCTTCTTCTGCACAGCTGCAATCACACTCATATATAAAAAAAACTCCCACTTGCCATCTGTTCATTTTCTGTCATAGACATTCTCTCACTCCCCCTCCGCTAGATCCAGTCAAATCCACTAAAATTCACCTTTTCCCTAGAATAGATCCCTAAACTCTGAACTTGACCATAGATTCCCATCACTATCTTCAACCCAATAGAAAGAATGAAGAAGGTATTAACAAATAGAAGGGTAAGACGTGGGAACACGAAACAATCCTCATAGAGGAATCCGTATAGGAGAGAGTGAGCAGTTTCAAGTTCCTGGGAGTTAGGATCTCTGAGGATCTATCCTTGCCCCAAAATAACAATGTAACTGTAAAGAAGACAAGACAGCAGCTATATTCCATTAGAGTTTGAAAAGATGTGATTTCTCATGTGCTGTGCAAAATGCCCACCAGCCGCAGCCCTGAAGACCTTCGCGCCATGCTGCTTTCATCTTATGAGAGACGGCGCGCCACACGGTCAAATTTATCTGTGCCTGCTCATGCCTTTTCTATGCCCAATGCGAGAATCTGCTCACTGGATAGAAACTTCCTTCACTGTGCTATCAGAATTGGGATCAGCCTTCCGGATGCTGTGATTGGAAAACATCTCCGACGATGGGGTCCAAGCCTTCAAGAGTTGTGTGCACAAACACCGATCATCTCTGGGAGGGAAGTCACATGCTTCTAAATAAGTCATCATGAATGGGACCAGAATGGCAATGCTTGGTTGTTGGTAGGTAGGGGTTAATACTTGATTTTCAAGAACACTTGTGAGTTATGTTCCGACCGGACTGGAATCAGTCCTTAAACTGCTGGAGAACAGTGCTGAAAGAACAGGTGCTGTTTTCTCCCGGTCGGGATTTGTATTCCTTTCCAAGTGCTCCTGTCACGTTTTGTCACCCTGCAACTTTATCCTTCAATTTCTTAGAATTATTGAGGACAGAATGTGTATAAACGTCTCTATCCAGCAGACCTCATCATGATCATCATGACTCCAGTATTTCTACTATTCTTTAATGTTGCTTAATCGTGCACATGATTTTTTTGTATTTTATTACTGATCAGCAGTGAACCATCTGATTGGCCTACCAGAGTTCTCTTTGAGAACTAGTAATGGAAGTCGCTCAAAAACCTCTCTCAATGTACAGTGAAGGATATTCTAACAGGCTGATTCACCCTTTGGTGGGGATGGGGGCAGTTACTGCGCGGGACCAAAATCAGCTTCCAGAAGTTGTAAAGTTAGTCAGCTCCATCTTGGGCATGAGCCTCGGTAGCATCCAAGACATCGTCAGGTAGTGATGCATCAGAAAATCGACGTCAGTAATGCAGGACTTCCATCACCCAGGGCATGCCCTCTTCTCATTGTTAAAGGTAAAAAAGAAGTACAGAAGCACGAAGGCGCACACTCAGTGGTTCAGGAACAGCTTCTTCCCCTCTGCCATCCGATTCCTAAATGGACATTGTATCCATGAACACTATCTCACTTTTATAATATATATTATTTTTGTATTTGCAGCATATTTCATCATTTAAATATGCATATATACTTACTGTTATTGTTTTACTTGTTTTGTTTTTTTCCCTTTCTATGTTTCATGTATTGGATGAAACTGCTGCTGGTAAGTTAACAAATCAGAATCAGGTTTATTACCGCTGGCATGTGTCGTGGAATTTGTTAGCTTAGCAGCAGCAGTTCACTGCGATACATAGTATGGAAGGAGAAAACAAAATAAAATAATAATAACAATTACAGTGTCCAAGGTTTCAATGCCCGTTCAGGAATCGGAGTGCAGAGGGTAAGTGCCCGTTCCTGAATCGCTGAGTGTTTGCCTTCAGGCTTCTGTACCTCCTACCTGATGGTTACAGTTTCCAAATTTCACAACACATACAGGTGATAACAAAAACCGATTCTGATTCTGATACAAGTGATTCTTGATCAGCTTGTTGAGTAGGCTGAGGAATGGCAAATGGTGTTCAGTCCAGATGAGTGAGGTGTGGCAATTTGTGAAGTCATGTCAGAGAAGGGACTTTGTGATCTCAGCACTGTCTGTCACAGAAACATTCCTCCCCTCCATTGACTCCAGCTGCATTTCTAGCTGCCCCTGGAAAGCAGTTAACATAAACAATGACCCTTTCCGCCCCGCCATTCTGTCTTCTCACACCTTCCATTGGGCAGCAGACATAAAGGAGTGAGAACACACAGCACCAGAATCAAGGACAACATTGGTCCTAATGTTTCTTAATTGTACGCACCATTCTTTGTATTTTACAGCACTTTAAAAAAGTATTCATACCCACTTTCGAAGTTTTCATGCTTTATCGTTTTACAACATTAATCCACAGTGGTTTAATTTGGCTTTTTGACACTGAATAACAGAAAGGCGATCTCGTGTCAAAAAGGAAGTGATGTCTAAAAAGTGATATTCACCCCTTTAATATGACAAACCAAATAGTCACTGGTGCAGTCAATTTGTTTTAGAATTCATATAATTAGTTAAATGGAAATCACGGTGTGCTGTCTGGATGCTTCAATTAACTGTCGTAAAAATGCCAATTGCTGTTGCGTCAGTGTCTTATGTTCCCTTCCATTTTTTATACTCCATGAGCACCACCATTTGTTCCGGCCTGCTTATACCTGCTGTGAACCTCCTTTTAAATCTTTCAATTTTACCTTTTATTCAGTCAGACATATATAAGAATTTTACTTCCAAAGTTATACTTTTGGAAGCTACCTACTTCCCAAGTTCACATTTGCCAGAAAACAGCCTGTCCTAATCCACACTTGACAGATAACTTCTGATTCCATTAAAATCGACCTTTCTCCAATTTAGACTCTCGCCCGCACACCAGACCTAACTTTATGCGTATTTACCGTGAAATAAATGACCTTGTGGTCACTAGATGCAAAGTGTTCTTTACACAAACTTTAGCCACTGCCCCTCTCTCATTCTCTAATCGTAGATCAAGTATCGCACTCTCTCCAGTTGCAGTTATTTCCATGTTCATAACAAAATTGAATCTAACTCAGTTCCTCAATGGCCTGCCAAATGTCAGTCAATGAACTATTTCGGAATGCCACCGAATAATTGCTCTCTGGATATGTCCATCTATTCCCATTCACGCACAGTGATCTCACAGTCTGACGAGTCTGGCCACAAACCCATCAAGTGCGTCATCCAAGTCACTGAGAAAGAGGTTAAAAAGAAATGGTCCCAGCACAGTCACTTCTGGAAAACCAGGAGTTACTGGAAGTCAACCAGAAAGGTTTTAGTTTGTTCCCAGTCTCTGTGATAGACAGCAGCTGACAGATGTGTGTAAGGGAACATTTTGGGACCTGCACAGAAGGGACGATTTGCATCTGAACTGCATGAGAACTAATATCCCACTATAACACCAACCTTATGTTTCTTGAGATCTACGATCTCTCTGCAAATTAGTTCCTCTAAATCCGTCGGGGTGTTGAGTTCTCTGTAATACAGCCCCATGAACGAGGTCGTAGCTTTTTTTACTCATCAGCTCCACGCAAAACGCATCATTAGACGATTTTTCCAGTCTGGCCTGACTGCATTGCCATGGACTCCAATCTTGCTAGGAATTTCCAAATACACCATATCTACTGCATCTCTTTTGTCTATGAGCTTGTAATTACCTCAAAAATTGTAGTAGGTCTTTATCAGGCTGGATTTTCCTTTCAGAAACCCATGCTGCCTTTGGCCTATCTCGTCATGTGCCTCCAGGTACTCCATGATCTTATCCCTAACAATCGTTCCCAACAAGTTTCTAAACACTGATGTCAGGCTAACGGTTTTATAGTTTCATTTGTGCCGCCTTCCACCCTTCTCAAATAGCAGAGTAACATTTGCCATTTTCCAGTCATCTGGTACTTCGCCAGAACCTACCGATTCTGGAAAGATCATTATTAACGCCTCCGCAATCTATCAGCTACTTGGTCCAGATCCCGAGGGTGACAAGGTGCCGGACATGAGGCTGCTTAACAAACAGGGAAGATTCCAGCATTGTCTGACTAGCAGAATGCAAAGTGTTTGAAGTAAAGGAGCCTTTCCTCGCTTGGCTGCCGTGCCTGGTGTTGTTCCACAGACGTCTGTGTTGGGACCGATCACTGTTACATTATATGTCAGTGAATCGGATGATGGCTTTGTCGCAGGGTTTGAGCACGATATGAAGGTCGGTGAAGGTGCAGGTAGCGTTCTCGCAGGGTTTGCGGACGATATGAAGGTCGGTAACTATGTGGAAGCAGAGAAGCTGCAAAGGGACTCAGCCAAATGAGGAAAAAGAGGGAAAAAAATGGCAGATGGAATACAGTGCCAGGACACGTATGGTGATGCACTTCAATGATCCAAAAATCTGAAGCTCTCACGTCTGCACCAACTCTATCGCCCCACGTTAAACTGTATACTCTTCATACTTCTGATTTCACTGGTACTGAGGCATGGGTAGCAATCCTAAGGACACAGCCCTGTAATACCCGCCATTTAATTTTGCACACATCTCCCTGAACTCACTTTGAAGAATATTGACCCTCTTCCTACCGATGGCATTGGTACCTATATGGACCACAGCATCTCGCTGTTCAGCCTTCACAAGACCATAAGATTCAGGAGCAGAATCGGGAAATTTGACCCATGAAGTCCGCGTTTTCATCGTGGCTGTTCCATTCTCCCCTTTCAGCCCCCATCTCCTGCCCTCTCACCGTCGCCCTTCCTGCCCTGACTAAACAAGAATTTATCAACCTCTGCCTTAGATATACCGAATGACGTCTCTGGCAAAGAATAACACAGATTGACAACCGTGGCTGACAAGAGAAGTCGAAGCCAGCATCAGAGAGGGAATAAAATACAACAAAAATAATTCCAGCAGTAGCTGACTAGCAGGCGACGAAGAATGGGAAAGAGAGGGGCCTTTTCCGGCTGGCTGCCAGTGAGAAGTGTTGTTCGACAGACGACTGTGTTGTGATAATTCTTTCACGTTATATGTCAATGATTTGGATGATCTAATTGATGGCATTCTTGCAACGTTGGCAGACAATACGGAGATGGGTGGAGCGACAGATAGTTTTAAGGACGGAGCGAGGCTGCAGAAAGACTGACAGATGAGGAAAATGGACAAAGAAGTGGCAGATGGATCGCAGTGCCAGGAAGTGAATGGTCATTCACACTTGTAGAGGAAATGAAAGGGTTGAGTACTTTCTAAGTGGAGAGAAAATGCAAAACACGGACATGCACAGAGAACTGGGACTCGTTGTGCAGGATTCCCTCAAGGTTATTTCAGAGTTCGAGTATGTGATGAGGAAAGAAAAGGCGATATTAGCATTTATTTGAAGGTAGCTACAATGCAAGAGCAAGGATGTAACGTAGCGGCTTTATAAAGTGCTGGTGTGGCCTCAAACGGAGTATTGTGAATAGGTTTAGACCGGTTATCTTCAGAAGAATGTGCTGAAATTGGAGAGGGTTCAACGAGGTTCACGAACATGATTCCAGGTTCGATGGCTTTCGGTTTGCATTCACTGGGATTCAGAAGAATGAGGGGTGACCCGATTGAAACCTGTCGAATGGTGAAAGTCTCTGACAGAGTTCTTGTGGAGAGGATCATACCTCTGCTGGGAGAGTGTAAGACTAGAGGACAGTCTCAGATTGGAGGGGCATCCATTTAGAATGAGAGCAAGAGGAATATCTTAAGCTGGAGAATGGCGAATCTGTGGAATTCGCTCGTTGTCACGGGCAGCAGTGGGTGCAGTCCTTACGTATATCAAAGGGAGAGGTTGACAGATTCTCGACTGCTCAGGGCATGAACGGATATGGAGAGAAGGATGGAGATGGGGGCCAGTGGCGAACAGTAAATGGATCAGCCATGATGAAATGGCGGAGCAGACGCGATGGGACAAATGGCCTAATTGTGCTCCTGTAAATGGCCTAATTGTGCTCCTGTGTCTTATAGTTTAATGGTCTCAATCAGGACAGATCAATTTTCAATCATTGACAAAGCATCGCATCGACCCTTGTGGAAGTCGAATCCGGAAACTGCAGGGGCCTTAGCCTGTCTCCAGGAGTATTTAAAATGTCTTTCGACACTTGCGAGGTGCTGTAGATCAACTTCCATTGTTCAAGAAAGCCTCTGACGATGAGCCGGGAAAGTAGAGGCGGATGAGCCTGACACCAGCGGTTAACTTATTGTCAGACATTCTAAGGGACAGGATATAGAAGTATTTCAAAGGTATCAAATGTGTAGTTAATATAAGAGAAATATATACAATATACATCCTGAAATTCTTCTCTTCGCAACCATCCACGAAAACAGGAGAGACCCAAAGAATGAATGACAGTTAAATGCTCGTACCTCAAATTCCCCCCAGTTCACCCCACCCAGGCATAAGCAGTAGCAAAGCAACCATCTCCCCGCCCCCACCCCACCAGTTAATGAAAGCATCGGCGCCCTCCACCGAGCACTGAAACTTGCAGCAAAGCGTCAATAGGGGCACAGACTTGCAGAACCCCATAGAGTACACGTCCACCCGGTAATTCAACATATCACAGCCTCTCCCCCATCACACTCTCTCTCTCTCTCTCTCTCTCTCTCTCTCTCTCTCTCTCTCTCTCTCTCTCTCTCTCTCTCTCTCTCTCTCTCTCTCTCTCTCTCTCTCTCTCTCTCTCTCTCTCTCTCTCTCTCTCTCTCTTCTCTCTCTCTCTCTCTCTCTCTCTCTCTCTCTCTCTCTCCTCTCTCTCTCTCTCTCTCTAATAAGTGAAAAATGGATGCCCCCGTTTCACAGCGACAGGGGGGACATAACAAACAGCTCGCTGATTTAAGATGTTAAATGTCTGTTGTGTTGCTTGTTCCGAGCTCTGTGCCCGAGGAACTCGAGTCTCCGGGCACACAGCCAGCAGCCAGCTCGCTGATTTCGATCTTCCGTCTCCCACGACGGACCGATTTCCTGCAACGGCACCGACCTCGACTCCACCCGCCTCCAGAGCCACGAAGTCCCGGAATACTGAAGGCGCGCTGGTGTTTTAGATAGATAGATAGATAGATAGATAGATAGATAGATAGATAGATAGATAGATAGATAGATAGATAGATAGATAGATAGATACTTTATTCATCCCCATGGGGAAATTCAACTTGTTTTCCAATGTCCCATACACTTGTTGTAGCAAAACTAATTACATACAATACTTAACTCAGTAAAAAAATATGATATGCATCTAAATCACCATCTCAAAAAGCATTAATAATAGCTTTTAAAAAGTTCTTAAGTCCTGGAGGTAGAATTGTAAAGCCTAATGGCATTGGGGAGTATTGACCTCTTCATCCTGTCTGAGGAGCATTGCATCGATAGTAACCTGTCACTGAAACTGCTTCTCTGTCTCTGGATGGTGCTATGTAGAGGATGTTCAGAGTTATCCATAATTGACCGTAGCCTACTCAGCGCCCTTCGCTCAGCTACCGATGTTAAACTCTCCAGTACTTTGCCCACGACAGAGCCCGCCTTCCTTACCAGCTTATTAAGACGTGAGGCGTCCCTCTTCTTAATGCTTCCTCCCTAACACGCCACCACAAAGAAGAGGGCGCTCTCCACAGCTGACCTATAGAACATCTTCAGCATCTCACTACAGACATTGAATACAGACATAGCCCTCGTCCTTGGTATATCGAATAACGGCCAGTCGTCAGACTCCGAGAACGAGTCCCATTTCCGCAAAGAACCAAAGTCCGTTTGTAATTCCAGGTCCGGGTCTTCAAAAGCAACATGAGAAGGAAAGATAGAGATATTAAATTAGAACGAGAGCTCTTTCCGAAGTTGCAAACAAGGAGTCGCCGTTTGGCGCCATCGTCCTCCTCAGCTCCACGTAACTGTGGATTTCAATGGAATTTGGTAAACTGGATTTGCAGATGACACCTGGATACAGAGCAGGAGTGGCAGTGAGGCAGATTATCGAAACTTGGAGATGAGTTTAGCAGCTGGATAAATGGGCTGACGGTTTTGCAGCTGGAATGTAATGAGGGCCGATGTGAGGTGTTGCGCTTTGCCGGGAACAATAGGGTCGGACTCAGACAGTGACTGGTCGGGGATTGTGGTCTGCGGAGAGCAGAGGGATCCGGGAATACAGTTCCATAGTTCAGGGCAGGGTCATGAAGAGAGCCTTTGGCACATTGGCCTTCATGAATCAAAGTACCGAGTTACACGAATTGCAATGTTATGTTGAAGTTGTAAAGGACGTTACTGAGGACAATCCTGGAGTATTGTGCGTAGTTTGGATCATAGAAAGTAGTTGTGTAGAACTGCCTAGGCTTACCCATTGCCCGCATTTTTTTCTAAGCTCCGTGTATAAATCCAGTGTCACCAATCAACACGAAAAAATATCAAGAACCTTGAACGATTAGAGCGAATATTTATAATGATGTTTCCAGGAGTTGAGGACCTGAGTTGGAGAGAAAGATTCAAAGGGTTTTGTCGCACCGAAGCTGAGGCTTTTCCCCCTCAGTTTGAGTGAGGCCTGAATAAGAGGTCATCAGTCGTAAGTTCGGGGTAAAAAAGCAAAATGTTTAAGGGTAAAATGTGAGAAAAATTGTTTACTGAGAGGACAGTGTGAGTGTGGATGAGACGCCAGTGGAAGTGGAGAAATGAGGTTCCATTGAGACACTTGGACAGGTACATGGACGGGAGGGATGGTCCTGGTGCCGGCCGAAAGGGCCGTCGGGAAACAGGACTATCACACTCTGGAGGAGACGGTGGGTATGTTGAAGTGTCAGGAGTTTGATAGCTCTACATCCAATCCCTAAGAATCTTCTCCAGAAACGTGTCTACCCCCTAAGGTGAGTCTATATTTTCCAGGATTATCCATCCCCCTTCTTAAATAACAGAATAAGATCGATGTGCGCTTTTCTGAGATCTTACTCGTGGCTACAGAGAACACAAATATATTGGTCAAGTCACTAGTGATGTCATTTCTGCCTCTCTCAATAATCTGCAGTATATCCTACCAGGCTCTGAGTAAATAATCCACCTACTGCCCGATAAGAGACTAAACACTACCTCCTTTTGTGGTCCTGTACTGATACAAATTTAAAAGGCATTGTGATTAAGTACAGGATAGGAAAGGATGAGTCAAAGACTCCTGCTGAAGGGGAAAAATAACCTTTCGAGCACCTGTGCCCATGTGACTATTCAAGCTAACTCATGCCCAGTGGAAATGGCTCACACGCAGGCAGATGGGATAATTTTGGTGGGACCAGTGCAGCCTGGAAGGGCCACTCTCAATGCTGAAACTGGAGGGTTTCATCCGAAACTTCGACAGTATTCCTCTCAGGAGATTGTGCATGACCTGGTATGTTTCTTAAACTGTTGCATTCTTAGCAAAGTATATTTTGTGCAGGAGGTCTCCAGAGGAGATTCACCAGAGGGTGGAGGATCGTAGTTAATAACTCCCAGAGTGCCTGCTGCCGGCTGGTGGCGCAATTTTCCTCTGCATCGACGGAGGCTGAGGGGAGGTCTGGCAAAACATCTCCGGAACAGACACTCGGAGGTGTTGGACGGAGAGCCACGCCGGTCCCTGTAGATGCCGCGGCCGACGACCACCGACAGCAGTATCGCTGAACTCCGCCATAGCGATAGAGCAGACAGGGAGGGTCTGAGTTTGGGGCAGATTTCCACCAGGCCTATCGTAGTTCAGACCCTTCACTGTCCCTGCTGTCATTGGCAGAGGAACCTGTCGGTCAAATGAGATGATTAGTTGATGTGAATTTCAGTCATGGAGAGAGGTGGGAATGTGCAAACAGCAACTATGTTGCCTTGGGAAAATAGAGGCGGATCAGTTCAACAGGTTAAAGTACAGTTGGGTGTGTCTTATGCAGAGACCTTGCGAAAAGTTAAACCTGACTCTGACTGCTAAACTTAATAAGTCAGAGAATAGACTCTGTACTGGTGGATACAATGGAGTTTGTGATGTCAATAATGGATGTCGTGAATTGTACTGATCAGACATCTCTTCCTACTGGCAAAAACATAAAATGATTGTGAAAGCTGCAGAAAGGTATCTCGGTGTAACCGGTGTTATGTTGGAAGCAGTAAATGAAGATCTGATGGGTGGAGTATCTGCATCCTAGTCTATCCCAGCCTGATTTTTCATCCTCAACACATTAAGAAGTCTGTTTCTCATTTGTCAGAATCCCCCGATGTTTTGAGTAATCGGGAAGAGAGATTATTTTCACAGTTAAGTTATTCTGTGCAGGATTATATTGTCGTTTAGCGTGCTTGATCATTTGATAGAGAGGTAGTGCTGACAGTTTTATAAGGAAGGAGGCAGGGTGTAGAGTTGTGAATGTGAATGAACCGTATGTGGGTTTTGCTGTAGAAATATTTGATTCAGCACGTAGTTGTATAAAACTGATTATGGTTTACAACGCTTGTGGAAAGCTTTCTACTGAGTTCTCGCTCACGAAGAGTTGTCTGCTGCTGAGATTTTAACGCAGTTCACCGAGGGTTTGTTTGCGGATTGATGGTAATGGTTTGATTAAAGAACAGTTTTTGAACTTCTGTGTCTGAATGGGTACGAGATTTAATATTCACAGTAGTTCTAGAACCGCTGCAGAATATTGACGAAGATGTGTATTTTTACAATGAAAGGTTATGTCACTTTATTCAGCAAACTGCGATGGAAGTGATTCCCATTACAAACGGAATTAATAGGAGAAAGGCTGTATCACTGTGGACTGAGGAGTGTGCAGAGGCGATTAGGGAGTGGGACAAGGTGTTTAGGAAAGTGAAGAAGTATCAGTGTCCCAGTAACCTTATTAAGTATAAAAGGGCAGAAGCCGTGGTGAGGAAAGTGGTGAAGATTGCGAAAAGGATTTTCTGGGGACATACTGTGACAATATTGCAGGGGATTGGTAGGTCAGATGTCACCAGGACACGATGATACATGTTATTGTTTGGTCAGATAAATGGGGATGCAGGCATATTTCGGGGTTTGCCAGTGAATCTTGTGGTGCGGACGGATTTGGCGGAGCATCCAGTTTTGCGGCTGTGCTCAGCTTTAGGGGTATGTCAGCGAATGTGTGAGTGCACAAGGATTTCGTGGTGTCGGATGCTTTGGGATGGACACTGATTTGAAGGTTCATTTGAGGGTTTTCTGGTGAGCACAGTTTTGTGGATGCTGACAGATTTGCACAAAATTGGGTGTGTTGGTGGATTTGGGGGTGAACACTAACCTGGGTGAGCCGGGGCATCTGGAGGTGTGTCGAATCTCAATGTGTTTCCGTTTATCCATACTTTAATAAAAATGCAATGTCAACTTTGACCTTTGTTCTTCCTATGTTTTAAATGGAGACAACTTTTTTGTGAACTGTTTGAAATGATTCTTGCCCTGGGAAAATCGAATGTGCATGTGGGGAATCCTCTTAATTTGGAGCTGCGACGGGTCTCAAAATTATTTCATTTGTACATTCATTACTAATAAATGCAATTTGAATTATGCCCTCTGTTCTTGTTTTTTCATTGTTCAGGCAGCCATTTTGTGAAGATTTGGAACTATGCAGTTTGCGGAGACAGATGAGAAGGGACTAAACCAAGGGGATATAATGAATTGGAGATGGACACGTGTATAGTCCGGCAGGGTCAGGCAGAGACAGTTGGTCTACCCACACACCGACACACAAAGGTTTTTTTGGAGTCGGCTGGAATCGAACTCGGGAACGTTCGCTCCGAAGTCCGGCGCTGATCCCACGACAACACCAGCCGGTGTAGTGTTCGTGATTCAATACAATTTCACAAGCTACAATGGCATAATTTACTTCAATATTTTGAGTCTGATAAATGGTTACTTTAAAGTGCATATTTACACTGGAAGCACATTTAATTGATTAAATAACTCGGACGGTTCAGTCACCTGCGTTGGGACAAATTAGCTCCCAATGGTCTTCATATTAATTGAATAGTTTAATCGCGATCCGTCACCGCGGGAATTTCACGTGTCTGATGTAATCAATTTGGAAATAATTTAAATATTTATTTTTAAATCTGTTGAAATCTGTCCCTGTGGAGTGACTGATTTGCATTAAAAACCCGAGGCATGTGCTGCCTCAGCATTTCATTCCGAGAGATCGCGTGTAACACAGGAGGGCCTAATCACTGGACGGAGAAAATGTCTGCATTGCTGGATATGTACAGGAGTGTGGAGAAAATATTGTACGTGTTCATTGCCGTTGTTGGAGTTTCCGGTGAGTGAGCAGAGGGATTCATGTTTGGAATTTCTGATTGTTACCGGTGTAAACCTATTCATGATCATTTTACAAACTTCCAACTTGATGATCATTGTACAGATATTCGTCAGAGTTTTCGATCCTGTCAATTCCACCTTCCGATTTTTCATATTCAATGACAAAGGGAACTGAACCTCTGTCTCTCCTCTAACTCACGGGATAGACTCAAACGCTGTTCTTGCCTCTGATGATACCTTGTCCAGATTTGTCCCAGTGCTGAGGACAGGTAGCTCTCCGAGAAGGTGTGACTGGAGGTGGGGGGGTTCATTGTCAGGTTCATTGTTTCTGAGTTATTGATCAAAGAGAGCCCCTGTGCTCGTGTTTCGCGTCTCCCTGTGGAGTCTGTCACAATCGTAACCTGCTGCCTTTTGGTCAATAATTTGGTCTGATCACCCGATCCGGTATCCAGGGATCTGCTCACGAGTGTTATCGAATTGAACTGCGATTGAAGAATTAATCCGTTAACTGAGCCACTCAGTCTCTGTTTGCTAATACTGTTTCCAGTGTTTTCAATGTGTTTCTCCCCTCTGTGTCTCATCTTGGAAACATCAGATGCTGATTTTCCAGAGTCCTGGTCAGTCACGGTTAAGTCAGTGAAACCGGGCCCCATCAGCGACTGGAATCGGGATCAGCAGCGATCGTTGTTGCTCATTCAGCTCGTTTATATCGCCGACGATTGCCCACACATTGCTTTATCTCCACACTGAAGAAAACAGTTCAGAGATAGTGTGACCCGTGTCTGGTGCTAGATTAGCAGCCGTTCACAGACATCTTTAGCTGCAACTCGATCCGGTGTTAATTCCGGAGAATGTGTCAAGTAATGTCCAGTGTCTGTTTCTGTCCCTCTCTCTCTCCAGTGAATGTAGTGGCGATTGTGATCCTGTCCCGGGGAAAGTGCGGCCTCTCTACCTGCAACCACTCGCTACCTGGTGGCCATGGCAGCGGCCGATCTACTGACCATTGTCACCGGGGTCATTTTGACTCGAATCAGATGGTATTATTTCCCGTGGAGTTTTCTGGACATCACCCCTGTGTGCACTGTTATCGATGTACTGAGCTACACAGCCACACACTGTTCTGTCTGGTTCACCGTCCACTTTCCACCTTTGATCGGTTTGTCGCCATTTGCTGCCGAAGCTGAAAACAAAATATTGCACCGGGAAACTGCGACTGTGGTTCTGACAACAACCGGCGTACTGTCCTGTCTGAAAAAACGTTCCCCGATACTTCATACGGGAACCCAGGTTGATCATCGACAATGTACCGTGGCTCTGTGATCTCAGGGACAATTATTTCACTGACCCCTGGTGGGTTGGATATGACTGGCTCGATACGGTTTTAACTCCGTTCCTCCCTTTCGCCGGGATCCCTGCTGCTCAACGCTCTGACAGTCAGGCATATTTTAGTGGCCAGTCGGGTCCGTAAGGGGCTGAAGGGTCAGAGCAAGGGGGAGAACCGCAGTGACCCGGAGATGGAGAGGCAGGAGGAGGTCTATGGTTTTACTCTTCACCCTCTCCAGCAGCTTCATCCTCCTGTGGATGACACTGGTTGTAAATTTCATATATTATCAGGTCTCAGGAAAAGGATTCGAATCAATGATTCTGAATGGATCTTCTACTACGTTGGGGTTTTATTGATGGATTTCAGCTGCTGCACGAACACATTTATTTACGCGGTGACTCAGTCGAAAATTCAGGGAGCAGGTGATCAGCGCGGTGAAATACCCGATCACCTCGGTGATTCAGTTCATTAATAAAGCCGCGTCCTGAGCACAAGCCAAAGGCGGTTGCAGTAAGGGTTCCATCTCCTCACATTCACCCCCTGATCTCCCAGGGGTTATTCTCGGCAGGTTTATCGCATCGACCGGCAGCTCCCGATATTAGGATAGTGTATGTTTTGTGAGGGGCAAAGCGCCGTCCTGGAGACTCAGTACCGCATTGGACCTGCCAGATGCCAGTAAAAGAAATACACCGGAACGCTGTCCAGCCATCGGTCTTGTGCATATGTCCATCTGTTCCTTTTGCGGCACATCAACCCTACAGCCCACAAAACGGCGGGCATCTTGTCGAATGCTGGTTGTCTGATCCAATGTCAATCACTCTACTCTTTCGCCTTTCCCTTGAATGATTTGCTAATATAATTCGAAATGGGGCGGGGTTTGGTTAAAAGGCGTTTGACAGATCAAATTAAAGTCGGATTCCGGCCATTACTGGACTGGAATGTGGTGCAGAGAATTAGAAAATAAAACCTTCTCTACTTCTTTTTTGAATAAAATTCTTTCCCTTCTTGTTTTACTCCGTTCCCCCATAAAGCTCACAATTATGCATTTTGCAGTGGTGTTTCCTTTATACTCATTATCCAAACGGTCTTGCTATAAGCAACACACACAAAATGCTGGTGGAACGCAGCAGGCCAGGCAGCATCTATAGGGAGAAGCACTGTCGACGTTTCGGGCCGAGACCCTTCGTCAGGACAATCCCAATCTCAATAATTCTCAATCCCACCAACCCCTTAGCTTCTGATTTGCCGGGTGGAAGGTCTTTATCCACCACTGGAATTGTATCAGCTTTTGTAACTTAACCTCTCCGTGCAGGTTGTAGACCCATAGGAAGACCCATGAAACTCATAAGATGTGGGCCAATGAGTTTCCAACAGTAAATCTGACCGACCGCTAGAATAATTGTTTTAAGACTCATTAAAACCGAAAAGACATCTGAATAAATTACAACTTTACACGGACAAATTTCCTCCACCAGTGTAAGCCTAAATGATGGCAACAAATGCAACTCTATATGATGATATAATGGTTAGTAAGTTGTGTCTTTGTCGTAACCTGTAATTAAGGCACAGAAACAGCCAGAGAACATCTCAGTTGTTATCTTTTGATTCTTCTGCAACAATTAATATATCATAATAGTTTTCCGAAATACACTGATGAACCAACAGACTCTCGGACATTGCAGAATTCTCAGACTTATTAAGCTCTGTGACCTAAAGCAAGCTAGTCAGAGGCAGAACAAGATGGGGTTTCAGAGAACGTGACATTGGGGAACATTGCGTAATCCCACAATCCCATCTTCCCAATGCGATAAGATCCCAGCCACCTAAACTTGAAAACACTCTTCGTGTGATGTTGCCAACCGTCCTCGAACACAACGTCAACAGGATGGTAATTTATTTGTCCCGTCTAATGAATCCAGTTCGTTAATATCAACTGCAATCTCCGCAATTATACTTGGCTCATTTCAACCAGTAAAGCTGAAACAGGGGACCACCTTATTGCGTCAGAACACTCCGAACACTTTAAAATTGAAGATGACGCTGATCTACAAGTCACACAGCCATAATCAAGACAGATCCAATTAAACAAATGAACATGGTCCACAATGATATTCATGTAGCTCCCCAGAATACCCATATAGACCATTGAGAATAGTTAATGTTATTATTTTCTGATATGGCGCTTCCATGCCAGCTGATTATCCATCCACATGCCTGGAAATCTTTCCGCTGTCACGTCTTGAAGAGTTTGACCATATCATTTCAAATCAACTGCATGCCTATTAATCACGTTTATAAACAAAGAACTTGTTCATGAGCGACTGAAAGCTTAAATTCTCATATATTTGCCGACTGTTCAAAATTATTAACTGCCAATTGGATCAGTATACTTGCAATTTATGCCTCTAAGCCATAGAGCTCCATCATCTGCATATAGTGATTTACACACTTCAGTGCCTGTCTCAGAGAGAACATCATTAATCATAACATTAGATAATAAAGGGTTACAAATACGGCGTTGTGGGTTTCCACCCGTACCAGCACCGCCGTCCAAATATAGAACTCAGACAAAGTCTCGCAGTCTCCTGCTCGATCCTCATTTCCATAAAGCCATAAGACATGGAAGCAGAGTCAGGCCATCCGGCCCATCGATGTCTGCTCCACCACTCACTCATGGTTGATCCTTTCTTTCCGTCCTCCTCAACCCCAGCTACCGGCCTTCTCCCTGAACCTTTGATGCCATGTCCAATCAAGAAACTATCAATGTCTGCCTTAAATGCACCCAACGCCGTGGGCTCTGCAGCTGCATGTGGCAAGAAATTCCACAAATTCACCACCCCTTTGTCTGAAAGAATTTCTCCACATCTCTGTTTTGAAACGGCGCCCCTCTCTCCTGAGGCTATGCCCTCTTTTCCTAAACTCTCCCACCATGGGAAACATCCTTTCCATAATTCAATCCAAAGTCCTTCCGGACTCCGCCTCCCGCTGCGGGCATGTGAGACTTAGTTGCTTATTGTCCGTCTTTAATCTCTCCCTTTTCCGATTCAAACTTTGAAATCTTAACTTTATCAGTCGAATTTGTATAGTTATAATTATGGCTATTCGAAGAGCACCAGACGAATCCCGACCCCTCTAATGGAAAATCTAAAAAAAAGCTGACGAGTTCTCGGAAGAAGCCCCTTGGGTCAAGAGATTGGAATCTCGAATCACCGGTATCTGCGCTAAAATAACTCAACTAAAAGAGAAATTTGAAGAAAGAATTGACTCTCTGAGCCTCGACTTAAAGGAGTTAATCGAAATGCGGCTGACCTTTCTTCTCGTTTGGAAAAGGCTCAACAACGGATCGTGGGGTTTGGAAGCTCGATCGCGTCGGAATAATATTCGAATTGTTGGATTAAAAGGGAAGTCAGAATCTGCCGACACACTGGATTATTTTGCTAAAATGTTTCGGTCTTTATTTCCGGAGGTTTGTTCGCAACCCCCGGAGCTTGATCGGCTCACAGAACCGGTGCTTTAAAATCTTTGGATGAAGGTAAAAACAGGCATGTCGTTGTGCGTTTTCTCCGTCTTGGAGACAAGGACCGCATTATTAAACTTGCAAGAAAACAAAGATCATTTCAATTTCAAGGTTCAGAAGTTCGTTTTTTTCAAGATTTTCCACGTGAAATTGTGAGAAACGTGCTGCATTTGACTCTTCTATGAAATTACTTTCCAAAAAAGCTCTTTCCATTCTTACAATAGCCAGCCAAATTAAGCTTTGTGTAAAAAATTCTGGAGTTCGTATTTTTGATGATCCAGCCGAAGCATTGCGTTTTATTAACTCTTTGTCTGACGAGTCCGATGTCGAATCTGAAGTTTGAATAATTTATAATAATTTCACTGTCTTGTGCTGTAAAGCGATGAAATTGGAAGATTTGATGGTTATAGAAAATTTTTACCTCAAAATGTATTCTTAGCTTCGAAAAAGACTGGGTTTGGATGTTTTAACCTGGGAAAATATAGCGGGAGAACTGTTGAAAGACTCCAGATAATTTTGAACCATCTAGTTTCTTTTCTCTGCAGCATTTAAATGAACCAACTTCTTTTTCTGTATGCTTTGTAAAAGTTTTTTTGTTAAGTAATTGCTTCGATTTTTTACGTTTAAAGAAAGACTGGATAATTTAATGATGGCAATTGTTTTTCCTTTTGTGCAAATATTTCAACCACGACGAGTCTGAAGCCTGAAGTTTGAATGATTTATAATGCTTGAGTGTCTCACGGTGTAAAGACTGATAACACTGGAAGATCTGGTGGTCACAGAAAGTATTTAGCTTAAAATTCATTTTTATTTTTGGCAAAGACTGGTTTGGTCGGTTTTAACCTCAGAAGATATAGTGGGAGAACTGTTGATAGGCTGTAGTTAAGTTTGTACTTCTAGAACTTTTTACTTTTTGCAGCATTTAAATGAATTAATTGTTTGTTTTTATTCTGTATGCTTTATTTGAAGATCTTTGAAGAAATTATTTGCTTTTCTTGTGTTTTAATGATAGTCGGATAATTTAAAGATGGCGATTGTTTTTCCTTTGTGCAAATATTTCAAGAATTGTTTTGGATGTGTTTTTCTTCCCTTATCTAATACTATGAGGTTACTTTCAAATTGAAGGTCGTTTTCTTTTATAGGAAAAACACTATCTTTTAAAGTTAACTTTACTGAGATAATGTCGACTGTAATGAGATTTATGTCCGGTAGACGGAGGCAGAGATTACTTTTTTTTATATCCACGTAGGCGGAGCTTTAACAGCATCGATGCTTTCTCGGGGCGTGCGTCGATAGATATCGACTTTCTTTTCCGGGCTTTATAATTTGGGAGGTTTTTTTTTTCTTTTTTTAACCCCCATTATGGAATCCCGGATTATTTTTACTGTTGTTCATCTCCGCCACTTTCGATCACTTTATTCTGAAAATATTTTAACTAAAATCATCTCGATGAATCAAACGGGCTTTATTAAAGGCCGTTCTCCCCTTCCCCCACCACCACTGCAATCCCCTCTCCCTCAGATCCCATCGTCACTCCTGGGCCCTCAGGGAACTAATTCCGCTAGACGGAGGAGAGTGGTGGTACAGGGGAAATGGTTAGGTTCCATCTTCCTCTCACCCAACCCTTCCCTCTCCAATGACACTACCAGCCTCCCTCCCCCCTCTGATCCCATCTCTCATCCGTGCCGGGTCTTTACCATTCCCTCCGACGTTCAACTCTCTGAGGCAGAGCGCTCTGTCCTCAGTAAGGGCCTCAGCTTTATCCCTCTTCGCCCACACCTCAGCGAGTTCCGCGTACGCCATGACGCTGAACTCATCTTCGCCGGCTCCGTCACCGAGCTTATTTCTTTGGGAAGGACCTCTCCTACCCCCACCGATGACCCCATCTCCCGTCTTCAGCCCGCCTCCTCTTCATGGACACACCCGCTCCGGTCTTCTGCCTGCTCTGGATTTCTCTATTGCTAATTTCCGACGGGACATCAACCGTCTCGACTTCACCACACCCCTGTTCCAATTCCAACCTAACTCCGTCCGGACGCTCTGCTCTCTGCTCCCTCCGCACCAATCCCAAACCTCACTATAAAACGCGCTGATAAGGGGGGAGCTTGTTGTTGTCTGGCGTACTGATCTCTACCTGTCCGAGGCACAGCGACAACTCTCTGATACCTCCTCTTATTTAACCCCTTGATCATGACCCTACTAAGGAGCACCAGGCTGTCTCCTATACCATCACCAACCTTATCAGCTCTGGGGATCTCCCATCCACTGCCACCAACCTCATAGTTCCCACACCCCGCACTTCCCCTTTCTACCTCCTACCCAAGATCCACAAACCTGCCTGTCCAGGTAGACCTATTGTCCCAGCTTGCTCCTGCCCCACCGAACTCATTTCTGCATACCTTGACACTGTCTTATCCCCCCTTGTTCAATCTCTTCCCACCTATGTTCATGACACTTCTCACGCTTTTAATTTTTTCAATTATTTTATGTTGCCTGGCCCCCTCCGTCTTATTTTCAGCATGGTTATCCAGTCCCTATATCGCTCCATCATTCACCCGGACGGTCTCACAAAGCTCTTCGCTTCTTTTTGGAATCCAGACCTAACCATTTCCCCTCTACCACCACTCTCCTCCGTCTAGCGGAATTAGTTCTTACTCCTCAATAATTTCTCCTTTGGCTCCTCCTACTATAAGCCTATAGACTCTCACAGCTACCTGGACTATTCCTCTTCCCATCCTGTCTCTCGCAAAAATGCTATCCCCTTCTCACAATTCCTCCGTCTCCGCCGCATCTGCTCTCAGGATGAGGCTTTTCATTCCAGGACGAAGGAGATGTCTTCTTTTTTAAACAAGGGGGCTTCCCTTCGCCCACCATCAACTCTGCTCTCAAACGCATCTCTCCCATTTCCCGCACATCTGCCTTCACCCCATCCACCCACCACCCGACTCGTGATAAGGTTCCCCTTGTCCTCACCTACCAGCCCACCCGCCTCCAGGTTCAATGTATAATTCTCCGTAACTCCGCTACCTCCATTGGGATCCCACTACCAAGCACATCATCTCCCACCGCCCCCCCCCCTTTTCTGCTTTCAGGAGGGATCTCTCCCTACGCGACTCCCTTATCCACTTATTTCCCCAATTTCCCCCCCCCCCCATCCCTTCCCTCCTGGCAGTTATCCTTGTAAGAGTGCTACACCTGCCCTTACACTTCACCCTCACCACCTTTCAGGGTCCCAGACTGTCCTTCCAGGTGAGGCGACACTTCACTTATGAGTTGGCTGGTGTGGGTATACTGCGTCTGGTGCTCCCGATGTGGTCTTTTATATATTGGTGAGAGACCGACACAAACTGGGAGACCTTTCGCTCGGTCCGCCAGAGAAAGCAGGATCTCACTGTGGCCACACATTTTAATTCCACGTCCCATTCCCATTCCGATATGTCTATCTATGGCCTCCTCTACTGTCAAAATAAATCCACACTCAGGTTGGAGTAACAACAGCTTATATACCGGCTGGGTAGCTTCCAACCTGATAGCATGAACATTGACTTCTCTAACTTCCGTTAATGCCCCTCCTCCCCTTCTTACCCCATTCCTGACATACTTAGTTTTTTTTCTCTCTCTCTCTCTGCCCATCACTGCCTGTTCTCCATCTCCCTCAGGTGCTCTCCCCCCCTTTCTTTCTCCAGAGTCCTCCTGTCCCATGATCATTTCCCTTCTCCAGCTCTTTATCACTTTCGCCTGTCACCTTTTCCAGCTCTTAGCTTACATTCCACCCCCTCCGGTCATCTCCTATCACTTCACAGTTCCCCCTCCGCCCAGTACTTTCAAATCCCTTACTACCTTTTGTTAGTCCTGACAAAGGGTCTCGGCCCGAAACGTCGACAGTGCTTCTCCCTATAGATGCTGCCCGGCCTGCTGTGTTCCACCAGCATTTTGTGTGTGTTGATTGAACTTCCAGCATCTGCAGATTTCCTCGTGTTTGCACTGTACATCATCTGCCAACCTTTTTGCCCATATTCCTAAAATGCCGATCAGTCCGCCATTTCGTTTGCCCCATTACTAAGTCTCCAGCATCGTTTACCTACGGCCTGAAATTCCCTCTCTCCTCCCTTTTAACACGTTTATGTATCTGAAGAAATGCTTGGTGTCTTGTTTTTGTCTCTGTCTAGCTTAAATTCGTATTCCATCTTTACCTTCTTAATGTCTTTTTAGTTGTTTTCTTTTGGCTTTCATAAGCTTCCCAGTTGTTTAACTTCCCACAATTGTTTTCCTCAATTCTCTTGGGCTTTTATGCTGGCATTGACATTCCTGCAAACTCTTCCTCTTTTGTGATGTATTTATCCTGTGCCTTCCGAATTGCTTCCGGAAATTCCAGCCATCGCTGCCCTGCCGTGGATCCTGCCGGTGATCTTTCCAGTTAATTCTGGCCGATTGTAATCGCCTCTGTGATTACCGTCACTCTGCGGTAATACCACCACATCTGATTTCCGCTTCTCCCTTCTCAAACTTCAGGGTGAATTCAAAAACATTATGCTCGTTTTGCCCCTAAAGGTTCTTCTACTTTCAGGTTTCCAATCACTTTTGCTTCATTGCCCCACACCCGATTCAGTAGAGCGATCTCCAGTCGGTTCAAATCGTGAGCTGCCTTAAAAAGCGATCTCGAAGGCACTCGAGATATCCCTTTACCAGGAATCAAGCTGTACCTGATTTTTCCAATCTACATGCACATTTAAATTCCTCATGACTCTTCTACCATTTCCTTTTCGGTAAGCATTCACTATCTCCCGTTTAATTTGTAGGTCACATCCTTACTGCTGTTCCCATGGTCTACACAGTGTCTTTCACCTTGTAAGTTCCTTAGCTCTATCCACATTGGTTCAACACCTTCCGCCCCTGCATCACCTCTTTCTAATGGTTTGATTTTACTTGTTTATTTTTACAATCAGAGCTACGTCCACCACCTCTGCCTTCCAGCCTGTTCTTTCGATACTGTCTGCATCCTTGGATACTAATCTCCCAGCTATAATTAGCTTTCAGTTATTGACGGCAGTCATTGGTAGTAGCGGAGGCGATAATTAAGATACAGAATTAAAAAAACTATATTTATCCATACCCCGCCCTGTATTTTCCCGTTAGCCCATTATTCATGTGGAAGTTGGAGATCAGAGTAACTGACAGTGGATTAGCCAACCGGTATCACACTAGCCCTACAGTCCTCTGGGAACGTCAGATGGTCAGGTACTGAGCATGAAGAGGAATAGACAGACATATCCACAGACCAAATGGTGGGCGGCATTCTGGAGCAGTACATTGATTGGCATATGGCGGACCAATGAGTTTCTGAGCCACCTTGACGGTGTTTTACTCCCTCACGTCCACGCCGCTCCCTCCACCACACAAACTACCCCTAATGTCCCGCAGCTGCCGGTCGCTGGAAAATCGGCCCGGGAATAACACCTTGGCCATCAGGCAGTGAATGAGAGAACCAGAGCCCGGGCTCGAGATTCAGTGGCCGCATTGGCTCATGCTCAGGACGCGGCTTCAATTGATAAACTGAAACACCGAGGCACACTTGGAAAAAAATGTTGAATTTCCCATGGGGATGAATAAAGTATTCTATCTATCTATCTATCTAATCTATCTATCTATCTATCTAATCTATCTATCTATATTTCACCGCGGTGATCACCCTGCTCCCTGTTCCTGATTTGACTGAGTCACCGCGTAAATAAATGTGTTCGTGCAGCAGCTGCAATTCATCAGGAATACCCGAAGTACTGAAAGATCAATTCAGAATCATTGAATTCGAATCCTTTTCCTGAGACCTGATAATATATGAAATTTACAACCAGTGTCATCCACAGGAGGATGAAGCTGCCGGAGAGGGTGAAGAGTAAAACCACAGACCTCCTCCTGCTCTCCATCTCCGGGTCACTGCGGTTTCTCCCACTTGCTCTGACCCTTCAGCCCCTTACGGACCCGACTGGCCAATAAATGTGTCTGACTGTCAGAGCGTTGAGCAGCAGGATCCCAGCGAAAGGGAGGAACGGAGTTAAAACCGTATCCAACCAGTCATACCCTCTCCATCCAGGGTCAGTGTAATAACTGTCCATGGTTCTACAAAACCACGGCATATTGTCGATGATCACGCTGGGTTCCCATGTGAAGTATCGGGGAACGTTTTTTCAGACAGAATAGTATACCGGTTGTTGTCAGAACCACAGCCGCAGTTTTCCCGGTGCGACAAACCGATCAAATGTGAAAGTGACGGTGAACCAGACAGAACAGTCTATGACTGTGTACATTAGTGATCGCGGACACTGCACACAGGGGTGATATCCAGAAATTCAACGGAAAGCAATACCAATTGATTCGAGTCAAAATGACCCCGGTGACAATGGTCAGTAGATCGGCCGCTGCCGTGGCCACCAGGTAGCGAGTGGTGCAGGTAGAGAGGCCGCACTTTCCCGGGACAGTAAAGGGAGAGGGAGAGAGAGAGAGAGGGAGAGAGAGGGAGAGAGAGAGAGAGAGAGAGAGAGAGAGAGAGAGAGAGAGAGAGAGAGAGAGAGAGAGAGGAGAGAGAGAGAGAGAGAGAGAAGTGAGAGTGAGAGAGAGAGAGAGAGAGAGAGAGAGAGAGAGAGGAGAAGAGAGAGAGGAGAGAGAGAGAGAGAGAGAGGAAGAGAGAGAGAGAGAGTGTGAGAGAGAGAGATGAGAGAATGAGAGAGAGAGAGGAGAGAGAGGAGAGAGAGAGGAGAGAGAGAGAGGAGAGAGGAGAGAGAGAGAGACCCTGTGAACGGCCGCTAATCTAACATCAGACACGGGTCACTCTGTCCTCGACCTGCATTCTTCCGTATGAAGGGACGACGATGTGTGGACAATCGTCGGCGATAAAAGCGATCTGCATGCACACATAAAATGCTGGCGGGACCCAGCAGGTCAGGCAGCATTGATGGAATAGAAAAGCTGTCGTTTCGGGGCGAGAACCTATCTTCGGGTCGATACAGCGACCAATCTGCATGAACAACCAGCGTTCGGAAGCAGATCCCGGTTTAACTGATTTAACCGTGACTGGCCAGGCCTCTTGAAACTCGAGCATCTCAATATCTGACGGGGTAGAGAAGGGATACAGAGAGGAGAAACACACACAAAATACTGGCGGTACCCAACAGGTCCGGCAGTATCACATGGAATGGAAAAACTATCGTTTCGGGGCGAGACCTATCTTCGGGTCAATACAGCGCCCCAAATTACGACGGTCTCAGAGGGAAAGCAGGAACAACTTAGTAACCAGAGACCGGGTGGCTCCGTTAATGGATTAATTCTACAGCATAGTTCAATCCGTTAACAGGCGGCAGCAGATCCATGGGCACCGGTTCAGTTGATCTGTGACAGATTCCACCGGGAGACGTGAAACACTGGACCAAGGGTTCACTCTGATAATAACTCAGAACAAGTGAACATCACAATATAACCCATCCCAGTCACCCTTTACGGAGAGCTTCCCTTCCCCAGCTGTGGGGACAACTCCTGACAAGGTCCCACTAAAAGCCTCCCAGTTACACCGTCCAGGAGAGCTGCCTGTCCCCGGTACTGGGACACTATCTGGACAAGGTCCCACTAAAAGCCTCCCAGTTACACCGTCCAGTAGAGCTGTCTGTTCCCGGTATTGGGACAAATCTGGACAAGGTCCCACTAAAAGCCTCCCAGTTTACACCGTCCAGGAGAGCTGCCTCTCCCGGTACTGGGACAAAATCTGGACAGGGTCCCACTAAAAGCCTCCCAGTTACACCGTCCAGTAGAGCTGCCTGTTCCCATTACTGGGGACAAATCGGACAGGGTTCCCACTAAAAGCTCCCAGTTACACCGTCCTGGAGCCATCAAGCGCACCTCATAGGTTCAGTCTGTCATTCCCTTTTCAGCCTCCCCAATGCATTGCGTAGAGACTGTCCGAGCTCTCCCCTCTTCCAGAATTACGCCCATGATATTTCTGTATCACTGACAAACAATGCAATGTTATCCAGTTCCCTGAGCCAGTGTCCACACCTTCCGTCTGGTGTCCTGAAAAGGGTTCTTCCTCCACACTCGCCATTTGTTCTTAGTCGTCGCACCATCACGACAAAGGCTGAGAACTGTCTGCTCGCTGGTTTCCGACACAAACACTCTCACACACAAAGAGACGGACACACACAGATGCGGAGACATATAACACATTGAGATGCAGATGCTGTCATGGTCCGGTCCGTGAAACCCGCATTCCGGTTCATGTTTCGGTCCATGCTCCTTATTCCAGGTTTTCCGGGTTTTCCCAGTTTCTTTTGAGGCAGCTGATTCTTCTTTGGGGCTGGTCTCATAAACAGCTTCAGGATCAGCCTCTGGCTGCTGGATTGTTCCTGTCCTAACCCCCGTCTGTATCCCTTCCCTTCACCTTCCTCTTGCTTTGCCTCGCCTTGCCTCGCCTGGAGCCTTGCGTTGCGTTTGCTTGCAGACTTGCCTCACCCTCGCTTGACTCTGCCTGGAGCCTCGCCTCGCCTCGCCTCGCCTAGTGTTGCCTCTGCCTGGAAACTTGTCTCGTCTTGCCTGTGTCGGGAGCCTCGCCCTGTTAGGAACTACTCTTTGTGTCCACAACTCCGCTAGGCAGGTCCGCTCCGTTTGCCGCTACCTAGCTTTGGGAACCGTCTTGTCATGTTTCAGCGTTCTGTGTAATGAGTCCCGTCCTGTATCCAAGGAGGGGTCCCGTCCCGGCTCTGTGTTCTGTGTAATGACTCACGGGCCTACGTCCTGTATCCAAGGAGGGGTCCCGTCCCGGCTCTGTGTTCTGTGTAATGACTCACGGGCCTACGTCCTGTATCCAAGGAGGGGTTCCGTCCCGGCTCTGTGTTCTGTGTAATGACTCACGGGCCTACGTCCTGTATCCAAGGAGGGGTCCCGTCCCGGCTCTGTGTTCTGTGTAATGACTCACGGGCCTACGTCCTGTATCCAAGGAGGGGTCCCGTCCCGGCTCTGTGTTCTGTGTAATGACTCACGGGCCTACGTCCTGTATCCAAGGAGGGGTCCCGTCCCGGCTCTGTGTTCTGTGTAATGACTCACGGGCCTACGTCCTGTATCCAAGGAGGGGTCCCGTCCCGGCTCTGTGTTGCTGTGTAATGACTCACGGGCCTACGTCCTGTATCCAAGGAGGGGTACCCGTCCCGGCTCTGTGTTCTGTGTAATGACTCACGGGCCTACGTCCTGTATCCAAGGAGGGGTCCCGTCCCGGCTCTGTGTTCTGTGTAATGACTCACGGGCCTACGTCCTGTATCCAAGGAGGGGTCCCGTCCCGGCTCTGTGTTCTGTGTAATGACTCACGGGCCTACGTCCTGTATCCAAGGAGGGGTCCCGTCCCGGCTCTGTGTTCTGTGTAATGACTCACGGGCCTACGTCCTGTATCCAAGGAGGGGGTCCCGTCCCGGCTCTGTGTTCTGTGTAATGACTCACGGGCCTACGTCCTGTATCCAAGGAGGGGTCCCGTCCCGGCTCTGTGTTCTGTGTAATGACTCACGGGGCCTACGTCCTGTATCCAAGGAGGGGGTCCCGTCCCGGCTCTGTGTTCTGTGTAATGACTCACGGGCCTACGTCCTGTATCCAAGGAGGGGTCCCGTTCCGGCTCTGTGTTCTGTGTAATGACTCACGGGCCTACGTCCTGTATCCAAGGAGGGGTCCCGTCCCGGCTCTGTGTTCTGTGTAATGACTCACGGGCCTACATCCTGTATCCAAGGAGGGGTCCCGTCCCGGCTCTGTGTTCTGTGTAATGACTCACGGGCCTACGTCCTGTATCCAAGGAGGGGTCCCGTCCCGGCTCTGTGTTCTGTGTAATGACTCACGGGCCTACGTCCTGTATCCAAGGAGGGGTCCCGTCCCGGCTCTGTGTTCTGTGTAATGACTCACGGGCCTACGTCCTGTATCCAAGGAGGGGTCCCGTCCCGGCTCTGTGTTCTGTGTAATGACTCACGGGCCTACGTCCTGTATCCAAGGAGGGGACCCGTCCCGGCTCTGTGTTCTGTGTAATGACTCACGGGCCTACCTCCTGTATCCAAGGAGGGGTCCCGTCCCGGCTCTGTGTTCTGTGTAATGACTCACGGGCCTACGTCCTGTATCCAAGGAGGGGTCCCGTCCCGGCTCTGTGTTCTGTGTAATGACTCACGGGCCTACGTCCTGTATCCAAGGAGGGGTACCGTCCCGGCTCTGTGTTCTGTGTAATGACTCACGGGCCTACGTCCTGTATCCAAGGAGGGGTCCCGTCCCGGCTCTGTGTTCTGTGTAATGACTCACGGGCCTACGTCCTGTATCCAAGGAGGGGTCCCGTCCCGGCTCTGTGTTCTGTGTAATGACTCACGGGCCTACGTCCTGTATCCAAGGAGGGGTCCCGTCCCGGCTCTGTGTTCTGTGTAATGACTCACGGGCCTACGTCCTGTATCCAAGGAGGGGTCCCGTCCCGGCTCTGTGTTCTGTGTAATGACTCACGGGCCTACGTCCTGTATCCAAGGAGGGGTCCCGTCCCGGCTCTGTGTTCTGTGTAATGACTCACGGGCCTACGTCCTGTATCCAAGGAGGGGTCCCGTCCCGGCTCTGTGTTCTGTGTAATGACTCACGGGCCTACGTCCTGTATCCAAGGAGGGGTCCCGTTCCGGCTCTGTGTTCTGTGTAATGACTCACGGGCCTACGTCCTGTATCCAAGGAGGGGTCCCGTCCCGGCTCTGTGTTCTGTGTAATGACTCACGGGCCTACATCCTGTATCCAAGGAGGGGTCCCGTCCCGGCTCTGTGTTCTGTGTAATGACTCACGGGCCTACGTCCTGTATCCAAGGAGGGGTCCCGTCCCGGCTCTGTGTTCTGTGTAATGACTCACGGGCCTACGTCCTGTATCCAAGGAGGGGTCCCGTCCCGGCTCTGTGTTCTGTGTAATGACTCACGGGCCTACGTCCTGTATCCAAGGAGGGGTCCCGTCCCGGCTCTGTGTTCTGTGTAATGACTCACGGGCCTACGTCCTGTATCCAAGGAGGGGACCCGTCCCGGCTCTGTGTTCTGTGTAATGACTCACGGGCCTACCTCCTGTATCCAAGGAGGGGTCCCGTCCCGGCTCTGTGTTCTGTGTAATGACTCACGGGCCTACGTCCTGTATCCAAGGAGGGGCCCCGTCCCGGCTCTGTGTTCTGTGTAATGACTCACGGGCCTACGTCCTGTATCCAAGGAGGGGCCTTGGTTTTCCTTGTCCCTGTCTCTCCCTCGGCTCTGTGTTTTGCGTCCCTGTCTCTTCCTCGACCAAGTCAAGGCTTTGGGATCTCGCACAGTCCCAGTCAGGTCCAAGGTCCTTCGCCTGTTCAAGCCACGGCGTTGTGTTCTCGTCTTGTCCATGTGCCTCGCTCAGCCCAGGTGTACCTTGCCCAGCCCGGTGCTGGGGTTCCCTTGTCCTCTCCAGGAGTCTCACGTCCAGTCCAGTGGCTCTCCTTGTCCTGTAGCCACGTCTTGTCCGAGCTTGGTTCTGGAGTCCGAGCCCGAGGCAAGACCCAGGTTCTGGGTCCTTGTCCAGTCTCTGGCTGGGAGTCCAAGCCCAGGCTCCCAGTTCCCAGTTCCATGTCCTGCTTCCGCTATCATCGTCAAGTCCCAGCCCAGGCCCGGAATCCTTGTCTCGTCCGGAGCCTGTGTCATGTCCAGCGTCCTTTCTTTCCCACTGTCCTTGCTTCCTTCTTACGCCTAGTCCTGTTCCTGGTAGTTCAGTGCCTTTGGGTCCGGATGACAGGGTTAGTGAGGCTCCCAGGGCTTGACCTAAATGATCTCCAAACTTGTGAGACGAATTGGGGACCCCGGTCAGAAATAATGTCAGAGGGCTGCAGGCGGAAGACGTGATGGACGAGAAGGTCGGCTGTTCTCCGAGCTGTAGGGAGTTTGGGAAGGGCTATGAAGGGCACCGCTCTGGAGAAGCCGTCCACCACGGTGAGTACGACATTGTTCCCATCTGAAGGAGGTAGTCCCGTAACAAAATCCAGCGTGATGTGAGACCAGCCGCGGCTCGGGACAGGTAGGGGACGAAGCAATCCAGCAGGTGGTCGGTGGGAGGCTTTTCCACGGGTGCAAGCAGAACAGACAGAGGCAAAGGAACGGGTGTCAGCGTCCATGGAGGGCCAGCAGACATGTCTCTTCAGGAGGGTCAGAGTCCGATCGATCCCGGGATGGGCAGGCGAAACGAGACGTGTACTCCCCACTGGAGAACCTGAGATCGAAAGGAATCGGGTACAAAGAGGAGATTGGAGGGTCCGTTGCCAGGGTCAGTCTGAATCCATTGGGCCACTTTAACTATGGCCTCGATCTCCCAGGTGAGTGCAGCCACTACACAGGATGGTAGAGGAATGGTCTCGGAGTTGGGAAGGCCCTCCTCGGAAATGTATTGACGGGAGAGAGCATCGGGCTTCCCGTTCTTGGACCCCGGACGATAGGTGAGGGTGAACCTGCACCGGCCAAAACATAATGCCCCACGGGATGGCGGGAATTCGGGCGTTATGCGGTTTGGATGTATGCGAGGATCTTGCGTTCGCACCAGATGATGAACGGATGTTCCGCTCCCTCCCGTCAGTGCCTCCACTCCTCCAAAGCGAGTTTGACCGCCAGTAACTCCCGGTTCCCTACGTCGTAAGTTCATTCGGCGGGAGACCGCTGGCGAGAAAAGAAGGCACTAGGATGAAGTTTCTGATCAGGACCTGAACTTCGGGAGAGGAGCGCTCCCACCCCAGAGTCGGAGGCGTCGACCTCCACCATGAATTGACAAGAGGGGTCTGGTTGGACCAGGATGGGAGCGGAGGTGACACGCCTCTTCAGCTCTGAGAACGCTGAGTCAGCTTCGGGGGTCCCAATGAAAAGGGGGTCCTAGGTGGGTAAGGGGCGCCGCCACCCGACCATACTCCCTGATGAACCGGCGACAGAAGTTCGCGAAGCCCAGAAATGGCTGGAGTTGCCTGCGTGTCGTGGGTCATGGCCGCTCCGCCACCGCCCGGATCTTCTCGGGATCCGCTCTCGGTGATGTTCCCTCAGGAGATGAAGTCACACTTCTCAGCTTTAACCAATCATTTGTTCTCCCAAAGCCACTGTAGCAACTGACGGACATGAACTGGAAACTGCTGGAGAAGATTAGGATGTCATCCAGATAAACAAACACAAAACGGTTAATCAAGACTCTTAGGACATCGTTAATCAGGGCTTGGAAGATCAGCGGGGGCATTGGTGAGGCCAAATGGCATGACCAGGTATTCGAAGTGGCTGGAGGGATATTAAATGCCGTTTTCCACTCGTCTCCCTCCCTTATTCTGGCCAGATGGCAGGCGCTTCGTGGGTCCCACCTGGAGAAGATGGCGGTTCCGTGAAGTGGTTGGAAAGTGGAGTTTATGAGGGGCAGTGGATACTCGTTCTTCATGGTTTATGATTTGGGCCTCGCTAGTCGATGGACGACGTAGTGAACCAACCCTGTTCCACACAAAGAAGACCCCTGCGCCCGCCGGGGAGGATGAGGGTCGGATAATGCCCGCCGCGAGAGATTCGCTGATGTAATCCTCCATTACTTCCCTCTCTGGTCAGGACATGTTATAGAGCCGACTGGTGGGGAGAGGAGCTCCGGGGAGAAGGTCAATAGCACAATCGTATGGTCGGAGTGGAGGCAGGGAAAGGGCCCGGTGCCTACTAAACACTTGCCCCAGGTCGTGGTACTCCGCTGGAGCCCCGGACGTGTCAGGGGGTTCAGTGGCAGACGAGGTCGCGGTGGCTTTTACAGGGGAAAGGGCCGACTGTAGACAAGCGGAGTGACAAAACGGACTCTAGCCGGCTATCTTCCCAGTGGACCAATCAATGTGGGAGTTATGGCGGCTTATCCAGGGGTACCCAATAACTATAGGAGCTTGAGGAGAGGAAATTAGGTGAAATTGTACCTGTTCCCGATGGTTCCCAGAGAGAACCAAAGACAGTAGTGGTGTTCAGTGAGTGACTCGGGCCAGACGTCTTCCGTCCAGTGCCCGGGCTTCCAGAGGGGTACTCAACGGCTCCCGAGGAATTCCGGCCCGGGAAGCTGTGTCTTCATCCAACAGATTCCCCTCGGCACCGGAGTCCACCAAGGCGGACAGAGACAGGGGCTGTTGGTGGTAGTTTACAGTAGCTTGGATCTGCATCCGGGTTTGGGGGACGGAAGGGAATGTTGTCTGACTCTCCTTTCTACTGGTGAGCCCTCCCTTTTGGCCGAAGGGAACAGGTAGCACGAAAATGGCCAGTTCATTCTGTTACTCAAAGCGACTGAGGAGAACCCAAGTGCAGGACTCAGGCACGGAGATTGAGTTGGGATGCTTGCGCAGACGTGAACTTTGAACAGCGAGCAGGAGGAATCTTGACACGGAGCTCTGATATGGAGTCTGGACACGGAGACGGGGTTTTCAGATAATATCTGGAGCTGAAATTGGGGCACGATAGGGGATTAACCATCGGGAGCCTGACAGCATGAACTGATTTAATAGCTGCTTTAAATATTTACTTAACCCCGGTTTTACAGCCCAGTCTGTCTCTCTTAAACCCGGAGGAAAACAAAATCGAGCGACTAGAGGAACTGAGCGGGTCAGGCAGCATCTGTGGAGGGAGAATCGACATTTCGGAATGAATGATCTTCACCTTGAAAGCCGATTGTACATTCCTCTCCACAGATTCTGCGTGACATAGAAACTAGGTGCAGGAGTAGACCATTCGGCCCTTCGAGCCTGCACCGCCATTCAGCATGATCATGACTGATCATCCAACTCAGAACCCTGTACCTGCTTTCTCTCCATACCCCCTGATCCCTTTAGCGACAAGGGCCATATCTAACTTCCTCTTAAATATAGCCAATGAACCAGCCTCAACTGTTCCCTGTGGCAGAGAACTCCACAGATTCACCACTCTCTGTGTGAAGAACTTTTTCCTCATCTTGGTCCTAAAAGGCTTCCTCTTTTTCTTTAAACTGTGACCCCTCGTTCTGGACTTCCCCAACATCGGAAACAATCTTCCTGCATCTAGCCTGTCCAATCCCTTTAGAATTTTATACGTTTCAATAAGATCCCCCCTCAATCTTCAAAATTCTAGTGAGTATAAGCCTAGTCTATCCAGTCTTTCTTCATATGAAAGTCCTGCCGTCCCAGGAATCAATCTGGTGAACCTTCTTTGTACTCCCGCTATGGCAAGAATGTCTTTCCTCAGATTAGGGGACCAAAACTGCACACAATACTCTAGGTGCGGTCTCACCAAGGCCTTGTACAACTGCAGTAGAACCTCCCTGCTCCTATACACAAATCCTTTTGCTATGAATGTCTACATACCATTTGCCTTTTTCACCGCCTGCTGTACCTGCATGCCCACCTTCAATGACTGGTGTACAATGACACCCAAGTCTCGTTGCACCTCCCCTTTTCCTAATTTGCCACCATTCAGATAATAATCTGTTTTCCTGTTCTTGCAACCAAAGTGGATATCTTACATTTATCCACATTAAATTGCATCTGCCATGTATTTGCTCACTCACCAAACCTGTCTAAGTCACCCTGGATCCTCTTAGCATCCTCCTCACAACTAACACCGCCGCCCAGCTTCGTGTCATCCGCAAACTAGGAGATGCTGCATTTAATTCTCTCGTCTAAATCATGAATATATATTGTAAACAACTGGGGTCCCAGCACTGAGCCTTGCGGTACCCCAGTAGTCACTGCTCAGTTTCTCTGGCATCATGTTTCCTACTCGAGATTCCAGCATCTGCAGTCTCTTGTGCCTCTCTTTTCAGAATTTGCCCCTTTCAGTCCTGCCTCAGACTGAACCAGGCTTTTCTGTCCGTTTTCATTTCTGTTCTGCTTCTTCTTTAGCCCATCACGCCACCGGGACACAAGCTCGCCAGATTCCTCTGCCCAGGGCCGTGATTTAATCGGGCCTGTGGCTTCCCTCTATCCACATGATTCAATCGTCTTCCAGGGGAACGTCCTTCCGATCCCAGGGATGAGGCCTTTAGAGATTTAGTTGACGTTTCTGTCGCACTGGGCTTTTACGGGATGGGGTTGCTAGAACCATGCGCAACACTCCTCCGTTCGTAGCCGGGCTTAGGCAGTCCATAGCCGAGTTTTCATTTCTGTTAGGAACTACTGAATGTGTTTCTGATCCCACGCTGATATGGAAATGGCCACAATTCTTTCCCACTGAACATACGCAGTGACATTATATTCATTCCCTGAGTCTGCAGCGCGTGTAGTGGACAACCGCGGTACTGCAGGCGATCAGCAGCTCCCCGAAAGCGAAAGCATTCTGAATCAGGAAGTGCCGGGAGTTAACATGGCTTCGAAAAGAAAGGCCGAGAGTTGGACCGAGGAGGCAATTTGTCCCGTCTGCCTGGATTTCTTCACCGATCCGGTATCACTGGGGTGCGGACACAACTTCTGTCGCTCTTGTATCACACGGTGTTGGGAAAGGGAGGAGAAAAACCCCTGCCCGGAATGTAGAGAGGAGTTTGCTGACCGCAGCCTCAGGGTGAATCGGGCCTTAGCAAATCTGGCTGAAAAAGCTCGAAATATAAACCTGAATTCCAAAGGGAAGGAAAGTAAACTTCACTGCGAGGAACATGAGGAAGAACTGAAGCTGTTTTGTGAAACGGACAAGACACTGATCTGTGTGGTCTGTGCGGTTGCGCAGCAACACAGACAGCACCGCTTCATGCCGATTAAAGAAGCTGTTACACTCTACAAGGTAAAACTAACTCGAATTTGATTCTCACCCCATCGTCTATTGTCCACGACACGAGCCTCCATAAACAACATATCCCCCCACCGTTCGCCATCTCCAATCGGTTTCTACCACGAAGCACAGGCCCACTCCCACCCTCCACCACTACAACTCTCCGCGCTCTATAGGGATCGCTCTCTACACAACTCCCTTTTATCCACTCGCTCCTCCCCACTGATCTCCCTCCTGACACCGATACCTGAAAACGGGACAAGTGCTACACCTGACTCCTATCAACCCCTGCCTCACCACCATTCAGGGCTCCAAACAGCCCCAAATTCTCCCCGTTTCTTCCATGGTCGATTGTCCTCTCGTATTAGGTTCCTTCTTCTCCAGCCCTGACCTCTTCCACCTGTCCCCTCTCTGCTTCTCACTTCATCACCCCCCGCCACGTTCCCCCTCACGTTGTCTCACCCGTCACCTGTCAGCTGGTTCTCATCCCCAACCTATTTATTCTGGCTTCTGCCCCATTCCTTCCCAGTCCTAATGAAGGGTCTCATCCCGAAACACCGACTGTTTATTTCCCCTGAATAGATGCTGCCTGACTCATTGAGTTCCTCCGGCATTTTGTGTGATAATCGGGTTTGATCACCTGTTTCTTTTGATGCATCTTTGTCTCTATTTCCTTCACTCTCGAACTTCCAGGATCAGCTAAAATCTTCCTTAGACTTTCTCACAAAAAAGAAATCAGACTTCCAGGAAAAGGAGCAGCAACAGAAAGAGAAGATTTCCGGAGTTCGGGTGAGGCTTCCTGAGCGGAATTTCTGATATTACTGTCGAGTTTTGCTCCTTTTAATGCAGAAGAGCCGAGTATCGCAGCTCCAGTGACCTGGGTCCGATCCTGACCTCTGCTGCTGTCTGTGTGGAGTTTGCATGCTCTCCCTGTGGCCATGACGGTTTTAGACACATCCCAAGAACATGCTGGTTAAATGGTTAATTACAATTAACCCTGTGAAGGTGATGGAGAGTGTGTGTGAATTAGGTGGGAGTTAATGGGTCAATGAGGGAGAATAGGTTTCAGGAAAACTTGATGGAATGGGATTGACGGGAATGTCTCAGAAGTAGTATGGACCCCAATGGACCGAATGGTCACCTTCATGTCATAAGGAAATGCAACACAGCAATGCAGTAAACTAATCTTCACCTTTCATTCGACAGAAACAGTCACACAGCGTTCAGTCCCACATCACATCCCAGTTTGCTGAACTGCACCAGATTATCACTGAGAAAGAGCAGAGCTTACTCAGGGATCTCAGGGAAGAAGAGGCGAGGATTCTAAATCCAATGGAGAAAAATCTTCTTAAGATTCAAGAGAATATAAGGATAATTCAGGAGGAAATCTCAAAGTTAAAAGAACAGATGGATCAGAAAGATGGTGTGATATTTCTCAAGGTGAGGGATTACATTTTAATTTATTTCTGTCAAATTGAACTAAATGAACAGTGGTATATTTGAAATAAACACAGCACAGCGGCCAATTCTACCAAATCAATTACCGCTGCTGGTGTCCTCACACAGAGTGTTCTCCTTGCATGAGGAACCTCCAATCACTCCGCTAATGACATTCTAAAATGTCGGAGACAGATATTTCATCCTTTATCAGCAACATACAATATTTAAGCGATGAATTTTCTGCATCATTAATCATAAATTAAATTGCAATTAATCTGTCAACAAAAGATATGACATCTGCCAGTCCCAGGCTCAAAACAGCCCAGAACAAAGTACGAATACGTAACTTATTCCCTTCGCTTTTACCATGTCCCCACTCACCTGACTGGTTTTCGTAATAAACACGTAACTCAGGATACAATGCAGACAGAAAACAAACGTGTTGCTCCTACACACAGCATTTACAAATGGCAGTAAACTGTTTCTCACCAGACAATTGATGCAACTATTCAGGGTTGTTGTTGTCCCAAAACTGGACTTCTACAACTTCTGTACATCCCAGGACAGAATGCAATCTTCTCTGAAATGATTTACTCTGATCATAACACAGAGCTGCTGATTGTGTCCTTAATTACCACATTAAATATCCTCTAAAACTTCCATTAACACCCAGTTCCAGTCACAGGCTGTGAGTGTGTCTGGTGCGGTGGGTGTGAGGGTATCTCTGTCAATCAGTGAGAACAAAGAACTTGACCCACACATCAGACTTATCCTCCATGTCCGGCTTCTGTCAGATTAGGGAAACCTTCCATGTTTCTTTAATTTTTCGTTTAAATTTCACATTAGAAACGTAGAAATATAAACATTGAAAACTTACAGCACAATACAGGCCCTTCAGTCATCAGATTGCGGAAACTTTCACTGTCTCTACTTTTTTGGATAAGTTTTACATGGGATTGTGTCCCATTTTCTGTCATGAGCAGGCCATTAGGTCCATCTTCTATCAATTTCCCTGGTCCCTCACGTGTTTATCCAGCCTCCCCATTAGATTCAGTCTCTGATGTTCCATTTCAACCACTCCTGTGGCACTGAGTTCCACATCCTCTTCACTAAATTTCTTGTGGGATTTATTAAAAACCTCCTGGCATTTTATCTTTGGCTGAAGGTCTCCCCATAAATAGAAACATAGAAACAAAGAAAACCTGCAGCACAATACAGTCTCATTGGCCCACAATGCTGTGTCGAACATCTACTCACTTTAGAAATTACCTCGAGTTAGCCATAGCTCTCTATTTTTCCAAGCTCCATGTACCTGTGTGGGAGTCTTGTGAAAGACCCTATCGCATCCACCTCCACCTTCGTTGCCGGCAGCTCATTCCACCCATTCCAAAACACTTACCCGACATCTCCTCCGTACTACTTCCAAGCACCTATGTCCTCTCGTGTTCGCCATAATGAGGTACTTTTTTCACCTTCGCGCAAGCAAATCCATCACTAATCTTAAATTGTTCCATCTTATCATTCTGACGCCTTATCCAGATGGTAATGCACAGCCTGTCCTCTCTTTCCCGTAAGTTTCATCCTCTCAGTATTGGTCTAACTTTCAGAAACTTTTCCTGTAATTTCCCCCGTGGTTCTGCATTGCTGGTGTGTGTTTGTGACTGTGGGAGTGGGAATTTTCAACATTTTGTAATGATTTGGATGAAATTCAGGATGTGGACTGTAAGTCCAAGTCTAATCGGATTTGTGTTTGATTTATTTCAGGAGGAAGCTCGTCGGAACAGGAGGTAGGACATGCTCTTTACTGAAACCCTGTATGGATTTGTAAAATACTTCAAAATTCCAGTTTATCACCAGCAGTTTAATATTTACAGAATCAGTGATGAAGTCCAGGAATTATCAGTGACAGATGAGGCCCTACCGGCTGAAAAATTCGATCACCTCTATTTGTTGAACACAGTGCTGAGAGAAACACTTGATGCCATTAACCGAGGTAAAACTACAAAGATTCATTTTTTCTTGTTTATCAGACACAATTAATTCATAACTTGAGGCAAAGATTGGCTGTAATAACAGGCTGAAGGGGAACTGAAGTTTATTCCGCATCAGCCCCACCAACTGGGAGGCATCACTGTCACATGGTCAGCTGGAGATGTCAGACCCCTGGACACACCAGCACAGGGTCACAATACAACCAATACACGGGAGTGACAGATGAACACTGTGTCCTGATCACAGGCACACGGCACTAACATGCCAAAACACTACTTTGTATCCTACCACAGGAGCTGGGAAATTAACATAGATTTCATGATACTGTAGGGAATAAAAGCGGGTATCAGTGTGGTGACCGAGATTGTCAGGAAAATACACAAGTCCTTTGTGCCCTGTGAGTCCAGTGTCTGATTGACACAGGTCTTCCACCTTCTGGATCAGCATCTCTCACTGTTGTTAGAGGCAGAAGAGGGGAGTGGTCGTGATAGGGGACTCAATCTACAGGGGAGCAGATAGGAGAATCTATGGACATGAATGGGACACCTGAATGGTATGTTGCCTCCTTGGTGCCAAGGTCATGGACATCTCAGATCGTGTATGCAGCATTTTTAGAGAGGGAGGGAAAACAGTCAGATATCCTGGTACGTTTTGGGACCAATTACATAGGAAGTAAAAGCAAAGAGATCCTGATAATAGAATTTGGAGAGCTTGGTAGAAAGCTCAGAAGCAGTACCTCCAGGTTTATAATTTCTGGATTGCTGCCTGTGCCCCGTGCTGGTGAGGGTAGAAACAGGATAATTTGACAGATAGAGCATGGCTGGGAAGATGGTGCTGGGGACAGGGATTCAGGTTCTTGGATCACTGGGATCTGTTCTGGTGGAGGAATGACCTGCTCAGAAGGGATGGGTCGCACCTCGACCCGAGCGAGAACAATATTCTCACGGAGAGGTCTGAGAGAGCTGTTGGGGAGGGTTTAAACTAATTGGTGGGGGTGCGGGGGGTTGGAACTGGAGTGAAGAGATAGGACTGATGGTAAAAATGCAAAGATATCGTGCAGTCAGACTGTCAGATAGGACGGACAGATACGAGGACAAAATGGCAGCCAGCAGGGTGAGTATCAGTGCATTAGAGATGCAGAATTAAAAAGGGTAGCAGATACAGTACACAAAGTGTTATATCTCAATGCATGGAGTATGAGAAATAAGGTGGATGATCTTGTTGCACTATTACCGATTGTCAGGTATGATGTTGTGGCCATCACGGAAACGTGACTGAAGGATGGTTGTAGTTGGGAGCTGAATGTTCACGGTTACACAATGTATCGGAGGAAGGAAGGAAGGCTGATGGGGAGGTGTGGCTCCGTTGGTAAATCAACAGCAAGATGTGACATAGGACTGGAAGATGTTGAATCTTGTGGGTTGAGGTAAGGAACTGAAAAAGTAAAAATGACACTGACACCAGTCATATACAGGCCTCCCAACAGTCAGTGGGTTGAGGCCCACAGATTAGAACTGGAAATAGAAAAGGCTGATGAAAAGGACAATGTTATGATAATCATGGGAGATTTCAACATGCAGGTCAATTGGGAAAATCAGGTTGGTAAAGGATCTCAAGGGAGTGAGTTTGTTGAATGCAATGTGATGGCTTTCTAGAGCAGTTTGTCGTTGAGCCCACTCGGGGAACAGCTCTACTGGATTGGATGTTATGTATTGAACCAGAGGTGAGTAGTTAAAAGAACCCTTAGGAAGCAGTGCTCACAACATGACTGAGTTCAACTTGAAATTTGATAAGCAGAAAGTAAAGTCTAATGTTGTAATATTTCAGAGAAGTAAAAGAAATTAGTGGTCTGAGAGAGGATTTGGCAAGGAGGTGCTGCTGGCAGGGATGAAAGCAGAGCAGAAATTGTGTCAGTTTCTGGGAAAATGAGGAAGGTGAAGGATAGATGTACTACAAATATAAATAAATACTCAAAAGGCAAAATAGTACAACCGTGGCTGCCAGGGGAAGACAAGCTAATCTAAGTGCAAAAGAGTGGGCATACAACAAAGTAAAAATTAATAGGAAGACAGGGAATTGTGAAGCTTTTAAACAACTACAGAGAGGGACTGAAAGAATGATTGGGAGGGGAAAATGAAACATGGAATTGAATTGACTTTATTACTTACGTCCTTCATATACATGAGTAAAAATCTTTATGTTACACCCCTATCTGAATGTGCAGTTCATAGTAATTAATGATAAATAGTATGTATAACAGGCTGGTTAATATAATATAGAAATATAATTGTGTCAGCAAACTGAATGAGTATTTTGCACCAGTCTTCACTGTGGAGGACACTAGCACTGTGCCAGATGTTGAAGGGTGCAAGGGAGGAGAAGTGAGTGCAGTTATTGTTACATTGGAGAAGGTGCTCGAAAACAGCGGTCCCCAACAACCAGCATGCGCTACCGGGCCACGATGAAACGATATGATTTTGCGATGTAAGTTAGCTACACCTTTCCTCATTCCCTGTCATGCCCACTTGAACTTGAACCCGCACGAAGTCATCAGTCATCAGTGACGCCTTCGCACCAGGGATCACTGGTTGGTCTCAGGTAACCGGCCGGCGAGAAGTGCCATTGCCACTGGCCTGGAGTGCGGACAGACGGGTGCCACCTCTAAATCTGGTTAGCCCACCGTATGTTTGTGGGGGACCCGGTGCTAAAATATTCACAGAAGACCTAGTTCGGGCTCAGGGTTTCGTAAGTAGCAGAGCAGCTACTGAAAGTCATCCCTCCAGCCAAACTTTTGTTGGCCGATAGATCCTACCTACCTACAAGGGTGCCCCGTTGCACTCTCCTCACACTCCGGACTGCGACAGCCGCAGCCCTGGCCCGGGGACCTCCAGCCCTTACCTTGCCTTCTCACCCCACCCACGACCAGCCGCACCTGGCCAAGATGTCTGGCAGCGGGCGGGTGGGAGGCTGGAGTTCAGGCCCGGAGGCTGCCTAATTAGGCAATGAAGCCCTCCAAACTGCTTCGGTACCTTGAGTCCAAGCACCCTGCACTTAAAGACAAACCCGTTGAGTTTTTTGAGCCAAAACAATGTGAGCAAGCGGGACAGAAACAAGTGCTGAGAGCCACGAAAAGTAAATTGCGAAATAGACTGTAAATAAGGAACTCCCTTTGAGTATCGCTGTCTCCCGTCACCCCTGGATGGGACTGTCTTGTTGCAGGGAAACAAGGCCTGGTCTCCCACTGATTCAGCGATATTGGTTTGTTGGAATGATTTTACATGTACATTCGAGGAAAATATGCACTGTGTTTATAATCCAAACTTTACTTAAAATGTTATGATGCTATTGACTTATGAGTTATATATGACTTATCACTGTATTCATACGAGGAAACTGTGTGCTGTCTGTTTAATATTGAATCCGTTAGATAAACCCTTTGGGAAATAAAATCGAGTGTATGAGCCACTTGTAAGTGAGTTATAGTTGACTTATCACCTATATTCCGGTTGTGACTAACACACTCCCCCCCCCCCCCCCCCCACCCCGTCGGCCGGTCCACAAGAATATTGTCAATATTAAACCGGTCCGTGGTGCAAAAAAGGTGGTTGACCCCTGTTGGTTGGTGACCTCTATTCTGCAGAACACCGTATAGGTTAACGTGCAGGTAGAGTGAATTGTGAGGAAGGTAAATGCAACATCAGCATTCAGTACAAGAGCAGGGATGTGATGCTGAGGATTTATAAGGCACTGGTGAGGCCTCACCTTGAGTATTGTGAACAGTTTTGGGCTCCTCATCTAAGAAATAATGTGCAGGCATTTGGGAGGGTTCAGAGGAGGTTCACAAGGATGATTCCAGGAATGTTAGGGTTAGCATACGTGAAACATTTGATAGCTCTGTGCCTGTACTCGCTGGAATTTAGAAAGATGAGTGGGGATCTCCTTGAAAAGTTTGAACGTTGAGAGGTCAAGACAAGAGTAGATGTGGAAAGGACGTTTCCCATGGTGAGGGAGTCTACGACAAGAGGGCACAGCCACAAGATATAGGGGCGTCTATTTAAAAACAGAGATGCAGAGAGTTTTTTTTACCCAGAGGGTGGCGAATACGCAGAACTTGTTACCACAGGCAGTTGTGGAGACCAGGTCGTTGGGCATATTTAAGGTAGAGCTTGATAGGTTCCAGATCGAACAGAGTATCAAAGGTTGTGGGGGTGAGGCTGGGGAGTGGGGCTGAGCAGGAAAAAACAAGGATCAGTCATGATTGAATGGCGGAGCAGACTCGATAGGTTCCAGATTGAACAGAGTATCAAAGGTTGTGGGGGTGAGGCTGGGGAGTGGGGCTGAGCAGGAAAAAACAAGGATCAGCCATGATTGAATGGCGGAGCAGACTCGATAGGCAAATGGCCTAATTCTGCTCCTATGTCTTATGGTGATCAGACCACTACATTGAAGCATTGTGAGAATGAGCTCGGACACACCAACAAGCATTGACATGGGTCAAGATTTCATCTCGGGAGAAGCACACACAGCATAACCGGCCTGGCAAAGCTCCCTCACACACATACACAGGAAGGACTGGCAGATTGTAGTCAGAGCCTCAGCAATGTACATTGTTATTTCCCTCAGTAACCTGGAAACCAGTCTCTTCAGAGACAGTCATTTATTCATTTAAACAACTCAATCATGTGTGACACATTGTCAACACACACCAGACATGTGATGACACACTGTAACATACAAATTCTTCAACGTGCACACTCTCCTTCAATGTGTACACACAAACACACTGATATTTACCACAATCAACACACACATACACAGTATCAGAGTGTGACACATGGTCAACACTGAGCTGCCCTCTGACGTTACGTCACATCAACACTTCACAGACAGACTCCAGGGTGAGATTCCTCAGAAGGATGATTTGGGAAGGGTTTGACAGATGTTAAACCCACAGCCCACTTCATGCATCTGCAAGACTAGGATATCTTCTTGCGCATGTCCCATCTGTGTGTGTTTGCCCCATATCCCTCTAACCATTTCCTATCTATGTACCTGTCCAAATTTATTTTAAAATACTTAATTTTACCTGTTTCTACAGCATTGGACCACCTCCTTCTCTGTGAGAATGTTACCCTGTAGATACCTCATAAAAATTTCCCGTCTCACTTTCAATCTGAACCCTCTGGTTCTGTACTCCAATTTCTCAGAAAAAAAGACTCACTTTATCTAAGCCATTTATGAATGCATTTACCTCAATAAGGGGTAATTCCTCAACATCCTACACTCCAGTTAAATAGTCCAAGCTTATCCACTCTCTGCTTTTAACGCAAGCCCCCCCAGTCCTGGTAACATCCAGTGTAAGTCCAGTGTAATGACATCCTACACAGGCTGACTCTGTGGTAAAGAAGGCATACGGTGCATTGGCCTTCATCAATTGTGGGATTCTGTATGAGCCGAGAGGTAATGTTGCACGTGTATAGGACCACGGTCAGACCCCACTTGGAGTACTGTGCTCAATTCTGGACATCTCACTACAGGAAGGACGTGGAAACCATAGAAAGGGTGCAGAGGAGATTTACAAGGATGTTGCATGGATTGGGGAGCATGCCTTATGAGAATAGGTTGAGTGAATCCTGACGGAGGATGACAGATGATACAGGTGTACAAGATAATGAGAGGCATTGATCGTGTGGATAGTCAGATGCTTTTTCCCAGGGATGAAATGGCTAGCATGAGAAGGCATAGTTTTAAGGTGCTTGGAAGGAGGTACACAATAGATGCCAGAGGTAAGTTTTTTTTTTACACAGAGTGGTGAGTGCATGGAATGGGTTGTAAGTGGCGGTGTTGGAGGCAGAAACGATAAGAGTCTTTTAAGAGACTCCTGGATGGCTAGGTGGACTTAGAAAAACAGAGGGCTATGTGTAAAGCCTAGGTAGTTCTAAGATAGGGGCATGTTCCGCACAGCTTTGCGAGCTGAAGAGCCTGTATTGTGCTGTAGGTTTTCTATGTTTTCCCATATTTGGGGAACTGGAAATGCAGACAATACCCGAAATGTGGTTTATCATCGACATCAAAGGCCTTGCTTAAGTTCATGTGGACAGTGTGGAATAGGCTGATGAATACAGGACTGAAGGTGTTATATTTGAATGCACCAGTATACGGAATAAGGTAGATGATGTTGTAGCACAGGTAGAGATTGGCACGTGTAACGTTGTTGGCTTCACTGAGTTGTGGCTGAAAGGAGATCTTGGCTTGAAGCCTAACCTCCAAGGATAACCTTGTATTCAAAGGACAGGCAGGTAGGCAGAGAGGCTGGGGAGGGTCTGTTGGTAAAATATGAAATGAAATCCTTAGAGAAAGGTGACATAGGATTGGAAGGTGTCAAGTCATTGTGGGTAAAGTTAAGAAACTGCAAGGGTAAAAAGACCCTGATGGTAATTATATACAGGCCTCCAAATAGTAGCCAGGATCAAAATGGGATACAAATTACACCAGGAGATACAGAAAAAGAGCAAGGTGCTGATCGGAATGGGGGGTTTCAACATGCAGCTAGACTGGGAAAATCATGTTGGTGCTGTATTCCTGGAGAGGGAATTTGTAGAATGCCCCCGAGATGGGTTTTTAGGACAGCTTGTGGTTGAGCACAATGAGAGATATGATTGGGAGACTAAGGTAAAAGAACCTTCAGGAAACAGTGATCATAAAATGATAGAATTCACCCCAGAGTTTGAGAGCAAGATAAATTCAGATATATCAGTTTCAGAGTGGGGTAAAGTTAGTTACAGAGGGATGAGAGAGGAGCTGACCAAAATAGATTGGAAGGGGACACGAGCAGGGATGATTGGAGAACAACAAAGACTGGAATTCCAGGGGTAATTCGGATGGATAATTCCAAAAGATGAAGTATTATTATTCAGGGAGGATGAGGTAACCATGTTTGACATGGGTTGTCAAAGACAGCATAAAAGCGAAAGAGAGGACATACAATAGAGCAAAAATCAGCGGGATGTTGAATTATTGAGATTTTGATAATCAACGGAAGGCAATTACAAAGCCATAAGGAGTGAAAGTGAGATAGGATCGAAAGCTTGCCTACAATACTCAAGAGGACACAAAACTGTAAAGAGTAAAAGAGAGGTGAGAGTGGATATTGGACCCCAAGAAAATGACACTGAAGAGGAGAAATGTGACAATAAAGACATGGCAGAGGCACTTGTTTAGTATTTTGTGTCAATCCTCACTGTGGAAGATACCAGCTGTATGTCAGAAATGTGAGAGTGTCAGGGGACAAAATGAGTGTTGTTGCTGTTACTAAGTGCGTGGGACGATTGAAGGTCTGAAGGTACCTGGACCAGATGGACCACACCCCAGTGTTTGGAAAGAGTTAGCTGAAGAGAATATGGGGGCATTAGTAATTATCTTTAAAGAATCACTAGATACTCGGTCATTCAAGACGATTGGAAATTGCAAAGGTCACTTCACTCTTTTAGAAGGCAGAGCAGCCGAGGAAAGAAAATTACAGGTGAGTTAGTCTGGATGTGGTGTGTTTGGGAAGATGTTGGAGTCCAGTGTTAAGGAAGAGCTTTTGGGTACATGGAGGCACATAATATAATAGGGCAAAGACAGCATGCCTTCCCTTAAGGGGAAATCTTGCCTGACAAATCTGTTGGAATTCTTCGAGGAACACAAAGCCAAGATAGACAAAGAATGATTTGGATGACAGAATTGTTGCCTTTGTGGCCAAGCTTGCAGATGATATGAAGATAGGTGAAGGGGCAAGTAATGCTGCAGAAGCTCGGAATCTGGGGAAGGGCAGAGACAGATCAAGAAATGGGCAAATACGTGACAGATGGATTATCGGGTAGGGAAGTCGTGCATGCACTTTGATAGAAGGAATAATGGCATAGACATTTTTGAAAACAGAGAGAATTCAAAAATCAGAAGAGCAAAGGGACTTGGGTGTCGCTGTGCAGGATTCCCTAAAGGTTAACTTGCAGTAAGCACAGCCTCCGACTATAGGGATGTCCATTTAGGACAGAGATGAGGAGGAATTCCTTTATCCACAGGATAGTGAATCTGCCACAAGCAGCTGTGGAGGCCAAATAATTGAGTATATTTAAAGCAGAGTAACACACACAAATTGTTGGGGGAACAGCAGGCCGGGAAGTTTCTACGGAAAAGAGTAAACAGTCGATGGTTCAGACTGAAACCCTTCATCAAGACCTGTGTTGCTTAAGGGTTCCTGCAAATTCATCCCCTGTCCTAATGAGGGGCTGCGGGGGGTGGGGTTGTGGGAAAGGGGACAAAGTCATCCTCATCTGCCATCTTTGCCCTCTCTAGCTTCTCATTACGTCTACACAAATAGTTCACCCACGGGGTTTCCACCCCTCCCCCACCTGGTTCAATCTGCCATTCATCTCTCCCCTACTGGTTCCCATTATCACCTCCATTACTGTCTCAAACCATCACACTCCCCCACTTCACACTCACAAATGAAGGTGAACATTGTATGACGGGCCTGTTCCTGTGCTGTACTGTTCTATGTTCTCTGTTCCCAGTTTCGAAGAATGAGAGGAGATCTCATGGAAACACAAAATTCTTTCAGGGGTCAACAGGCAGGAGTGAGGGAGGATGTTTCCCCTGTCTGAGGAGTCAAGGGTCAGGGGTCTCTCTGCTCTCCGTCCAGCGGAAAATCCTTGGGGAGACATTAGTTGTCCACCCGCTTTTGTCGAGTCAAAGGTTAAGGTCTCCCCCCCCCCCGATCTCCGGGGCCACGCTGCCCGTCTCCCCCAGATCCCCGGGGCCGCGCTGCCCGAGTCTCCCCCCGATTCCCGGGGCCGCGCTGCCCGAGTCTCCCCTCCCCTCCGAACCCCGGGGCCGCGCTGTCCGAGTCTCCCCCCGATCCGGGGCCGCGCTGCCCGAGTCTCCCCCCGATCCCCGGGGCCGTGCTGCCCGAGTCTGCCCCCGATCCCCGGTGCCCCGCTGCCCGAGTCTCCCCCGATCCCCGGGGCCGCACTGCCCGACTCTCCCCCCGATCCCCGGGGCCGCGCTGCCCGAGTCTCCCACGGATCCCCGGGGCCGCGCTGCCCGAGTCTCCCACGGATTCCCGGGGCCGCGCTGCCCGAGTCTCCCCTCCCCCCCGAACCCCGGGGCCGCGCTGGCCGAGTCTCCCCCCGATCCCCGGGGCTGCGCTGCCCGACTCTCCCCCCGATCTCCGGGGCCGCGCTGTCCGAGTCTCCCCTCCCCCCCCGATCCCCGGGGCCGCGCTGCCCGTGTCTCCCCCCGATCCCCGGGGCCACGCTGTCCGAGTCACCCCCCGATCCCCGGGGACTCTCTAATTCTCTGCTTCTCCCCCCGATCCCAGGGGCCGCGCTGCCGGAGTCTCCCCCCGATCTCCGGGGACTCTCTAATTCTCTGCTTCTCCCCCCAGTCTCTGTCACCCTGGATGTGGAAACGGCGAATCCGCGGCTCGAGGTGTCTGAGGATCGGAAGAGTGTGAGATGGACCTGGACCCGGAGGGATCTCCCTGACACCGGGAAGAGATTCACAGACTGGGATTGTGTGCTGGGATCGGAGGGATTCACATCGGGGAGACATTACTGGGAGGTGGAGGTGACGGGGAATCGGCTCTGGTGGCTGGGAGTCGCCGCAGAGTCTGTGGAGAGGAAGGGACCGGTCAGTCTGAGTCCGGAGACCGGATTCTGGGTCATCGGGCGGGTTGATGACGTGTTACATCGGGATTGTGACGTGTCCGCTCCCACCTCCCCCAAGTCCCGTCTCGCTGCCGGTCCCATCCCCGGGAGGGTGGGAGTTGATCTCAGTTACGAGTCCGGGACAGTTTCATTTTACAACGCGGAGACCAAGTCCCATCTCCACACCTTCACTGGGAATAAATTCACGGGAAAACTTTATCCTTTCTTCGCGACCTGGGAAGTGAACCAGTGGCTGAGAATCTGCTCCGGTTCCGCTCCGGGTCTGTAAACGGGTCGGGTCCCGGGACCGGCGTCAGGAGTAAAGTCCCTGTAAATATAAATGTGCGGAGAGCGCAGCTAAATACGTGGCTAAGGAGATGGTGCAGGAGGGAGGGCTTCATGTTTCAGGACAATTGGGCTTTGTTCCCGGGAAGGTGGGGCCTGTTCCGACGGGACGGTTTGCCCGTGAACTGGAGGGGGACTAACAATCTTGCGTGTAGATTTGCTAGTGCTGCTCGGGGGGGGGGGGGGGGGGGAGGGGGGTAAACTAGATTTGCAGAGGGAGGGGAACCAGAGTGTTAGAGCAGATAGTGAGGTGGAGGAGGATAAAGGTCATGCGAGGACTGCATGTATAGACAGAAATCAAAGGTTTGTACATTAGGTTGTAAATTAATTTTCAGAACTTTAGAAATTGTGGAAATCAAAGATTTCTAGAAAGATTTTGATGAAGAACATGACCACAACATACGTGAAAAAGTGGCTACTTCAGTTTTACACCTATCGTAACAATTGTCTATGTTAGGAAATATTTTGGATAGTCTCTCCTGTGTTAAATAGTAACAGTGAACAATTTTAAATTGAATTAAACACTGATTGGCACATATCAAAGAAGAATTGACAATCTTCATTAACAAAGGTCATATTAAGTTCTCTCTCCCAATCTTGTTCAATTTTTAGTGATTAAGGGGATCTGTTTTTCTTTTTGCAGATTTTTTAATTTTTATTTTCATTTATTTTGTGATGGTCGATTGATGACTTTTGAAGAGTTAATTAGCAAATATTCTCTCTCATACACACTTTCTGCAATATCTTCAGGTTAGACATTTTTTACAAAAATAATTATCTAAGTTTACATATAGTAATCTGATTTGTTGGATACTGTTTTGAATAAGAATCCTTTAGTAAGAGGTTACATTGGTAGAATTTATAATTTATTTTTAATACATTAATACAAAAAGATAACCTCCCACCTAAGGATTATACATGATAGAAATATTCTTTGTTTCAGACATGATAGAGGGGGAGGGATGAAAGGGGGGAGGAGTGGCATTACTAGTCAGGGAAAATATCACAGCTGTGCGTAGACAGGACAGACCGGAGGGTTTGTCTACAGAGGCCATATGGGTGGAGCTGAGGAACGGGAAAGGTGTGACCACACTAATAGGGGTGTATTATAGACCGCCCAATAGTCAGAGAGAATTGGAAGAGTGAATCTGTATAAAGATAGTAGACCGATGTAAGAAACAGGAGTTTTAATAGTAGGGGATTTTAACTTTCCACATATTGACTGGGACTCCCAAACTGTAAAAGGGCTACATGGCTTGGAGTTTGTGAAATGTTTTCAGGAAAGTTTTCTAAATCAATATATAGAAGTAGCTACAAGAGAGGATGCAATATTTGATCTCTTATTAGGAAACCAGACAGTCAGGTGACAGAAGTATGTTTAGGCGAACATTTTGGGTCCAGTGACCATAATGTCATTAGTTTCAAGTTAATTATGGATAAGGATGGGTCTGGTCCTCGAGTTGAGGTTCTAAATTGGAGAAGGGCCATTTTTGTGGAAATGAAAGTGGATCTAGGAAGAGTGGATTAGGATAATTTTTTTCCTGACAAGGATGTGTTCAGTAAGTGGAAGGCCTTCAAAGGCGAAATTTTGAGAGTGCAGAGTTTGCATGTTCCTGCCAGGATTAAAGGCAAAGTTAACAGGCACAGGGAACCTTGGTTTTCAAGGGATATTGGCGATCTGGTTAAGAAAAAGAGAGAGGTGTATAGCAGGTAGAGGCAACAAAGAACAAATGAGTTACTTAAAGAGTATAGAAAACGTAAGAAAATACTAAAGAAGGAAATCAGGAAGGGAAAAAAGAAGACATGAGGTGGCTTTGGCAGATAATGTGAAGGAAAACCTGAAGGGTTTCTACAAGTATATTAAGAGTAAAAGGATAGTAAGGGACAAAATTGGTCCCCTAGAAGATCAGAGTGGTCGTCTATGTGTGGAGCCTTACTAGATGGGGGAGATCTTAAACAGTTTTTTTTTTGCATCAGTATTTACTCAGGAAACTGGCATAGTGTATATGGAAGGAAGGGAAACAAGCAGTAGTGTCATGGAACATTTGTAGATTAAAGAGGAGGAGGTGCTTGCTGCCTTACAGCGCATAAAGGTAGATAAATCCCCCGGGCCTGACTTATATTTCTTCGGACCTTGAGAGAGACTAGAGTAGAAATTGCAGGGGCCGTGACAGAAATATTTACAATGTCCTCAGCCACGGGTGCAGTGCCGGAGGATTGGAGGGTAGCTCATGTTATTCCATTGTTTAAAAAAGGCTCCAATAGTAAACCAGGTAATTACAGGCCAGTGAGCCTGACATCAGTAGTATGTAAATTATTGGAAGATGTTCAGAGAGATCGGATTTACAAGTATTTGGACAGCCAAGGGCTGATTAAGGATGGTCAGTATGGCTTTGTGCATGGTAGATCGTGTTTAATGAATCTCGAAGAGTTTTTCGAGGAGGTTACCAACAAAGTTGGTGAAGGAAAGGCTGTGGATGTTGTCTACATGAACTTTAGCAAGGCCTTTGACAAGGTCCCACATGGGAGGTTAGTTCAGAAAGTTCAGACATGAGGTGTCCATGAAGAGGCTGGAGAGATTGAAAGAGTGCAGAGATTTACTAAGATGTTGCCAGGTCTTCAGGGGTTGAGTTACAGGGAAAGATTGAACAGGTTAGGACTTTATTACGAGAGGACATGGTTTTAGGGTGAAAGGGGAAAGCTTTAGGGGGAACATTAGGAGGAACTTCTTCACTCAGAGAGTGGTGGGAGTGTGGAACGAGCTGCCATCTGACGTGGTAAATGCGGGATCACTCTTAAGTTCTAAGAATAAATTGGATTGATACATGGATGGGAGAGGTCTGGAGGGTTACGGACTGGGTGCAGGTCAATGGGACGAGCGGAATAAAGTTTCCGCACAGACTAGAAGCACCAAATGGCCTGTTTTCTGTGCTGTAGTGTCCTATGGTTCCATGGAGTGAAATAAACACGACATGAGAATTGTCGATCGATTAATTTTAACTCGTTCACCGCATCCGTCAACCGAACAGAAACACCGGGGATTCAGCAGAAGTTGTGGGCGGCGGGTCCTGAGCTCCCCCGGGTCCTAAAGTCCACCCATAATGAGACAGGTTAAATGGGACAAGTGGGGGCGGTGCTGACCGGAAAAGACAGTGAAGATTGTTCATTAAGTTCATCTGCCATTTATTTGTCCCCCATTACTACTTCACCAGCATCATTTTCCAGTGGTCTAGTATAAACTCTCATCTCCCTTTCACTCTTCATGTAACTGAAAACTAAACTTTTAGTATCCTGATTTATATTATTGGCCAGTTTGCCCTCATATTTTGTCTTTACCATTCTTATGGCCTTTTTCATTGCCTTTTGTTGGATTTTAAGAGCATCCCAATAATCCAACATCCCACTCACCTTTGCTACCCTATATGTCATTTCCTTAGGTTTAACAAAATTATTACATGCCTTTTGCAGTTCAAACTGTGAATTGATTTAAAGTCAGTCCCATAATTTAATAGTTTTTATCTGAAAACTATCTACCCTCGCAAAGATTGTACTGAAGACTGCATTTGATTTTTCTTCAGCCTTGTACGCTTCACATTGAAATAGTATGTGTTTTGACAGTTTCATAATGACAAACTGTACACGACACAGAATGAAGTTTTCCAATTAGTTACAAGGCATAATTAAGCATAGTGTGGACATTTCTATGTCATGTCAATATCATTCCTTCCCTTGTTTTAAGCCCTTCTTCTATAAACCCAACAGGATTATGTATTCTGTAAAGGTGTCTGTCCTCATGTCCATTATCCTACGTCTTGCCATAAGCCCCTAATTCTTAACACCACCAACCCTTTAGCTTCTAATTTGCTAAGTGGTCTATATCAACAACTTAACATTTAACAGCTTTTAGTACTAAACCGTCAACATCATTATTTCCCTCAACAGTGTGATGTGCAGGGCCCATAATGTGCAGACATATAAATCAAACTTTATATTTGAAATACCGTTTGACAAGTTTCCAACAGTCAATCTGACCTACTGCCAGAATGACCTGTTTAAGACTCATCAAAACCAAAATGTATTCTGAGCAAATTATAAGGACCAATTTCCTCCACCCACTGTAAGCATAAACTGTTGGCAAATAATTCTGCTTCCTTTGCTGATAAATGGCTATAAGTCATTTCTTTATCATTACCTGCAATTCAGGCACACAAAAACAGCCACAGCAACATCCCCAGTTAAATTATCTTTGGATTCATCTGTAAAAATAGTTACTATATGATAATAACTTTCATTAATATACTAATGAACCAACAGACTCTCAGACAGAACCGAATCCGATCGTGTAACATAAAATCAACTGAAGTCATTGGAAAAAACAAGGTGTGGTTACAGAGAAAGCTACAGTGGGACATATTGTATCATCAAATACACCCGTATTCCCAGCGTGATAAGAAACCAGCTACCCAATACAAAAAACACTCTTCTTGTGATGTCCCCAGCCGTCCTCCAGCACACCTTTAACAGGATGATCATTTCCTTGCCCCGCAAATTAATCCAGTATGTTGACATCAACTTGAACCTCTGTTACTTTGAGGGCAATTGTCCCATTGCACTCAGTAAAGCCAAAACAGGAGACAACATTACCGCACCAGAACACAATCTTAAAGTCTGTAATTGTATCACATACAAACATTTTTAATTTGAAGATGAAGCTGATCCATAAGCCACACAGACATAATCAAGATCAGATCAAATTAAACAAATATAATTGGTCAACAAAGATTTTCAAGTTGCACCCAAGAATACCCACATAGATGTCTGAGGAGATTTAAAGCTACTTTACATTTATCAATTATTTTACTGATAGGTGCTTCCACGTCAGCTTATTATCCATCCACATACTGAGAAATCTTACCACTGACACTTCCTCAAGACATTAATCATATAATTTAAAATCAAGTGCAAGTCTATTAATGCTGTTTGTAAACCACATAATGTATTTTAATGACTGAAAGCTGAAAATCCTCATCAATCTGCCCACTGTTTGACCTATTAATTGTAAATTGCAATTAATACCTCTAATCTATAAAGCTACGTCATCTGTATATTGTGATTTACCCAGGGTATCCCATTTTCCCATCTGCGAAAATATCAATAATCATAATATTAAATAATGAAGGGCTACAAATACTGCCTTGTGGGATCCCATTCTCTATCTCATAGAAACAGAAACATAACATGCCGACCGATACTTGGACAGTCCATCCAAAAAACAACTCAAAAAATTATACAATGTCCCCCTCACTCCTAATTTAATCAAAAGTCCTTTCTTCCATATCATTTCCCTTTTCAGTATCAAGAAATACTGCTATTACAACATCTTTAATTGTGTTTTCCGAATATCATCTTCCAAATCTAAAACTGAATCTCATGTCATGTCACCCTTCCAAAATCCACTCTAATAAAACACTTTATCACCACTCCTTCCAAAATATAACTCAAGCGCTTGATTACCATACATTCCATAAGTTTACATAAATGAGACATTCACGATATAGGCCCTTTACTAGAAGGATCAAATGGGGATCTGCCAGGTTTTAGAATAGGCACTACAATTTCAATTTTCCATGAGGAAAGCGGATGCACAATTCAAACATTTAATATTTGCACAAAAGCGAATTAGAAACAATTACAATTTCAAATATCACTCTTTCCTGGGAACACCTGACCTGCATTATTAATAGACTTCTTAAATTCATACAAAGAAATCTCTCCATCAGTGATACTATCATTGCTACAGCTGACTTCCAGCACATCATTCCAGCACTGAAAAACATATCCCTACATTGTTTAACTTCTTCACTTAAATTATCCTGATTATGAATCTCAACAAATGACCCAGCCAGTAACACAACCTTCCCTGTTTCAGTAACAATCATTTTGCCCTCATTAATCAACACTGGAATATTATGATCCCCACAAATCCCCCCATTTTCTAAATCATATCCTAAACAATTCCAAGTTTGATATCCCTTCCAATATTATCTCCATATAACCTCCAGTAAATCACCTACTTCCTCACCACGGCCTTTGCCCTTTTATTGTTAATAATGTAACTCGGAGACTGATGCACCATCACATAAAAACTCACATTTCTCCCAATTTGCTTCCTGTCCCGTTATAAATCCAAATCCAAACTCATAAAGACAGGAAGGCTGACTGACGTTCACATAAACTAATCACCCTCTGAGTTCCCATTTGAGCGACAGGCACTACACCCAATAACAGCAGGGGTCAGTGTTACGTAAGCGCAACCAGATGCAGCTTCAATGTATCCGGTCCGGGCTCCAGATCTTCTCTTACGAACAAGCTGGATGAACTCAACGGGTCGGGCAGCATCCGTGGAAACGAGCAGTCAACGTTTCGGGCCAAGACCCTTCGTTAGGTCTGAAGAAGGAGGGGGCAGGGGCCCTATAAAGAAGGTGGGGGAGGATGGAAGGTTCCAGGTGAAAAAGTAGAAGGAAGATCAAGGGTTGGAGGAGGGGGAGGGGTTAGGCAGGAGAATTTAAGAAGGAATGTAAAGGGAAAACACAATTGGTTGTAGAAGAAGGCAGAAAATGAAAGAGGTGATAGTCTACTAGAAGAGGAGGCAGAGTCAAAGTGGGATGGTGGAAGGGAGAGGGAGGGAATTACCAGAAGTTGGAGAATTCGATGTTCATACCAAGGGGCTGGAAACTACCCAGGCGGTATATGAGGTGTTACTCGTCCAACCTGAGTTTGGCCTCATGGTGGCAGTAGAGGAGGCCGTGTATGGACATATCCGAATGGGAATGGGAAGCAGAGTTGAAGTGGGTAATAACCGGGAGATCCTGTCTGTTGTGGCGGACGGAGCGGAGGTGCTCGATGAAGCGGTCCCCCAATCTGCTTCGGGTCTCCTCTACATCGGCGAGACCTGCCGCAGATTGGGGGACAGCTTCGTCGAGCACTTCCGCTCCGTCCGCCACAACAGACAGGCTCCTGTACCTCGGCGGGACCCGACATCTCCTCTGTACCTACTTAGAAGCATCTTAAAACTGTGCCCTCTCGTGCTAGCCATTTCAGCTATGGCAAAATGCCTCCGACTATCCACAGGATCAATACCTCTCATCATCTTGTACACCTCTCTCAAGTCACCTCTCATCTTCCGTCGCTCCAAGGAGAAAAGGCCGAGTTCACTCAACCTGTTTTCATAATCCATGATCCCCAATCCAGGCAACATTCTTGTAAATTTCCTCTGCACCATTTCAATGGTTTCCACGTCCTTCCTGTAGTGAGGCGACCAGAACGGAACACCGTAGCCCAAGTGGGGTCTGACCAGGGTCCTATATAGCTGCAACATTACCTCTCGGCTCCTAAGTTCAATTCCACAATTGATGAAGGCCAATACACCATCCGCCTTCTTAACCACACAATCAAGCTGCGTAGTTTCTCTGAGTGTCCTATGGACTCGGACCCAAGATCCCTCTGATCCCTCTGTACCAAGTGTCTTATCATGAATACTATTATTCTGCCGTCATATATGTCATACCAAAATGAACCACCTCACACTTATCTGGTTTGAACTCCATCTGCTAGTTATCAGCTCAGTTTTCTATCCTATCAATATCCCGTTGTAATCTCTGACAGCCCTCCACACTGTTCACAACACACCCAACATTTCTGTCATCAGCAAATTTACTAAACCATCCTCCACTTCGTCGTCCAGGTCATTTATAAAGATCACAAAGAGTAGGGGTCCCATACGGATCACTGAGGCACACCACTGGTCACCGGCCTCCATGTAGAATATCATCCGCCTACAACCACTCTTTGCTTTCTGTGGGCAAGCCAGTTCTGGATTCACACAGCATTGCCCCTTTGGATCCCATGCCTCCTTACTGTCTCAATAAGCCTTGCATGGGGAACCTGATCAAATGCTTTGCTAAAATCCATATACGCAACATCTGCGGCTCTACCTTCATCAATGTATTTAGTCACATCCTCAAAAAAATTCAGTCAGGTTCGTAAGACACGTCCTGTCTTTGACAAAGCCTTGCTGACTATTGCTAACCGTATTACACGTCTCCAAATGTTCATAAATCCTGCCTCTCAGAATGTTCTTCATCAAGGTAGCAAACACCGGAGTGAGACTCACTGACCTATAATTTCGAGGGCTATCCCTATTCCCTTTCTTGAATAAGGAATCAACATCCGCAACCCTCCAATCCCCGAGAAAACTTTCCCGTCCTCATTGATGATGAAAAGCCCATTGCCAGAGGCTCAGCAAGCTCATCCCTCGCTTCCCACGTTAACCTGGGGTCCATCCCGTCCGGTCCCGGTAACTTATCCAACTTGATGCGTTCCAATTGCTCCAGCACATCCTCTTTCTTAATATCTGCATTCTCAAGCTTTTCTGTCCCTGCAGGTCACCCCACAATCACCGAGATCCTTTTCCATAGTGAATACTGAAGCAAAGTATTCATTAAATACTTCCGCTAATTCCTCCGGTTCCATACACACTTGTTTCTTTCTATTATTACACTTAACTGGTCCTATTCTCTCACGTCTTATCCTCTTCCTCTTCACATACTTGTAGAATGCCTTGAAGTTTCCCTTAAACCTGTCCGCCAAGCCTTTCTCATGGCTCCTTCTGGCTCTCCTAATTTCATTCTTAAACTCCTTCCTGCTGGCCTATAATCTTCCAGATTCATATCATTACCTAGTTTTTGAACCTTTAATTCTTGATGGGATTTACAGCAGCTTTTGTGCACCACAGTTCTGTACCCTACCATCCTTTCCTAGTCTGATTGGAACGTATCTACGCAGAACCCCACGCAAATATGCACTGAACATTTCCCACATTTCTTTGGTAGGTTGTCCTGAGAACATCTGTTTCCAATTTATGCATCCAAGTTACTCTCTGATAGCCTCATAGTTCCCCTTACTCCAATTAAACATTCCCCTAATTTGTCTGTTCCTATCTCTCTCCAATTCTATGGTAAAAGAGATAGAATTGCGTTCACTATCTCCAAAATACTTTCCCACTGAGAGACCTGACACCTGACAAGGTTCCCAATACCAGATCAAGTGCAGCCTCTCCTCTTGTAGACTTATCTAAGTACATGTTTTGTTAAGAAACATTCCTGAATACACCTAACAAACTCCACCCTATCTAAACTCCTCACTCTATTGAGATGCCAATCAATATTTGGGAAATTAAAATCTCCCACTACAACAACCCTGTTATTATTGCTCCTTTCAAGAATCCGTCTTCCTATCTGCTCCTCGATACTCCTGTTACTATTCTGCGGTCCATAAAAAAAAAACACCCAGTTGAGTTATTGACACGTTCCTATTCCTAACCTCCACACACAGACAATCTGTATACAACCCATCCACACCTTCCTCCTTTTCTGCAGCCGTGACACTATCCCTGATCAACAGTGCCACGCCCCCATGTCTTTTGCCTCCCACCCTATCCTTTCTGAAACGTCTAAAGCCTGGCACTTGAAGTAGTCATTACTGCCCCTGCACCATCCAATTCTCTGTAATGGCCACAACATCATAGCTCCAAGTGCTGATCCACGCTCTAAGCTCATCCGCTGTATTCATGATACTCCTCGCATGAAAATGGACTCATCCCAAACCACCGGACTGAGCGCGTCCCTTCTCTATCACCTGCCTCTAATCCTGCCTCCAAACTTTCTCTATTTGTGAGCCTGCCTCCCTTTTCTCCTTAGTTAGCCTAAGCAAACTTTCCCGCCGGGGCATTGGATTCAAGTGCAAAGCGTCCTTTTTGTACAGGTCACACTGCCTCAGAAGAGGTCCCAATGATCGAGAAAGCTGAATCCCTACCTCCTGCTCCAATCCCTCAGCCACGCATTTACCCTCCATCTCATTCTATGACTGTACTTACTGTCACGTGGCACAGACAGTGATCGCGAGATTTCTAACTTTGAGGTCCTGCTTCTCAACGTCTTGCCCGACTCCCTGTAGTCCTTTTTTCAGGACCTCCTCCCCTTTTCCTAGCTATGTCTTTGGAACCAATATCTACCACGACCTCTGGCTGTTCTCCTTCGCATTTCAAGATATCGTGAACGCGATCAGAAATATCCCGGACCCTGGCACCTGAGAGGCAAACTACCATCCGCGTTTCTTTCCTTTGTCCACAGAATCGCCTGTCAGAACCCCTAACTAATGACTTCCCTATCGCTGCCGCCATCCTCTTCATTTCGCTCCCCGTCTGAGCCACTGGGCCAGACTCTGTGCCAGAATTGCTTCCCCCAGGTACGCCATCACACCCTCCACCCCCCCCCCCCAACAGTGCTCAAGCAGGAATACTTAATGTTGAGGTTGACAGCCACTGGGGTACTCTCTGTTACCGGCTTCTTGCCCTCCTCTCTGTTAACTGTTACCCACTTCTCTGTCTCCTGTGGTCCGGGGGTGACTACCTTCCTATAGCTCCTCTCTATCACATGCTCACTCACCCTGACCAGACGAAGGTCATCGAGCTGCAGCTCCAGTTCCCTGACGCGGTCTCTTAGGAGTTGCAGCTCGATA